>NW_027093927.1:1800000-2181330 GCF_022343315.1 Plenodomus lingam
AAGAAGAGTACTTATATCTTTAGCTTTTTAGAACTAAAGACTTAGGGAGTTAGATAGGTAATATAGCTCTAAGTACTCCCTTACTAGTCTTAAGTAGTATACCTAGACTAACGCTATCTATACTCTAGAAAAGAGGTAGTAATTAGTATTAATCTCTAGCTAATCTTAAATAAATACTTACTATTCTCTAAAAATAGAATTAGAGCTATTACTAAGTATAGAGATATTTAGTGTTTTTTTAGACTATCTTTTAGCTTTTATAGTATATACTATAAGGTTTAATATAGAAGCTAAAAACTAGCTAGGTTAGGTAGTTCTCTATATTTTCTTATAGAGCAAGGTATTATATAACTAATTAGTAAGTTATTTAACTTATTCCTCTAACCTCTTTTTTTTAGATAAGGTTAATATATATTTACTTTTAAAAGAGGTATTACTTTAAGGTTTTATAGAAGTATAAGGTACTTTGAGAGCTAGGTAAGAAGTAAGTCTTTCTAGGAGGGCGTTATTAATTAAGTCTTCTATATCTAATTCCTTTCTCTTAGTAAATAGGCTTTTAAAAGTAGCTAAACTAGATACCCTTTTTTTACTTTTATCTAATATTTTTATAGTTAATAAGAATAATAAATCTTTTTTTTAGGGGGTTAGTTATAAAAGGATATTAGCTTTACCTCTAATTCCTTTAGGCTTTTAGTAGTCTCTAAGTCTCTACCTTTATATAATCTAATATAATTTTTCTAAAGGTAATCTACTACTACTTAGTAGTCTAGAAGTCTAAGCCTATAGGCTTTAGTTATTAGAAATTCTAATAGCTATTCTAACTATACAGTTATAGGGTTAGACTACTACTAGAACTAAATTAGTACCTTAAAATAATAATAAATATAATATTCTTAAATACTATTACTAGCTAGGATAATATTCTTTTTATAATATAATAACTTAGGTAAGTAGGGTATCTAAAAGGTATCCTATATAACTTAAGGTATATAAGAGTGCGCGTCTATATAGAAAAAGATAAGATTCCTATATTTATAGGTCTTATATAAAAGAATAAGAAGAACATGCCTATCCTAATATAGGCGAGCTACTCTCTATATATATTAGTAAGTTAGGCCTTTGTTAGGGCTAACTTGGCATAGAACAATAGGCGTTGCAATTCTGCCTTATTGTTACAGATCTTATAGCACGTCTGCCTATATCTTACTTAAAGCTACCTAGGTATTTACATCTTTAAACATGCTTTTACCTCTATTATTATACCTCTTGCGGACGTGCGACATAAGCGACGGCTGCTGTCTTATAAGCATGTATAACAGCCCTTGTAGCATAGCTATAGCGCTGTTAATACACAAGTTAGTCGCTTAGCAGAAAAAGTACGCTAGATAGGTAGTAGCATGCATAAGACTTTGCAGCTCGTTGATGATGCTGCAGAGTAGCATCGTCTTGCCTTTCCTAGGATCACCTTTTATCTAGAGCAGGCGGCTGTGTAGGTCCTGCTGCTATTGCAGGAAAGCCGTGTTGTTAAGAACCTAGCGGTAGGAGTCTACCAGCAATCCACCATTGGTCTCCTCGATACGCTTCTTGTCGTTACAAGGGTTAGTGCAATACAAGTCGCGAAAAGACACTTGCTTACAGTATTAACCTTAACTAGCAGTCTTTTGAAAGCTTCGCCTACCCCTTCACCGTCAAAAGGAGTAATAGACACGCTAAGTATGTCTCTTAAAGTATATACTCGATCTTCTAGAAGATGTCGATCGCCTGCTCTATGTTTTCCAGGGAAACCACAAATTATCGACGAACGGAGCACAGGCTAACAGTGGATAGGCTGCACTAACCTTTCCGTTTCGATCTTACATCTAGGGTCATTTCTTGACTGCTTAGGTTCAATGCTACGCGACCTTGCGTTAATTAGCACTTTTCGTCAAAGTTCTATCTACATAATTAAGGAACTCGCGAAAATGCTAGGCAAATAATAAAGCCGCTAGATTCAACGTTAGATACCTGTTAGGCTACCTAGAGTTGGGTTCGCCGCACTTGAGACGGGCTAGCTTGAGGGTGGAAATGTCCCTTACTACACTATACACAAGACAATGGCTAGTCTTCTGGATGCGTAGAGTATGATAGGTAACGACCAAGCACGCTAAGTACTTATCTAGCAAGCTGAGCTCTTCACAAGTACAGTCTATGCTAGGCACCCAAATTCAGCGGCATAAACGACGTTCTCCGCTAAATCTACTAGCTTACTAATAACAAACGATGGCTTATAGTGGCTTAGCGCTTCGATTCAATTGCGCATAACTAAGATTGTCTAAGTAGGCTGCACGCTAATATAAACATACCAAACTGTGCACCTAACGCTATTGCCTAATGCCTTACAAATAACACGGAAGAGCACTGTAACACGTACAACATAGTAAAGCTTACCCGCGATCTATAGGCTACACTACAGTAAAAAATTGTTTACTATAGAATAGTACGCTAGGGGTTTACTATATAGGTGTAAACTGACCTTATGTATACCTATAAATAGGTTTAAAGTAGTAGTTTACTTTTATAGTTAGGGTTTAAATTAAGTACAAAAAGTAGTTTTATTTCTATTATACGCTATAATACCTAACTAAGACTAAAAGGGGTAGAGAAGATTAGCTTCATGCTATACGCATATATAACATAATAATAAGTTATAATATTTTTACTAATAGGAGGTGGTGATAATAGAGGTTGTTTAGGTGGTGGTGGTGATAGAGGTGGTGGTAGAGGTAGTGGTAGAGGTGGTAATAGAGGTGGTAAAGAAGATTAAAGAAAGGAGGGGTAAAATACTTAAATAGTTAGTAGGAAACTAGTAGATTAATAGAGGTAGAAGTAAAAGTAGAATACATAGTATAGTAAACCCTATTTAGGTTTACTTCTTCTACCTAAGCTACTTCTTAGTCTACTTTAGATAAATATGGCAACTGTAAACCAGTTTTGAACCGTAGTGGTAGCAATACAGCCAAGGCGCCTGCCCAGATTAGTTGGCTTTTGGAGTTGGTCATGGCTATTGGATTTGTCCTTCCCAGTTAACAGATAACCAAGCGCTGACGCACCCATATTCCCCGTCTGGACCGCAGGAGTGGGTCGATTTGGCCTTAAGATTAGGCGAGAAGCAAGTGGAATGTTCAGGACATAAACTGTTCATCTCCTCTCCGCCGATGAGACCATCGTCATGGGCTTGGATGTTAGTCCCTTTTTTCGTAATAGTGCCGTTTATAGCATGAGCCTAGAACGCGTTAAAAAGTGAATATATTAAAGGAAGCAGATCTAGTACATAGTTGCCTTCGTGCGGAGCGCCTTCGGCTTTTGTCCAATATCTGCTGCCTTAGAGTGTTAGCAAATTTTAGGATAGGTTGTATCTAGTAACATACTAAAAACAAATCTGCCTCCAGTGCCTTTGACAACTTTCAAAGTTCGGGTATCGTCAACTCCATCACGTCTACCGCTCTCGCAGGCGCACAACAAATGAGGCTGACTAATCGTGGTAGTCCTAGATTGGGTTTAAAAGTGCGTTTAGTGTAGCGTTAAGAGAGACACGTACGCTATTCCTAAGACGAGAAGGTATAGGGGTAGGTAAATCATCATGCTAGGTTATAAATAGGGCTTTGGAACGTGCGAAGATTGTTTATAGATTGTTAAGAATGTGAAGTGAATATGTGGGATCAAGTTTAATATATATCCATAACTTGAACAGACAAATTGAAGATTAAATGCGATGAAAGTTTAAAGCTAGAAATAATTTAGATTAGTTCAGGTTACTACTAGCTTGTTTAGTGCTAGGAGGGCTTATTTAACTTTAGATTGTGAGACCTAATGTATCTATTTAACCGAGAACAATTGACATAGGAGGGCTTATTTAACTTTAGATTGTGAGACCTAATGTATCTATTTGACCGAGAATAATTAACATAGGAGGGCTTATTTAACTTTAGATTGTGAGACCTAATGTATCTATTTGACCGAGAATAATTAACACAGGAGGGCTTATTTAACTTTAGATTGTAAGACCTAATGTATCTATTTAACCGAGAACAATTAACATAGGAGGGCTTATTTAACTTTAGATTGTGAGACCTAATGTATCTATTTGACCGAGAATAATTAACACAAGAGGGCTTATTTAACTTTAGATTGTAAGACCTAATGTATCTATTTAACCGAGAATAATTAACACAGGAGGGCTTATTTAACTTAAGAAGATTGTAATGTGAGAGGTTAACCCCAAGGGTAGGTGCCGAATAGAATTAGGTGAAGTTGGTGACTATCTAGGAGGTTCTAATAGGAAATTTCATATATGTGCGCGTAGTAACTAGAGCCTCCGTACATCTCACCGCCAGAGCCTCCGCGCTAATGCCTCCGGTGCTTTAATTACTAAAGCCTCTATACACCGCCCTCCGAACTGTAGATAAAGGCCAGACTTGTTAACAAGCAAGACGATCGTCTAGCTTGATTCGTATCTAAGCGTGCACGTAGTGCTGCATGATCCGCGACCCTAGGCACGGCCCTGCACATGGCACGTTCTCGTATCAAGCTGCCGATTGCCTTGGGCAAGTGTTATTCGTCTAGGTCGCAATAAAAAAAGTGTCCTAGTTATAAGCCTTACCTTACCCAAATTAGTTAATATCCTGTAGCTAGTAAATTAGTACTATAGGGGATGCTACTAGATAGCCTGCAACTAGTATTAATAGTATTAGTGTATAGTATTAGTAGATATTAGGTTATCTATACCTAGTTACGTGGTGTTATAGAGTGTTTTACTATAGCAACTAGGCAATAGCTATAACCTAATATCCTATATTAACTAAAATCTAGTAAAACACACCTAATTATTATCCTTTTTATCTTATAGAAATATTACTTACTTAATCTATATTACTAACTAACTTAGATAACTCTTAGGTATTCTTTAAGGCTTTATATAAGGTTATTATAGAGCCCTATACTAGTGGTATTACTAATATACAAAGTTATAGCAAGTTAATCCTTTTCCTTTACTATAGTAATACTACTAATACTATACAGTAATACTATTAATACTAGTCGCAGGCTATCTAGTGGCATCCCCTACAGTGCTAATTTACTAGCTATAGGATATTAACTAATTTAGGTAAGGTAAGGCTTATTGTAACGATATAGATAGGTAGGGCATCTAAAAGGTATCCTATATAACTTAAAGGCATATAGGAGTGCGCGTCTGTATAGAAAAAGATAAGATTCCTCTACCTATAGGTCTTAAACAAAAGGACAAGAAGAATATGCCTATTCTAATATAGGCAAGCTGCTCTCTATATATATTAATAAGTTAGCCCTTTATTAGGGCTAACTTAGTATAGAATAATAGGTAAGTATTTCTACCTTATTATTATACTACCACCTCCTATAAAAGAAGGATAGCCCTATCCTTATAATTAGGTTTAGATCCCTTATTAAAGAAATACTCTTACAAAATAATTCTACCTTTACTTCTACCTTTACCTTTACTTCTTATTCTTAGGGCACAGACCATTATCTATAGCCTACTTGTATCTAGCCCTCTACCTACTAACTTTCTTATTCTTATATCCCTAAATTTTTAAATTTTTACCCTATATTATCTAAAATCTAGTAAGTATTTAATATATATAATTAAGTAGTTACTAATCTAAATAAGAACTATTTAATATACTAGTCCTAGTACTACTAGAAGTTCTACTAGTCGCTTATTGCGCTCTCTATATAAGAGCTATTAGGGCTATTAATTAGGGCAAGTTAAATAATTTTAACTTTAAGTCTAAGAATTCTAAGAAATAATAGTACTGTATTTCTTAGAATAAGTACTATAATCTAGTTAGTATCTAAGTCTAATAGGGTTTCTTTCTAATTATAAAAGATTCCCTCCTATATTAGCTATAAGTATTTAGCTCTTTAAAACGCGCTTAATAAGTACTATAGTCTAGTTGTAAACCCCCCTAAAGGGTATAAAGAAGAGGAGACCCTAGAGGCTTTTTAGTTAGATATTAAGTAATTTAAGGCTGTTATTTAAGACGCTAACTAAACCCTAGCTAAAGATAATATAGTTACTAATTCTTAGACTAAGGGTATAGAGGCTACTAAGAACCTTCTAGCTACTTACTACTCTGCCTTATCTAAATTATATAGGGTTTATAATAGTATCTTTAAGAAAGTATTAGTAGTTAAGGGTATAACGCAAGCTGTGAAGGGCTTAGGCTTATGCCTAAGCCTAGGCCTAACACAAGATAGATAGAGTCTAACACTACTACTAATCGAACACGCTACACACCTATAAAAAGGCGTAGAGGGCTTACCTCTCCTTTAAGATACTAAATACTATTATTAACGCTTATTGTATTCTCCCTTAAGGCTAGTCTATAATATAAGCTATTAATAAATATAAGGAGGAAATAGTAGCAAGTTAGGAGGTAACCTAGTTAGCTATAGCTTTACTATCTAAGACTATTAAAAAGGTAACTAAATCTTCTCTATCTCCTACCCCTACTCTAAAGCTAGCTACGCTAGTTACTAAAAAGGTAGTTAAAGAGCCTAGTCTAGGTAGGATTACTATTAATTTAGATTCTAATCTAGATTCTAATAAAGCTATAGATAGTAAATAAAAGGGGGTTTCTAGGGGTAGTGTCCTAGGAACCTTAATAGTTCTAAAATAGGTCTAAATATAATAAGATAATATATAATAGCAAGATAGTAATAATAAAAGGTAGTTAATAGCTTAATCTATACCTAAATATATTATAAATTAAGTCTTATATTAGATATAGTTATTATAAAGTAATATTAGATCTTCCTTACCTCTTTCCTATTCTTAAATCTATTTAGGTACGCTATATAGAGGACCTAGCTAATATAGATACTATAAGTAAAATACTTATAATTTATAGGGAGCTTCTATAAAGTTAGAGGCAGGATACTAAATAGAATTAGGATTATATCTAACCTACCTAACCTTATATTTTAGCTTAAATTAAAATACTTTGCTAGCTAGGATTTCTTCTACCTTCTATTCCTCTACACCTTATATAGGGGTACTAGGGGTTTTTAAACCCTCTTATCTAGGTAAAGGGTCTTAAGGATCTTTATATAGTATATTAGATAAGAAAATATTATAGATCTTAGAACTAGGTAGTAATTAGAGGTAATACGTATTTCCTACTTGTTCTAGTACCTTAAAGGGACCCTCCTAGCGTTTAGATAGTTTTTAGCTAGGTTATAAAATAGCAAGATTAGTAGTAGATAAATAAATATAGTTACTATTAATCTAGTTAACTAGATAGTAATAGTAATTAATAGTAGAGCGTATTTAGTCCTAAGCTCTTTCTATATTTTCCTTAGAAATCTTCTATACGTTGTGTATCTAAGTAGCTAGGGATAAGGTGTCCTTATAGTTTAGTTTCTCTAGTATAGTAGATAGGGCTTTTTCTAGTTTCTAATACTAGCTTTACTTTAGTAAAAAGCTAAAGAGAAGCTAATATAAAGCTATGCTAATAGATAAATAGGGGAGAGTACTTTAGGCACGGTCTATTATTAGTAGTAACTTACTCTAGTTATCCTAGTAATAGGATATAAAAGGCCTTATTCTCTAATTAATATACTTATTTATAATCTTAGTTTGTCTATTAGTTTATTTATAGTAGGTAGTAGAAAGCTTAACTTTAGTGCCTATAATCTAATAGAACTTAGACTAGAAACTAGATATAAACTAGGGACCTTAATTAGAAATAATAGTATCTAGAGTATATCCAAATTAGTACACCTACTACACAAATAAGGTAGATATACCTTAAGCGTTTATAGTTTTATAGTAAAGGATAGTAATAGCTTATTATAATAAGTAATTAATAATAACTATAATCTAATTATAACTAAGTTAATGTGCTATAGTATAAAGTGTATAGGAGAAAACAAGACTTAGCCTAAAAGATTAGGCAGGTTAAATAGTATAAAGGTATAAAGGATTAGAGGATAGAATAGTATTACTTCTAAAGACTTTACTTTAACTCTATAATATTAACTTTTCTCATATAATCTAATATTAAATATATATCCTTTATTATAAGATTACTACTATTAAACCTAGCCCCTTCTACATCTCCTTGTTTAAATAGGTTACTCTCCCTATTAGTTTATTAATAATAGGGAATATCCTTAAAATTAATATATAGGTGCTGTATTAGTAGACTAAGGATAGAAAGGGGGTAGAGCATGCTAGGGAGTTAGTGCTATCTTAGGTGCCCTCTCCTATAAGGGATATAGTTCTAAATATAGTATTTATAGGTTATCTCTATACCTTTCTAGTAGTATTATTAGGCTAGAATCTAATAGGTTTTAGTAGCTAATAGGTAAGTAGTAGATACTTAGTTATAAGCCTTATAAATTAGTCTAGTATATAGGACTAATCTAGTAGGCACGTAAAGTTAATTCTAGTAGAGAAGAAATCTATTTTCTATTTAATAGTACTTAAGTAACTTTAATCTATCTATTAAGAATAAGGACCTATTTTCTTAAAGAAGAGTTTTAATAAACTCTAGGGATCTAAGAGTTATAGGGTTCTAAACTACTAAAATTAAAGCAAGGATTAGTAAGAAACGCTTAGCTAGGTAGTCTTACGCTAAGTTAAAAGTAATTTAGAGGTATAACTTATCTAGAGAGATTATTACTTATAAGCAATTATCTCTTTAAGTAGTTTTAAGATTAATTATATCCTATTTCTTTTTATTTAGGATATTAGCTTAGGCGTTATAGGATCTAGGAGTATATTTAATTTAGAAGTTAAAGGGACTTATAACCTCTAGCTATCTAGCTTGCCTAGCACTAAGGACTTTAGTAGATATAAAGTACTCTAGTGCTTAGTAGTCTATATACACTCTAATATAGTAGCAAGTACTTATTAGGTTAGCACGCTATTTCTTAAAGGCGTAGATTATTATAAATAATTTCTTATTATAGATTTCCTAGTTAAGTTTAAAACTAGTTAGGGTCTAACTAAAGAATAATATAAGGTACTCTTTCCTATTAGGATGCTCCTATAAAAGAATAGCTATAATAACCTTATTAGAGGCCCCTATTTCTAGTTTTAGAGGGTATTTAGGATAGAAGTAAGCTAAACTTAGGATTACTAGTAGGGTATTCCTAAATTTATTAAAGGATTATTAATATTCTAAAGTCTATATAAATAGGGTAGTAGGGCTTTAAAAAGTAGTTAAGGGCTTAGCTATCTTGGAGAAACTTTCTACAATTTACTAGTAAAATCTAGTAAATCCTAGGAACAACTTTACCCTAGTTATTATCTTAGGAGTAGACTAGTTTTAAAGTACTTTAACTTTATTAGAATCTACCTCTAGGCCTTTATTAGTAAGGATATAGCTAAAGTAATAGGTACAAGTTATAAGAAATTTACTTTTCTTAATATTAGCCTATATTCTAGCTAAATAAAGACGCTTAAGGACTTTTTAAGCATGTTTCTTATAAGTCTTAAGGTCTTTAGAGTAGATAAGGATATTATCTAGATAGGGAATATAGAGGTTATCTAAACAATCTATTAGTATATTATTTATATAGCGCTAATAGGTTATAGGTGTATTATATAGCCTAAATAGTAGCACTTTATATTTATAGCCGCTATACCTAGTGTAGAAAGTAGTATACTCCTAGGCTAGTAAATCTAGGTTAGTGTACTCTAGCTATAGTACTAGGTTAGGTTTAGGTTATATAGACCTAGTACTTAGGTTAGGTTTAGGTTATATAATCTATAGGCTTAGGTTAGGTTTAGGTTACATAGGCTATAGGCTTAGGTTAGGTTTAGGTTATATAGGCTATAGGCTTAGGTTAGGTTTAGGTTACATAGGCTATAGGCTTAGGTTAGGTTTAGGTTATATAGGCTATAGGCTTAGGTTAGGTTTAGGTTACATAGGCTATAGGCTTAGGTTAGGTTTAGGTTATATAGGCTATAGGCTTAGGTTAGGTTTAGGTTACATAGGCTATAGGCTTAGGTTAGGTTTAGGTTATATAGGCTATAGGCTTAGGTTAGGTTTAGGTTATATAGACCTAGTGCTTAACTAGGGTCTTATATAAGCAAGTATTAATAGCGTATATAGCTAGAAATATAACTATTTATTATAGTTATTAATCATAGTATCTAACTATATTAGGTAAGGCGTATGGCTTAGTAAGACCCTAAACCTAACCTAAGCCTATAGCCTATACAACCTAAACCTAACCTAAGCCTATAGCCTATATAACCTAACTCTAACCCTAACCCTATTATATAAGACCCTACCTAAGCCTATAGTATATATACCCTAAACCTAACCTAAGCCTATAGCATGTGCAAAAATTTGTAGTTAGGTTTAGGTTAGGTTTAGGGTCTAATATAAGCTAACCTAACCCTAACCTAACCTATCCCTATTTACTACCCTATGTTATAAACTAGCCTTAAGGGAGAATACAATAAGCGTAAATAATAGTATTTAGTATCTTAAAGGAGAGGTAAGCCCTCTACGCCTTTTTATAGGTGTGTAGCGTGTTCGCTTAGTAGTAGTGTTAGGCTCTATCTATCTTGTGTTAGAGTTAGGCTCTATCTATCTTATGTTAGAGTTAGGCTCTGTCCATCTTGTGTTAGACCTAGGCTTAGGCGTAAGCCTAAGCCCTTTACACCCTATATACTCCTCTATATTAGGGTCTATTTAGATCTTGTTAAAGGTAGTATAAATATCTAGTTTAGTAAATATTATAGCTTTAGCTAGCTAAGATAATAGATTATCTATATAAGGTATTAGATACGCGTCCTTTTACCTTAAGCTATTAAGCTTATAGTAATCTATATAGATCCTAAGACCTCTATTTAGCTTCTTAATATATAAGATAGAAAAGGTAAAGAGGCTCTAACTAGTCTTAATAAAGCCTTTCTATAGGTGCTCCTATATATATTCCTTAGTAGCCTAGAGCTCCCTAGTATTATAAAAATAGAGGGGACTCTAGTAATTTAGAAGAGGTTCTTCTAGGATAATATTATAGTTATAAGGCTAATAGATTAGAAGTTTATTAGCCTTAGCTTTATTAAAGACGTCCTAATAGGAGTTATAGTTAGATAAGAGCTTTTAATCTAATAAGGTCTAGTTAAGTGTATTCTATGTAGATAGGGTTTAGATCTAATACTAAATCTTATATACGCTAGTAGTAAAGAATTTATTAGAAGATCTTTTTATATTAAAATAGAAAATATTAGTAGAATTACTAGTAGTTTAAAATTTAGCAGGAAGGGTAGTAGTTAGTAGTTAGACTAGGGTAGGTAGCGTAGTAGGCTTAGTAATAGCCCTATAAGTAGCTAGAATATTTAGTATACTACGTATCCTATTAACTAAACTAGGACTATTTTAATTCTAATTCTCCTCTTAATCTTAAAGGGCGTCCCTTTATAAGATATTATAAGTAGCTAGAGTAGATAGGACTTGCTAGTAGAGTTAGATTAGAATTAGAGGTGCGGGATTATAGGTTAGTTAATATTTCTCTAGCTAGATTAATTAGTATTAATTAGTATTAACTAGGATTTAGAACTATTTTAGCTAGTATTATCTAATAATATAATTCTAAGAACCTAAGTCTACTATTATAAAGGGCTAGTTATGCACCTTATAGCTACTAACTATTATATAAAGCTAAATATAGTAGGTAACTAGGGAGGTAATCTAATCTTAGAAGCCTTTAATAGTAAGCTTATATAGTAGCTTTTAGATAGGTACCCTAAGAGTAGAAGAAATATTATAAGTAATTTTTAAATTAATAAATAACTACCCTTAGGCCCTAGTATCTACTAAAGCCTTTAGATAAACACTAGATCTATTAAGGTATAGGGTTATACATACAAGTAAATAAGAACTAATAAATAATTTAGTTAAGGAAAGATTTAATAGGTTATATTAATTTAAGCCTAGAAAGGAGAATTCTCCTAGGCGTTGTTATTTCCTGTCTAGTAGCTATCTAAATTAGTTAATTTAGTTATTTCTTCTTCCCTTAGAATTTTTAATAACTAGTTCTATATTAATAGCCTAAATCCTAGGGGTTTTAAAGTAGTTACTAAAGAAGTAACCTAGCTTCCTATAATTATAATAAGTCCCTAGAATTCTAGTTATAGTAGCGCTAGAAGTAGCTAGAATAGTAGATAGAGTTTAATTATTCTAAAGGGTAGTACCTTATTATTATAAGTAGGGTATATAAGGTTTAGCTATTAAAGGTCTATTTTAGGGTTTCTAATTAGTATCTAAATAGGACTAGTTTTCTAAGTATTAGAAAGGGGTTAGTCCTTCTATAGATAATAGAGTAGTCTATATAGTAGTAGATGTGAAGGGCTTAGGCTTATGCCTAAGCCTAGGTCTAACACAAGACGGACCAAGTCTAACACCACTACTAAGCGAACACATTACACACCCATAAAAAGGCGCTAAGGGCTAACCTCTCCTTTAAGATACTAAATACTATTATCAACGCTTATTGTATTCTCCCTTAAGGCTAGTCTATAACAGTAGATAATATAGGATATAAGTGTAACGACTTAGGTAGGTAGGGCATCTAAAGGGTATCCTATACGACTTAAAGGCATATGGGAGTGCGCGTCTATATAGAAAAGGATAAGATTCCTACACCTATAGGTCTTGTACAAAAGGACAAGAAGAACATGCCTATCCTAACTATAGGCGAGCTATTCTCTATATACATTAGTGAGTTAGGCCTTTATTAGGCCTAACTTGGCATAGAACAATAGGTAGGCAATTCTGCCTTATTGTTACACTACCCCCTCCTATAGAGAAAGGATAGTCCCTATCCTTAGGATTAGGTTTAGATCCCTTATTAAAGAAGAGCTTTTTGCAAAATAATTCTACCTTTACCTCTGCCTTTACCTTTACTTCTTCTTCCTAGGGCACGGACCCCTATCCCTAGCCTGTATATAACTAGCCCTCTACCTACTAACTTTCTTATTTCTATATCCCTAATTTTTTAATTATTTAACCTAATCTATTTAAAATCTAGTAAGTATTTAATCTATATAATTAAACAGTTGCTAATCTAAATTAGAACCTTTAGCTATGCTAGTACTAGTACTACTAGGAGTTCTCCCTATTGCTTATCGCGCTCTCTATATAAGGGCAGTTAGGGCTCTAGCTAGGGGCAGGTTTAACAATTTTAATTTTAAGTTAAAGAATTCTAAGAAGTGCTAGTACTATATGTCCTAGAATAAGTATTGCAATCTAGTAAGTATCTAAGTCTAATAGGGTTCCTTTACTAATTCTAGTAGATTGCTTCTTTTGTTAGCTAAGAGTACTCTACCCTTAGGGGTGCCCTAGAAGAGTACTATAGCCTAATAGGAAACCCTGCTAAAGGGGATAAGGATAAAGAGGCTGTGGTTGCTTATTAGAAGGATATTAAGTAGTTTAAGGCTACTATTTAAGAAACTGCCTAAAACCTTACTAAGTGTGTTACTATTACTAATACTTAGACTAAGGGTATAGAAGCTGCTAAAATCCTTATAGCTACCTATTATACTGCTATATCTAATTTGTAACGACTTAGGTAGGTAGGGCATCCAAAAGGTATCCTATACGACTCAAAGGCATATGGGAGTGCGCGTCTGTACGGAAAAGGATGAGATTCCTACACCTATAGGTCTTGTACAAAAGGATAAGAAGAACATGCCTATCCTAACTATAGGCGAGCTGTTCTCTATATACATTAGTAAGTCGGGCCTTTATTAGGCCTAACTTAGCATAGAACAATAGGCAGGCAATTCTGCCTTATTATTACACTACCCCCTCCTGTAGAGAAAAGGATAGTCCCTATCCTTAGGATTAGGTTTAGATCCCTTATTAAAGAAGAGCTTTTTGCAAATAATTCCACCTTCACCTCTGCCTTTACCTTTACTTCTTCTTCCTAGGGCACGGACCCCTATCCTTAGCCTGCCTATAACTAGCCCTCTACCTACTAACTTTCTTATTCCTATATCCCTAATTTTTTATTTAACCCAATCTATCTAAAATTTAGTAAGTATTTAATCTATGTGATTAAATAGTTACTAATCTAAATTAGAACCTTTAGCTATACTAGTACTAGTACTACTAGGAGTCCTCCCTGTCGCTTATCGCGCTCTCTGTATAAGAGCAGTTAGGGCTCTAGCTAGGGGCAGGTTTAACAATTTTAATTTTAAGTTAAAGAATTCTAAGAAGTGCTAGTACTGTATCTCCTAGAATAAGTATTGCAATCTAGTGAGTATCCAAGTCTAATAGGGTTCCTTTACTAATCCTAGCAGATTCCTTCTTTTATTAGCTAAGAGTACTCTGCCCTTAGGGGTGCTCTAGAAGAATACTACAGTCTAATTAGAAACCTTGCTAAAGGGGATAAGGATAACAAAGCTATAGTTACCTATTAGAAGGATGTTAAGCAGTTTAAGGCCGCCGTTTAAGAAACTGCCTAAAACCTAGCTAAGTGCGTTACTATTGCTAATACTTAGACTAAGGGTATAGAGGCTACTAAAATCCTTATAGCTACCTATTATACTGCTATATCTAATTTACGTTAGCTTTAGAATAGTATCTATAAGATAGTCTTAGCAGTTAAGGGCTTAACAAGGGCTATTAAAGAACTTAAGGAGGAATTAGCGCTAAATTAGGAGGCAACTTTCCTAGTCTAGGCTAAGATAAAGGCGTTCCACGAGAAGGAGTCTAAATTAGTCCTAGCTCCTGTCCCTGCTCCCGCACCTGCTCTAATTCCTGCTGCACTAGTTATCTAGAAGCTAGCGAAGAAGGATAGTCTAGGCGCAATCTTAGCTAATACAGAGTCTAAACTAGGTTCTAATAGAGAGATAGATACAGAATAAAGAGGTTTCCTAGGGGTAGTGTCCTAGGAACCTTTAAGGTTCTAAATAGGATATAACAATAAATAGCAACAAGAATAATAGTAATAGATAGTAGTTAAGAGGTAATGCGTAGCTAAATAGGATATGAATTAGTTCTAATATTAGGCATGATTGTCGTGAAGTAATATTAGGTTCTCTTTCCCTTTTTTCTAGGCTTAAATCTATTTTAGTAAGCTGCGTAGGGGACCTAGCTAATTTAGATACTATTAGTAGAATGCCTATAATTTATAGGGAGCACCTATAAAGTTAGAGGTAGGATACTAAATAGGATTAGGATTGTGTCTAACCTACTTAACCTTATATTTCAGCTTAGATTAATATAATTTGCTAGCTAGGATTTCTTCCACCTCCTATTCCTCTACACCTTGTATAGGAGTACTAGGGGGTTTTAGAGCCTCTTATCTAGGTAACAGGTCTTAGGGATCTTTGCATAGTATATTAGGAGAGAAAACGTTATAGATCTTAGAACTAGGTAGCAATTAGAGGTGATACGCGTTTCCTACTTATTCTAATACCTTAAAGGGACCTTCCTATTATTTAGATAGTTTTTAGCTAGGTCGTAAAATAGCAAGATTAGTGGTAGATAGATAAATATAGTTACTAACCTTCTAGTTAACTAGATAGCAATAGCGATTAGTAGCAGAGCGCATTTAGTCTTAAGCTCTTTCTATATTTTCTTTAGCAATCTTCTAGGTGTCGTGTATCCAAGTAGTAAGGGATAAGGCGTCCTTATGGTTCAGTTTCTCTAGTATGGTGGATAGGGTCTTTTCTAGTTTCTAATTCTAACTTTGCTTTAGTAAGGAACTAAAGAGGAGCTAATATAGAGCTATGCTAATAGATAAATATAGAAGAGTACTTTAGGCACGGTCTATTATAGGTAGTAGGTCGCTCTAGTTATCTTAGTAATAGGATACAAAAGGCCTTAGTCTCTAATTAATATACTTGTTTATAATCTTAGTTTGTCTATTAGTTTATTTATAGTAGGCAGTAAAGAGCTTGACTTTAGTGCCTATAATCTAATAGAACTTAGACTAGAAACTAGATACAAACTAAGGGCCTTAATTAGAAATAATAGTATCTAGAGTGTGTCTAAATTAGTACACCTACTAAACAAATAAGGTAGCTATACCTTAGGCGTCTATAGTTTTGTGGTAAGGGATAGTAATAGCTTGCTTTAATAGGCGATTAATAATAACTATAATCTAATTGTAACTATATTAATCCTAGGGAAAATCCTTAAAATTAATGCATAAGTGTTGCATTAGTAGACTAGGGATAGGAAGGGGATAGAGTATGCTAGGGAGTTAGTACTATCTTAGGTGCCCTCTCCTGCATAGGATATAGTTCTGAACGTAGCGTTTACAGGTAGTCTCTATACCTTTCTAGTAGTAATGTCAGGCTAGAATCTAATAGGTTTTAGTAGCTAATAGGTAGGTAGTAGACACTTAATTATAAGCCTCACGAATTAGTCTAGTATATAGGACTAATCTAGCAGGCACGCAAAGTTAATCCTAGTAGAGAAGGAGTCTATTTTCTATCTAATAGTGCTTAGGCAACTCTAATCTTTCTATTAGGAATAAGGACCTATTTTCTTAGAGAAGAGTTTTAATAAGTTCTAGGGATCTAAGAGTTATAGGGTTCTAAACTGCTGTAATTAAAGTAAGGATTAGTAAGGAATGCTTGGCTAGGTAGTCTTGCGCTAAGTTAGAGTTAATTTAGGGGTGTAACCTGTCTAGGGAGATTATTACTTGTGAGCGATTATCCCTTTGCGTAGTCTTAAGGTTAACTATATCCTATTCCCTTCTGCTTAGGATATCTGCTTAGGCGTTATAAGATCTAGGAGTATACTTAATTTAGAAGTTAAAGGGACTTATAAGCTCTAGCTATCTAGCTTGCCTAGCACTAAGGACTTTAGTAGACATAAAGTACTCTAGTGCTCTGTGGTCCGTGTATACTCTAATAAGGTGCTAAGTACTTGTTAGGTTAGCACGCTATTTCTTAAAGGCGTAGATTATTACAAACAATTCTTTATTATAGATTTCCTAATTAAGTTTAGAACTAGTAAGGGTCTAACTAAAGAAGGATACAGGGTACTATTTCCTATTAGGATGCTCCTATAAGAGGATAGCTGCAATAACTCTATTAGAGGCGTCTATCTCTAGTTTTAGAGGGTACTTAGGATAGAAGTGAGCTAAGCTTAGGATTGCTAGCAGGGCATTCCTAAGCTAGTTAAAGGCTTGTTAGCATTCTAAAGTCTATATGAATAGGGTAGCAGGACTCTAGAGGGTGGTTAAGGGCTTAGCTGTCTTAGAGAAGTTTTCCACAAATTGCTAGTAGAATCTAGTAAATCCTAGGAAGGACTTTACTCTAGTTATCGTCTTAGGAGCAGACTAGTTTTAGAGTACTTTAACTTTGTTAGGGTCCACCTCTAAGCCTTTGTTAGTTAGGATATAGCTAAGGTAACAGGTACAGGTTGTATAGAATTCGCTTTTCTTAATATTAGCCTGTAATCTAGCAGAACAAAGACGCTTAAGGACTTTTTTAACATAGTCCTTATAAGTAGCAAGGTTTTTAGAGTAGATTAGGATGTTATCTAGATAGGTAATATAGAAGTTGTCTAAATAATCTATTAGTATATTATTTATGTAACGCTAATAGGTTGCTAGTCTGTTACATAGCCTAAATAGTAGGACTTTGCATTTATAGGCACTATATCTAGTGCAGAAAGTAGTGTACTCCTCTAAGTTAGGGTCTATTTAGATCTTATTAAAGGCAGCACAAATATCTAGCTTAGTAAAGATTTTTACTTTAGCTAGCTAGGACAATAGATTATCTATGCAGGGTATTAGATACGCGTCCTTTCGCGTTAAGCTGTTAAGCTTACAGTAATCCACACAGATCCTAAGGCCTCTATTTGGCTTCTTAACGCATAGGATAGGAGAGGTGAATAGGCTCTAACTAGTCTTAATAAAACCTTTCTGTAGGTGCTCTTGTATATATTCCTTAGTAGCCTAGAGTTCCTTAGCATTTTAATAATAGAGGGGACTCTAGTAGTTTAGAAGGGGTTCCTCTAGGACTATCTTATGGTTATAAGGCTAGTAGATTAGAAGTTTGTTAGCCTTAGCCTTATTAAAGACGTCCTAATAGGAGTTATAATTAGATAGGAGCTTCTAATCTAACAAGCTATAGTTAAGAGTATCCTATTTAGATAGGGTTTAGATCCTACGCTTAATCTTATACAGGCTAGTAGTAAAGAATTTATTAGAAGATTTTTTTATATTAAAATAGAAAGTATTAGCAGAAATAGTAGCAATTTAGAATTTTAAGGGTAAGGTAATAGTTAGCAATTAGACTAGGGTAGGTAGCGTAATAGGTTTAGTAGCAGCCCTATAAGTAGCTAGAATTTTAAGTATACCACGTATCCTATTAATTAAACTAGGACTATTTTAGTTCTAGTTCTCCTCTTAATCCTAAAGGGCGTCTCTTTGCAAGATGTCGTGGGTAACTAGAGTAGATGGCACTTGCTAGTGGAGTCGTACTAGAATAGGAGGTGCGGGGTCGTAGGTTAGAGGATATTTCTCTAGCTAGATTAGTTAAGATTTATCTATATTAATTAGGATTTAGAACTATTTTAGCTAGTGTTGTCTAATAATACAATCCTAAGAACCTAAGTCTACTATTATAAAGGGGTAGTTATACACCTTTTAGCTACTAACTATTATATAAAGCTAAATATAGTAGGTAACTAGGGAGGTAATCTAATCCTAGAACCCTTTAATAGTAAGCTTGTATAGTAGCTTTTAGACAGGTACCCTAAGCGTAGAAGAGATATTATAAGTTATTTTTAAATTAAGGAATAAATAACCTTAGGCCCTAGTATCTACTAAAGTATTTAGGCAAATACTAGATCTATTAAGGCATAGGGTTATACATGCAAGCAAATAGCAACTAATAAATAATTTAGTTAAGGAAAGGTTTAATAGGTTATATTAAGTTAGGCCTAGATATAAGGATCCTCCTAGGCGTTGTTATTTCCTGTCTAATAGCTATCTAAATTAGTTAATTTAGCGGTATCTTCTTCCTTAGAATTCTTAATAACCTGTTCCACATCTATAGCCCAAATCCTAGGGGGTTTAGGGCAGTTACTAGAGAAGTGCCTAGGCTTTCTACAATTATAGCAAGTTACTAGGGTTCCTGTTGTAGTAGCGCTAGGAGTGGCTAGCGTAGCAGATAGGGGTTAATTATTTTAAGGGGTAGTGCCTTATTATTATAAGTAGGGCATATAAGGTTTAGCTATTAAAGGTCTATTATAGGGTTTCTAACTAGCGTCTAAATAGGACTAGTTTCTAGAGTGTTAGAAGGGGGTTAGTCCTTTTCTAGATAATAGAGTAGTCTAGGTAGGAGTAGACAAGGTAGGGTATAGGCAGCGTTCTATATTAAAAGTAGTAAGGTAATCTACTATAGTCTTAAAATTATTATACTAATTTTATTAGAAAGCAAGGTTTAGCATCCTTAGAGAAGGTGTAATCTTTATCTAGAGGTAGTAATACTACTCTAATTAGGGTACTTCTCCTCTAATAGCAAGACTCTAGAATTATAACTTAAAGGTAGGGAACGTCTCTATATTAGTTATATACAGGCGGTTAAATACAGTCTAACTCTTAGCTATCTTATTTCTAGTAATAAAGTAGGTTTAAAGGAGGGTAATTATTTCCTTAGCTTTTTAGAACTAAAGGCTTAGGGAATTAGATAGGTAACGTGGCTCTAAGTATTCTCTTGCTAGTCCTAAGTAGTGTCCCTAGACTAACGCCATCTAAGCTCTAGAAGAGGGGTAGTAATTAGTATTAATCTCTAGCCTATCCTAGATAGATGCTTGCTATTATCTAAAAGTGGGATTAGCACTATTACTAAGTGTAGAGATATTTAGCGTCTTTTTAGATTATCTCTTAGTTTTTATAGCATACACTATAGGGTTTAATATAGAAGCTAAAGACTAGCTAGGTTAGGTAGTACCCTATATCTCCTTATAGAGGGAGGTGTTGTACAACTAATTAGTAAGTTGCTTAACTTGTTCTTCTAACCTCTCCTTTTTAGATAGGGTTAACATATATTTATCTTTAAGGGAGGTGTTGCTTTAAGATTTCCTAGGAGCCTAAGGTACCTTAAAAGACAGATAGGAAGAGGGTCCTTCCAGGAGGGCGTTGTTAATCAAGTCCTCCTTATCTAATTTCTTTCTATTAGTAAATAGGCTTTTAAAAGTAGCTAAACTAGATACCCTTCCTTTGCCTTTGTCTAATATTTTGTAGTTAATAAGAATAATAAATCTTTTCTTTTCTTTTAGGGGGTTTGGTTGTAGGAGGATATTAGCTTTGACTCCAATTCCTCTAGGCTTTTAGTAGTCTCCAGGTCTCTACCTTAACGCAATCTAACGCGATTTTTCTAAAGGTAATCTAGCACCACCTATAGGTCTAGAAGTCCAAACCTATAGGCTTTAGTTATTAGAAGTTCTAATAGCTGTTCTAACTGTGGAGTTATAGGGTTAGGTAGCTACTAGAACTAAATTAGTAGCTTAAAATAACAACAAGTGCAATATTCTTAAATACCGTCACTAGCTAGGATAATGTTCTTCTTATAATATAACGACTTAGGTAGGTAGGGCATCTAAAAGGTATCCTATACAACTTAAAGGCATATAGGAGTGCGCGTCTATACAGAAAAGGATAAGATTCCTACACCTATAGGTCTTGTACGAAAGGACAAGAAGAACATGCCTATCCTAACCATAGGCGAGCTATTCTCTATATACATCAGTGAGTCGGGCCTTTATTAGGCCTAACTCGGCATAGAACAATAGGCAGGCAATTCTGCCTCATTGTTACATAATTCACGTTAGCTTTAGAATAGTATCTATAAAATAGTCTTAGCAGTTAGGGGCTTAACAAGGGCTATTAACAAACTTAAGGAGGAATTAGCACTAAATTAGGAGGTAACCTTCCTAGTGTAGGCTAAGATAAAGGCGTTTTATAAGAAGGAATCTAAATTAGTCCTAGCTCCTACTACTGCTCCTGTACCTGCTCTAATCCCTGCTGCACTAGTTATCTAGAAGCTAGCGAAGAAGGATAGTCTAGGCGCTATCTTAGCTAATACAGAGTCTAAACTAGGTTCTAATAGAGAGATAGATATAGAATAAAGAGGTTTCCTAGGGGTAGTGTCCTAGGAACCTTAAAGGTTCTAAATAGGATATAATAATAAATAGCGACAAGAATAATAGTAATAGATAGTAGTTAATAGATAATGCGTAGCTAAATAGGATGTGAATTAGTTCTAATATTAGGCATAATTGTCGTGAAGTAATATTAGATCCTCTTTGCCTTTTTCCTAGGCTTAAATCTATTTTAGTAAGCTGCGTAGGGGACCTAGCTAATATAGATACTATTAGTAGAATGCCTGTAATTTATAGGGAGCACCTATAAAGTTAGAGGTAGGATACTAAACAGGATTAGGATCGTGTCTAACCTACTTGACCTTATATTTTAGCTTAGATTAATATAATTTGCTAGCTAGGATTTCTTCCACCTCCTATTCCTCTACACCTTGTATGGGCGTACTAGGGGGTTATCTAATCCTAGAACCCTTTAATAGTGAGCTTGTATAGTAGCTTTTGGATAGGTACCCTAAGCGCGCAAGAGATATTATAAGCAATTTTTAAATTAAGAAATAAGTAACCTTAGGCCCTAGTATCTACTAAAGCGTTTAGGCGAACACTAGATCTGTTAAGGCATAGGGTTATACGTGCAAGTAAATAGGAACTAACAAATAATTTAGTTAAGGAAAGGTTTAATAGGTTATATTAAGTTAGGCCTAGGAAGGAGGATCCTCCTAGGCATTATTGTTTCCTGTCTAATAGCTATCTAAATTAGTTAATTTAGCGGCTTCTTCTTCCTTAGAATTCTCGACAACCTATTCCATATCTATAGCCTAAATCCTAGGGGGTTTAGGGTAGTTACTAGAGAAGTGCCTAGGCTTTCTATAATTATAGCAAGTTACTAGGGTTCCTATTATAGTAGCACTAGGAGTAGCTAGCGTAGCAGATAGGGGTTAATTATTTTAAGGGGTAGTGCCTTATTATTATAAGTAGGGCATATAAGGTTTAGCTGTTAAAGGTCTATTATAGGGTTTCTAATTAGCGTCTAAATAGGACTAGTTTCTAGAGTGTTAGAAGGGGGTTAGTCCTTTTCTAGATAATAGAGTAGTCTAGGTAGGAGTAGATAAGGTAGGGTATAGGCAGCGTTCTATATTAAAAGTAGTAAGATAATCTACTATAGTCTTAAAATTATTATGCTAATTCTGTTAGAAAGCAAGATTTAGTATCCTTAGGGAAGGTGTAATCTTTATCTAGAGGTAGTAATACTACTCTAATTAGGGTACTTCTCCTCTAATAGTAAGACTCTAGAATTATAACTTAAAAGTAGGGAACGTCTCTATATTAGTTATATATAGGCAGTTAAATATAGTCTAACTCTTAGCTATCTTATTTCTAGTAATAAAGTAAGTTTAAAGGAGGGTAATTATTTCCTTAGCTTTTTAGAATTAAAGACTTAGGGAATTAGATAGGTAACGTGGCTCTAAGTATTCTCTTGCTAGTCCTAAGTAGTGTCCCTAGACTAACGCTATCTAAGCTCTAGAAGAGGGGTAGTAATTAGCGTTAATCTCTAGCCTATCCTAAATAGATGCTTGCTATTATCTAAAAGTAGGATTAGCACTATTACTAAGTGTAGAGATATTTAGCGTCTTTTTAGATTATCTCTTAGCTTTTATAGTATATACTATAGGGTTTAATATAGAAGCTAAAGACTAGCTAGGTTAGGTAGTACCCTATATCTCCTTATAGAGGGAGGTGTTGTATAACTAATTAGTAAGTTGCTTAACTTATTCCTCTAACCTCTCCTTTTTAGATAGGGTTAATATATATTTATCTTTAAGGGAGGTGTTGCTTTAAGATTTCCTAGGAGCATAAGGTACCTTAAGAGATAGATAGGAAGCGGGTCCTTTAAGGAGGGCGTTGTTAATTAAGTCTTCCTTATCTAATTTCTTTCTATTAGTAAATAGGCTTTTAAACACAGCTAAACTAGATGCCCTTCCTTTGCCTTTATCTAATATTTTGTAGTTAATAAGAATAACAAATCTTTTCTTTTTTTAGGGGGTTTGGTTGTAGGAGGATATTAGCTTTGCCTCTAATTCCTCTAGGCTTTTGGTAGTCTCTGGGTCTCTACCTTGACGCAATCTAACGCGATTTTTCTAAAGGTAATCAAGCACCACCTATAGGTCTAGAAGTCTAAGCCTATAGGCTTTAGTTGTTAGAAGTTCTAATAGCTATTTTAACTATAAAGTTATAGGGTTAGACTACTACTAGAACTAAATTAGTAGTATAAAATATTAATAAATATAATATTCTTAAATACTATTACTAGCTAGGATAATATTCTTCTTATATTATAATAATATAAGTAGGTAGGTATCTAAATAGTATCCTATATAACTTAAAGGTATATAGGAGTGCGCATCTATATAGAAAAGGATAAGATTCCTACACCTATAGGTCTTATATAAAAGGATAAGAAGAATATACCTATTCTAATATAGGTAAGCTGCTCTCTATATATATATATAAGTTAGGCTTTTATTAGGGCTAACTTAGCATAGAATAATAGGTAAGCAATTCTGCCTTATTATTACACTTATAACTAGGACACTTTTCTTATTGCAACCTGGACGAATAACACTTACCCTACTAGATGGCCCGTGACTAGTATTAATAGTATTAGTGTATAGTATTAGTAGTATTACTATAGTAAAGGAAAAGAATTAACTTGCTATAACTTAGTATATTACTAATACCACTAGTATAGGGCTCTATAATAACCTTATATAAAGCCTTAAAGGATACCTAAGAGTTATCTAAGTTAGTTAGTAATATAGATTAAGTAAGTAATATTTCTATAAAATAAAAAGTATAATAATTAGCTATATTTTAATATATTTTAGTTAATATAAGATATTAGGTTATAGCTATTACCTACTTACTATAGGTAAAAACTTTATAACACTATATAACTAGGTATAGATAACCTAATATCTACTAATACTATACACTAATACTATTAATACTAGTTATAGGCTATCAAGTAGTATCCCTTGCAGTACTAATTAACTAGCTACAGGATGTTAACTAATTTAGGTAAGGTACGGCTTATAACCAGGACACTTTTCTTATTGCGACCCGGACGAATAACGTTTGCCATTGCCTTGCTTGCACATTCGTATCTAAGCGTGCACGTAGTGCTGCATGCTTCGCGACCCTAGGCACGGCCCTGCACACGGCACGTTCTCGTATCAAGCTGCCGATTGCCTTGCTTGTACATGTAAGACCTAACGTACCTAAGGGTAAATTAGACCGAGAGAACTTAACAATAAATACTACTCCTTTTATTAGAAGGAAGCTTCTCACGATAAGACTCTACTATAAAGATTTCCCTCTACGCATCTTTACGCTCTCACCTAACACCTTCTATCTCCACTTCATCATTACCCCAAGGCTCTGATCTCATCATGCGGCTAGCCAATTTTCTTTTTTACCTTGCGCCAATGATTGTCAGTTCATTGGCCTTCGACTTCGTTCCTCTATCAGGCGAACTCGATTTCTCCCAGGAAATGGTCTTTATCAACCTTACCCAGCAACAATTTTCGGAACTCCACCTACAACATCAACAATGGCATCAGAAAAACATTCTTAAACGCTACACCCTCACTGAATTGGACGAGATTTGCCAGCAATACAATGCAAACTTTCGCTTCAACAGTGGATTTTGCTCGGGAAAAGACAGAAGGTGGGATTGCTACGATCTTAACTTTCCGACTACGCAAAGTGAACGCAGGGTTCAAAGGCGGAGAGTTTGCCGCGGCGAACACCAAACGTGTGAAACCATCGACGTCATCAATGCGTTCGGTGCCCACGCCCGATTCCCTCAGTGCGTTCACAGATTCGAACTACCGATCAACGATCCCATCCCATACAAGGATTCTTACCAGGGCCAATACACAGTTGAAAAGGCGTTAGATGACTCCTGGGAAGACATTCTCGCGAACACTGGTGGTAGTCACGTGGACTTCAGCTACCAATCAGGCACTCAACACTACCAAGGCTACGGACTCACTTTTGCATGCATACATTGTATTGGAGGATCCATACTTAGAATGATCCATGCAAACGATCCAGCAAGGGCCACAGTTACTATCAAATTTCACTAAGGCATCTTACAACGTACCACACGGGCCAGTCGATCACCTAGACGAGTCAATCACGACGCCAAGACCCCACGAAAACCTGAACTACGCACAACAATACAGCACTACCAACGACAAATATAGATAATTGTAGTAAGCCAATCTACTTAGAAATACACTCTACTTCTTGCTTGCATGTTCGCCCGTTGTGCCCTGCCTCGTCGCAGCGTCCACAGCGACGTTGCGTTGGTTCGCCTAATTCAGCGCGCACCCTCTTCAATGCCTTTATTCCATCACTACGCGCTGTAAACTCTTTTAGAGTCGTTAAGCGTAGGCCCTTCTCAACTGTAAGGGTACCCTCTTTCTGAACCCGCTTCCTCTTGTGCGATCTACGTTGCATGGCGGCCTTATTTGCTGCTCGAAGTTCAGCGTTCTCCTTTTGCGCCAACACAAGCTTATGCGCCACCACCGCTGCGCCTTTGGCCTTCTTTTCAAAGGCCTCAACCATCGAAGTTGGGGAGCTATCTACATGCCTCTGAATCCTTGCCTTCACGAGCGTTGATTGCGACCCAAATTCCAGGGTATTACTAGGGGTCTGCGACTGCCAGGGCGCGTCTTCAACAGGAGGTGGTGACGGCGTGCGCAGCTTCATGTCAAGACCAGATATCACAGCCTCTAGGCTAAGGGAACCAAGCCAGCGCCTCGAAAGCCTCCCTGGGTATTGCTTTGAGTGATAGCAGCGTTAAAAGCTGCTTTGAAGCACGGCAAGAACTCGATGTTGGTGATGTGGTTGAACCTGTTGCGCATCAGGTTCTTGGCTTGGCGGCTATACGCCTTCTTCAGCGGCGCAAAACACCTAACGTCAAGCGGCTGTAGCAGGTGCGATGAGTGCGGAGGCATACAGAGGGTAATAATCTTTGCCTCCTCACAGTACCGCTGGATTTCAACGGACGCGTGGCTCTCATGGCCATCGATAACAAGCAGGCGGTAGCTGCCCACAACCCTCCTCTTTGTTTGCTCATCAAAGTGCTTCAACCACTGCAGGCCAAGCTCATTTGTTGTCCAGCCGTTCTCAGAGACTGCAATAACCCAGTCCTGGGGCAGGCTCTCCTTGTACCAGGCAGAGAGGTGGTGCCGGCCCTTAAAGTTAATAAAGGGTGGAATAGCCTAACCCATCGCGTTAATGCCCGGATAACCGTTCTCCACTCCCGGTTGCCCTGCTGGACTGACTTTGGCCGTCCTCGTTGCTCTGAAGCTGTAACAACCGCGCCTGTTGATATCTGGCCCATTATGAAGCCCGTCTCGGCAAAGTTGTACATATCTTTATCTTGAATGCCGTACTTCTCCTTTATATTAGCTACTAACCTGAACCAGGCTTGAATAGCCCTAGAGTCTTCACAAAGGGCTCTATTGTAGTTGTACTTGCGATTAAACTTCACTTTAAGCTTAGGGCGGCGCTTAACAAACGTAACTACTTGGCCAGTTTGCGCTAACATAGTCCAGATTGCGCTCATCGCGCAATGGATTAGCCATATCTGCCACAGCTGCGAGCCTAGGGGAAAATCCTCGTGGGGACAGCTCAAGTATACCCTAAACAATCACCCCCTCTTCGTTCTTGTTAAGTTTCTTCGGTTAGGTATACAGTCTCCCCGTGGAGGCTTCCCAGCGCGTCGATCGCTTAGTCTAGCACGAGGAGCCTTGTAGATAGTTGCAGCGCGTCGTAAGGAGAGTGTCGCATCTTGTTTAAGAGCTACAAGCGCAGTCTATACCTGACGTTCGTTAGAGGGTCCTATCTGGTATTGTTATTAAGGCATCACGTAGGCATGTGAAGCTTGGTGGGGTCTTTGGCAGAGTGTCCGACTCAACTGTGAGTTACGTTATACTTTAAAGTAGCTTTTAACGCTGCTATTACTTAAAGTAATATCTAGGCAGGTCTAAGGCGCAGGCTTAGTTCTATTTCACCTAGAGGCTATAATATTAAAGCTTAATGTCTGCCTCTATACTCTACTATTACCTATTATTCAAGACGCGCCCTAGCAGGCCTAAACCCAAAGCTATACCTCGCAATTTAGATCACACGCAGTTAAAGCTCTTTAAGGAGAGGATTTAAAGGCATGTAGATAGCTTACTAACATCTACAGTTAATGCACTTACAAAGTTCACGAAAGGTGCTAAGATAATTGCCTGACAGGCCTTGATTAGGTGACTATAGTCGCTTGCTTCCTAGTTAAGGCATGATTCTTTGCGCATCTTTCTCTATAAAGAGCCTCTATCTTAGCGTCGTTGCTATATAGTAGTAGTATACCTAGTATCTTAAATGTTATAATCATTCTCTACTATAACAAATATGTTACTTCTAGGCGCTAGTTTATAGTTATTATTTATATAATTAATATTATCTAAAGCGTAGCTCTTTTAATCCTAAAGGCTTTCTTAGTAGATATAATTTATAGTCCACTATAGTTAAAGTAGTATTATTACGTAGATCTTTAATATTAATTAGGTTTAAGCAAGATCCTTAGGGTTTAGAAGGCCTTAAGGTATCTAATACTACTTAGATACTTAAAGTAACCTATACAATAGTAGCTTTAGGGATTATATATAATAGTACTAGTAATAGTGTACTATAGCATAGGGGGTATAGGAGAAAACAAGGCTTAGCCTAAAGATTAGGCAGGTTAAACGGTATAAAGTGTGAAGGGCTTAGGCTTATACCTAAGCCTAGGCCTAACACAAGATAGACAGAGTCTAACACTACTACTAAGTAAACACGCTACACACCTATAAAAAGGCGTAGAGGGCTTACTACTCCTTTAAGATACTAAATACTATTATTAACGCTTATTATATTCTCCCTTAAGGCTAGTCTATAATATTTTAGTATCTTCTTCTAAATATACTATAATAGTAATAGAGATAGACACGCTAGATATTTAGAATAATTAGGTATAACCTAATATAGTAGAAAGGCTAATATAGTAGGTTAATAGATTAATAGAATAATAGGCTTAAGACTCTACTATAATAGCTATACTACGTTAGTAGAATAAGGAAATATATAATTAGATTCTACTCTAACCCCCCTTTAAGCCTACTAGTTTTAATAACCTACTACCTCTACCCCCCTCTACCTTATATTATAAACCTTTCCTAGTTAGCGTGCTATATAATAGTATAAAGGTAAACTTCTCCTTCTAGTAAATAACTATAGAATTTAAACTATATCTAGATAAGGTCTTTATTAGGGATAAAGAGGCAAGGTTTATATATATTTAGTCCTAGTTATTACCTATAGTCTAGCGCGCTATAGCACTATACTTTAAGGATAGTGCACGTAAGCGTTATTATAGACTAGCCTTAAGAGAGAATATAATAAGCGTTAATAATAGTATTTAGTATCTTAAAGGAGAGGTAAGCCCTCTACGCCGTTTTATAGGTGTGTAGCGTGTTCGCTTAGTAGTAGTGTTAGACTTTATCTATCTTATATTAGGCCTTGTAACAATAAGGCAGAGTTACAACGCCTATTATTCTATGCTAAGTTAGCCCTAATAAAGGCCTAACTTACTAATATATATAAAGAGTAGCTTACCTATATTAGGATAGGTATATTCTTCTTATCCTTTTATATAAGATCTATAGGTATAGGAATTTTATCCTTTTTTATATAGACGCGCACTTTTATATACCCTTAAGTTATATAGGAAAACGTTTAGATACCCTACCTACCTAATTTATTCTATTATAAAAAGAATATTATACTAGCTAGTAATAGTATTTAAGAATATTATATTTATTATTATTTTAAGCTCCTAATTTAGTTCTAGTAGTAGTCTAACCTTATAACTCTATAGTTAGAATAGCTATTAGAACTTCTAGTAACTAAAGCCTATAGGCTTAGACTTCTAGACTACTAGGTAGTGCTAGATTACCTTTAGAAAAATCGCGTTAGATTATATTAAGGTAGAGACTTAGAGACTACTAAAAGCCTAGAAGAATTAGAGTTAAAGCTAATATCCTTTTATAACTAACCCCCTAAAAAAAAGATTTATTATTTTTATTAATTATAAAAATATTAGATAAATATAAAAAAAGAATATCTAGTTTAGCTACTTTTAAAAGTTTATTTACTAAGAGAAAGAAATTAGATAAGGAAGACTTAATTAATAACGCCCTCCTAGAAAGACCTACTTCTTACCTAGCTCTTAAAGTACCTTATACTTCTATAAAATCTTAAAGTAATACCTCTTTTAAAGATATATATATATTAACCTTATCTAAAAAAGAGAGGTTAGAGGAATAAGTAAAGTAACTTACTAATTAGTTATATAATACCTCTCTCTATAAAAAGATATAGGGAACTACCTAATCTAGCTAGTTTTTAGCTTTTATATTAAACTCTATAGTATATACTATAAAAGCTAAGAGATAGTCTAAAAAGACGCTAAATATCTCTATACTTAGTAATAGCGCTAATCCTACTTTTAGATAATAGTAAGTATCTGTTGCAGGAGGGATATCAACCGGATCACGGAGCATCTTGATCCAATTAACCCTAATCAATACCCCTGTATAACCCACTATCTGATCAACTGCCAGCTTACTGCCAAGTGCCTAATAAAAAGCAGGAGCTCTAGTAAGGAAGGTTTACTAATCATTCACCTTCTAGTAAGGGTAGCTGAAGCTCTATATATATAAGTACGATCGTAGTAGATATAATCTAATAATCTATCTCCTAAATTATTCCTAACCTTAGTAATCTAAATTTCTACAGTTATAAGCCTGGTTCGCGCTTTACCTTATTAAAGATTATCCTATCTATTTAAGCGTATTATTTAACTTGGACACTAAGCTAGCAAGCTTTACTCTTTCTTTATACTATTTCTTAAGTAGAAGCTTACTTATTACTCTTCTACTATAAGCGACTAAATCCTAAAGGGGGATATCCTACTTACTAGATTAACTAACTAGCCTACCTAGTACATTTAATTTAGATACTATGCCCTAACTAAAGGGATCTAGGCAGAGGTAGACGCTAAGGCTTAGGATGCTAAAAACCACTTTAAGAATAGACCTATTAAGCCTAATATGCTAATAGATATTGCGCTATCTAACATAACAAGCGAGTAGTACAAACTTAAAATAGCTTAGTACTAAGCCTGCTTATTAGATTAGGTATTAAAGTTATTAGTAATCTAGAACCTTTTTATATAGGTTAACAATATAGTAGATTAAGGGATCCTTACCCTAGCCTATATAGAGCTTATTAATTAAGGAAGAGTAACCCTCTAAGCACTTATCTAAGTGCTCCGCAATAACCTAGTGCTAACTAATTTAAGTGCTGCAACACTAGCAAGATTGCAGTACAAAGCTTATCTTGCTAAGGTAAAGATAAGTAGATAAGACGCTAATTACTAGTAGAAGGAGTGGATAATCCTATATACGCGAGCTAAGGTATACAACGTTCCTAATATTAAAGGATAGCTTATAGTATAGGATTATCTTAAAGCTCTATCTACTAGGATCTTACTAGATTAGGGTTAAACTATGTTTTAAAGGATTATTAAAAAGTTAGTAATAGGAGAGCTAACTTACAACCTCCTGTAGGTTACTAAGATCTATTTATTACTTCTCTAAGAGAACAACATAAGATTAAGCTCTAAAGGTCCTAGAGTGTTTGCAACAATAGGAGCTCCACCTTCTAATTAACTAAAGAAGGAGTCTTTATACCTATACAGTAGATCCTACCTATAGAAATCTCCTAAATATAAAAATATTATTAAAGCTTAGACGAATACAGGTAACAAGCTTACTACTACTTAATAATTAGAGATTAAGAAAAAGATTAATAGGAATTAAAAATTTAAAGAGTTAAGAAAAGCTCTAATTAAGTCCTATCCTATTAATTAAGATTATAGTAGTAAGGTAAGCGCGATTACCTATCTAGGCAGTATCTAGGCGGCACTAATTAACCCTATGTTAATAGCGGAGAAAATGAATAGGATCTATTTAACTATAGACTTTAAAGCTTACGCTCTATTAAAGAGCACTATCTTTAACAATAGGGGTGTAGTGCACCTAGTTAATAATATAAGCTACCTAGAAGAAAGCTGGTTTAGATTAGTTAAATATAAGACAGTTAAAGCAGGAACTTAAGCTTTTCTAATCTTAGCTAGAGGGACTAGAGTAATCCCTAATGCTCTTAATAGACTAAGAGGTCTAAAAATAGAAGATTTAGTGCTTACTAACGTAGTGTTAGTAGAAGGTTTTTATATAAATATTATATTAGAAGCTTAATTACTTAAAGCAGGAGTTTAGTTCCTTAGGCTACATGCTACCTTGCGGTTTAGATTATTAGGAAAGAGCGTTGTATTAGCTAAGTTACTACGCAAGTTTAACTTAACTTTCCTAGAATATAAGCCCTCTACCCCTTATTAAATAATCTAAAGTATAGTGCCTAAATAACCCTAACAATCCTAGATAACTTACCTAAGATATAATAGTAGGGGGCTTTAGCACTAATAATTAGGCTATTTAGGACCTAAGGCGCTTAAAGCTCTAGTTAAGTTAGCAATAAACGTTAGGATTAAAGAAACTCCTAGGAGCAAATACGAGCACTGCGCTATTACACATGCCTAACAGGTTATATTAAGATAACTAAGGGAAAGATTACTACGTCTATACTACTAGGTATTATAGGATCTATTTAACATGCTAATAGGTATAGCTTATAAGCAATAGATCTTAGTGTTAAAGTGTGACTACTTAGGAAAGCTTTATACCTATCTACTGCAAGCCAAAAACCTTAATAAGATTATGCGGGTGTTCAAAAATTTTAAGAGCTTAATACTTAACTAATATAAGCTTAGCATAGTTAAGATTATACAAGATAATAACGTTATAACGCTCCCTTAGCGTGGCGAATCTTGTTTTTAGATCTAGGCAGCTAATAATAGTATTAAAATTAAGAGCTTACCTGTATATACCTATAAACCTAATAGAGGAGTAGAAAGAGTAGGGCAGGAGATTATAACAAAATTAATCAAAATAAGGATTAGTGCTAACCTACTAACAAAGCTCTGGCCTAAAATTATTAAAGTAGCGACTTGGCTCTATAATATAAGCCTGTCCTATACTCACGATATAATATTACCTAACAAAGTACTAGATTATTAGTTTACTAGATACTTTAGGTGGTGGCAACTAGAGTAGATAAGGGAGGCAACTACTAATCTCTGCCCTAATTAGAGCGGAATATACGCCTATAGCTGTTAAGCTTACCCCCTTAATAAAGATTAAGCAGCCGGGCGTTATAAGAGGGTTTTTAAGGTAAACCCTTAGGCTTATATTAGATATCTAGTAGGATATAGAGTATCTAACATATATAGGATATAGATCCCCTTACTTAATTAGATTATTATAACGCGGAACGTTACCTTTAATAAGGATCTTTTCTATAAAGAGAAAGATCTAGAGTAGCTTTAATAGTTAGAGGCTTAAAAGATAGTTAATATTATTAGCAAAGATAAGATCTATAATACAGGAGAAGCATATAAAGAGCTTAATATCTTTAATTAGCTTTGTATTACGGCAGAGCAATATAAGGAGTCTAGTAAGCAAGGAGGACTAAACCTAGCATAGGAGCTAGGGGGTAGGGTAGAGCTAGAGGAGGTAGATAATTAGGCTAGCTGGCCTAGTAATTCACAACCCCCTAAGTAGACACCTCTAGCGTGGGTACTAAGTACAGCTAGCTTGGCACAAAGGATCTATATAAAGTCCCCTAAGCTAATAGGGCTCTAAACTCCTAAACTAATACTAGAACTAAATATTAGTATAGGAGATAAAGGATCTATGCAGGTTATAGATTAGGGTCTTACTACCTAAGATAGTAGTAATCTAACTTACTTTAATGCCACAATAGGTAGCTCCTAGGAAAGGCCTAGAGGGGAGAGTGCTATTAGTAGGTTACTCTATAAGAGCACGGAGATAGGTAAGGGCACCCTATCTAGCTCTTATAGGGGTGGTAAGCAGAGCTCCTACCTACCCGCATTAGAACTAGATTCTGTATCTCCTGCAGATCTCTTACAAGTAGCACCTAGAGCTCCTAGAAGAAGTAGAAAACTATAAGTTAAAGGACTGCCACTAACGCATGTTAGTAAGCAAGCTTAGGGACAGGACCCTAATAAACTACTAGGAGGCTCTACAAGTGCAGGGATATACATAGTAATAGATCTATTAGATATAGATCTAATTAGAAATCCCTTGTATAATCTTTTAGTATATCCTAAACTAAACGCTATAATCCACGCTATAATCGTAGTAGTAATAGGGAGCAAATCCCATAAAAACCCTAAAAGAAATACGCACTAGGACGCTCTATAAAAAGAGCTAAAATAATAGAAGGATCTCTATAACCACTAAATAGGATAGTAATTTAGAGATATAGCATATAAAGAAATTAATACTCTGCTAAAAGCTAGTACCTAGGAGGAGATTAATAGGCTAGCTAAAAGAGAGCGTCTACTCCTACTTAAATAGGTGTTTACATACAAGTTTAATTAGGATAGTTACCTAATTAAGTGTAAAGCAAGGATAGTAGTAAGAGGAGATCTATAGCTTACTAACTTAATTTATTTAACCTACGCAGCTACCCTAGCAGCTTAAACCTTTAGGACTATAATAGCTATTAGAGCTAAGTTTAACCTTAAGATATATTAATATAACGTTGTTAGAGCTTTCCTTAACGCCTTAAGGGATTATTACCCTATAGTTATCTGCGAGCTACCTAAAGGATATTAAATACCTAGGAAGTGCGTTAAGCTTAAACGAGCTCTATATAGACTAAAAGACTTACTATTATTATAGTATAATAAGCTCTTAACTACACTCTAAGAAAATAAGCTTATTGCTTCTAAAGAGGAGCTATGCCTGTTCTTTAACAGAGATTGTAGTATCTTGTTAATATTCTATGTAGACAATATCCTATCGCTCTATCACAAAAACTACGCAAGCTAAGCTTACAAAGTTATCTAAGCTCTAAAGCAAAGATATACTATAGAAGAAAAGGGACCTGTAAGCTAGTTTCTAGGGGTAAGAGTAATCTAGGATAGAAAGAGATGGACAATAACACTTGTTTATAATAAATACATTAACAAGATTGCAAAGAAATTCAATCTAGTAGAGATAGGAAAATTCCCTACTACACTACTATTAAGTAAAGATATTAAAAAGAGTATAGGAGAAGCTACTAAAAAAGAGATTAAGGACTATTAGGAGCGCGTTAGATTAATCCTTTACACCTTAATTATAGTGCGCCCTAATATTACCTATATAGCCTCCTAGCTCTCCTAATACCTTACTAACCTATCTAAACAACACTTTAATGCGGTTAATTAAGTGATTATCTATCTATACTAAACTTAATACTAATTAATCTAATATAGGAATAGGGATCCTAATAAGCTTATAATATGTAGTAATGCGTTATTTACTAATAATATTAATACTTAGCGATTATTATATAGATACCTAATCACGCTCTTTAGAGGACCTATTATTTAGAAGGCAGCTTAATAAGCAACTATTACTACTTTAACTACTAAGGCAGAGCTCCTTGCGCTTAAGCAAGTAAGCAAAGAAGCAATAGCGTTAAAACGCTTTTTAACTAAAATACACCTTACTTTAGATACTACCTAGATAATTAATTATAATAATTAATAAACTATTAGGTTAGTAGTAGGTAATAACAAAAGGATTACTACTAAGCTGCGCTATATAGATATTTAAAATATATAGCTTAGATAAGAGTATAAAAAGAGATCTTTCTATATTACCTACCTACCTACTAGTAATATACTAGCTAATAGGCTTACTAAAAACCTAACTATATAATAATTTATAAGGTTTAGGGAGTACCTAAAGTTATATAATAGTAGAGTATATATTATATAGTATTAATTAAAATAAGGTAGTATATAAGATCTATTAATATATAATATAAGAATAACTAACTATAGCCTACCTCTTTATTATTAACTAGGTAGCTTCCCTAAGGAGCTCTATTACGCGCGTAAAGCGTGCCTTAGAGTGTATAGGGAGCTGCCTAGGTTGCCCTAACCTAGGATCTATAGGGGGAACCTTAGAGGAGCTAGAGTCCTTATCTTCTAATAAGGAGCTCTAGGCGCCCTTAGCTACAGTAGCAGCCTTACGCGCAAGCTTGGCGGTAGCAGCAGCAGCTTTTACTAGCTCCTGCTACTTAGCCTTGCTCTCCTTAAGGAGCACTAAGACCCTCTACTTCTTATTCTTAAGAAGGTCTTAGCTCTTACCTACCTACTTCCTTACTAGGAAGGATAGCGTAGAATATTAGGTAAGCTTAGGGCTATTAGTTTATTAGTATAAGATCTTACTAAAGTATTATAAAGGAAAAATTCTTATATAGATTATATATATTAGGATATATCTATACCTAGAGGAGCACTACTAGTACTAAGTCCCCCTACTAGAAGAGTTATAGCACTTGCTATTAGACTTATTAAAGAGCGTAGAGCATAGATAATTTAGATAAGTTTTAGTATAATAAATACTAGGCTCTCTATAATAGGAGGATCTTAGGGTCTCCTTAGGAGCTAGAGAGGGAGCAGGAGCAGGAGCAGGGATAGGGGGCAGGGTCTAGGGAGGAGCGGGAGCTAGAGTTAGAGCTAGGGTAGTAGGAGCTAGAGCAGGAGCGCCCTTCCTTAGCTTTGTAATCTTAACTATAGTAGTAGTAGCTGCGTGCTTAGCTACTACACGCTCTACAACAGCCTTACGCTTAGTAGTAGCGCGCTCTTCTTTAGTAGTAGTAGCTTTAGTAACTATAGCTTTAGCTACGCAGGAGGTAATAAGGGCAGCGTAGGTAGAGTAAGCCTAAGTAGTAGTTTTTAACTTTAACTAAAGATATAGGTTAGTAGGGATATAGGTATAGTTTAGATCTTTAGGGTTATATAATCTTATAATTTAAGCTATAGTAAAGATTATAGTTAGGTAGATAGAGTTATAGAGCTTAGTCTAGATAATATCTACGCGTGTAAGCACAGGCTAAATAAGGAAGGCGCGCTAGTTAGTATCTAAAGGGTAAGCTAATTTAACCCTTTAGATTTAGGAATAATTTAGGAGATAGATTATTAGATTGTCTCTACTACAATTAGACTTATATATATAGAGCTTTAGCTACCCTTACTAGAAGGTATATAATTAGTAAACCTTCCTTACTAGAGCTCCTTCTTTTATTAGGCACTTAGTAGTAAGCTAGCAGTTAATTAGATAGTATATTATACAGGGGTATTAATTAGGATAGATTAGAATTAATTAGAATTAAAATAATCTATAATCTAGTTATTATCCCTTCTATAAAACACCCCTTAGGTATAGGTAGATCTTTATTATAGTTACACGTATAGTTAGTAGTTAGTGTATCTAATTAGAGTATTATATATCTAAAGGGTTAAATTAGCTTACCCTTTAGATACTAAATTAAGGCTAGCACGCTTTCTTTATTAGCCCTACACGCTTACGCGCTAATATTATCTAGACTAAGCTCTAGGCTTTATTTACCTAACTATAATCTTTACTATAGCTTAAATTATAAAATTATATAACTAAAAATCTAAACTATACCTATATTCCTACTAATCTATATCTTAGTTAAAGTTAAAATCTACTACTTACGCTTACGCTACCTATACTACCCTTAATACCTCCTATACTACTAAAGTAGCTACTACTAAGGCTACTAAAGAAGCTAAGTATATAGCTACTAAGCGTAAGGCTATTATAAAGCGTGTAGTAGCTAAGCTTATAGCTACTACTACTACTAAGGAGTCCTTAATTAAAGCTATTTATAAAAAGTATATATAATTATATTTAGATAAGATTAAGAGGCTAAGAAAAGGGTATATTCTAACCTGAGCTCTTACTCCTCTAGCTCTACCTTAGTTACCTACTCCCTCCTTAGCTCCTACTCCCCCCTAGACCCTAGCTAAGGCCCCTACTTCTACTCCTACTCTCTCTTTAGCTTCTAAGGAGACTCTAAAATTCTTCTACTATAAATAGTTTAGTATTTACTATACTAAAACTTGTTTAAACTATCTACGCTCTACGCTTTTTAATAAATTTAATAGTAAATACTATAACTTTTTTAGTAAAGGGACTTAGTGCTAGTAGTGCTTTTCTAGGTATAGCTATATTCTAATGTATATAATCTATATAAGAATTTTTCTTTTATAACACTTAGTAAAATGTATACTAATAAACTAATATCCCTAAGCTTGCCTAATACTCTACGCTATTCTTTCTAGGAAGAAAGAAAATAGGTAAAAGCTAAGATCTTCTTAAAAATAAGAAGAGAAAGATTTTAGTACTTCTTAAGGAGAGCAAGGCTTAATAGTAAGAGCTAGTAAAAGCTACTACTACTACTACTATTATACTTGCGCGTAAGGCTACTACTATAGCTAAAGGCACCTAGAGCTCCTTATCTAAAGAATAGGACTCTAGCTTCTCTAAGGTTTCTTTTATAGATCCTAGGCAAGGATAACCTAGGTAGCTCCCTATAGGCTCTAAGGCACGCTATACGCGTGTAATAAAGCTCCTTAAAGAAGCTACTTAGTTAATAATAGAAAGGTAGGGTATAGTTAGTTATTTTCATATTATATATTAATAGATCTTATATACTACCTTACTTTAATTAACACTATATAATATATACTCTGCTATTATATAACTTTAGGTGCTCCCTAAACCTTATAAATTATTATATAGTTAGGTTTTTAGTAAGCCTATTAGCTAGCATGTCGCTAGTAGGTAGGTAGGTAATATAGAAAGATCCCTTTTTATACTCTTATCTAAGCTACATGTTTTAAATATCTATATAGCGTAGCTTAGTAGTAATCCTTTTGTTATTACCTACTACTAACCTAATAGTTTGTTAATTATTATAATTAATTATCTAGGTAGTATCTAAAGTAAGGTATATTTTGGTTAAAAAGCGTTTTAACGCTATTGCTTCTTTGCTTACTTGCTTAAGCGTAAGGAGCTCTACCTTAGTAGTTAAAGTAGTAATAGTTACTTATTAAGCTACCTTCTAAATAATAGGTCCCCTAAAGAGCGTAATTAGGTATCTATATAATAAGTACTAAGTATTAATATTATTAGCAAATAACGCATTACTATATATTATAAGCTTATTAGGATCTCTATTTTTATACTAGATTAATTAGTATTAAGTGTAGTATAGATAGACAATTACTTCATTAACTATATTAAAGTGTTATTTAGATAGGTTAGTAAGGTATTAGGAGAGCTAGGAGGCTATATAGGCAATATTAGGGCATACTATAATTAAGGTATAAAGGATTAATCTAACACGCTCTAATAGTCCTTAATCTCCTTTTTAGTAGCTTCTCTAATACTCTTTTTAATATCTTTACTTAATAGTAGTGTAGTAGGGAATTTTCCTATCTCTACTAGATTAAATTCTTTATAATCTTGTTAATATATTTATTATAAATAAGTGTTATTGTCCATCTCTTTCTATCCTAGATTACTCTTACCCCTAGAAACTAGCTTACAGGTCCCTTTTCTTCTATAGTATATCTTTGCTTTAGAGCTTAGATAACTTTGTGAGCTTGGCTTGCGTAGTTTTGGTAATAGAGCAATAGGATATTATCTATATAGAATATTAATAAGATACTGTAATCTTTATTAAAGAATAGGCATAGCTTCTCTTTAGAAGTAATAAGCTTATTTTCTTAGAGTGTAGTTAAGAGCTTATTATATTATAATAATAGTAAGTCTTTTAATCTATATAGAGCTTGTTTAAGCTTAATATACTTCCTAGGTATTTAATATCCTTTAGGTAGCTTATAGATAACTATAGGGTGTTAATCCCTTAAGGTGTTAAGGAAAGCTCTAACAACGTTATATTAATATATCTTAAGGTTAAACTTAGCTCTAATAGCTATTGTAGTCCTAAAGGTTTAAGCTGCTAGGGTAGCTGCGTAGGTTAAATAAATTAAGTTAGTAAGCTATAGATCTCCTCTTACTACTATCCTTGCTTTACACTTAATTAGGTAACTATCCTAATTAAGCTTGTATATAAACACCTATTTAAGTAGAAATAGATACTTTTCTATATTTAGCCTATTAATCTCCTCCTAGGTACTAGCTTTTAGTAGAGTATTAATTGCTTTATATACTACGTCTCTAAATTGCTGTCCTATTTAGTAGTTATAGAGATCCTTCTATTATTTTGGCTCCTTTTGTAGAGCGTCCTGGTGCGTATTTCTTTTAGGGTTTTTAGGGGATTTGCTCCCTATTGCTACTGCGATTATAGCGTAGATTATAGTGTTTAGTTTAGGATATACTAAAAGATTATGCAAGGGATTTCTAATTAGATCTATATCTAATAGATCTATTACTATATATATCCCCGCACTTATAGAGCCTCCTAGTGGTTTATTAGGGTCCTGTCCCTAAGCTTGCTTACTAACACGCGTTAGTGGCAGTCCTTTAACTTGCAGTTTTCTACTTCTTCTAGGAGCTCTAGGTGCCGCTTATAAGGGATCTGCAGGAGATACAAAATCTAGTCCTAAAGTAGGTAGGTAGGAGCTCTGCTTACCACCCCTATAAGAGCTAGATAGGGTGCCCTTACCTATCTCCGTGCTCTTATAGAGTAACCCACTAATAGCACTCTCCCCTCTAGGTCTTTCCTAGGAGCTACCTATCGTGGTATTAAAGTGAGTTAGATCACTACTATCTTAGGTAGTAAGACCCTAATCTATAACCTGTATAGATCCTTTATCTCCTGTACTAAAGTTTAGTTCTAGTGTTAGTTTAGGAGTTTAGAGCCCTATTAGCTTAGGGGACTTTATATAGATCCTTTGTGCTAAGCTAGCTATGCTTAGTACCTACGCTAGAGGTGTCTACTTAGGGGGTTGTAAATCACTAGGCTAGCTAGCCTAATTATCTACCTCCTCTAGCTCTACCCTACCCCCTAGCTCCTACGCTAGCTTTAGTCCTCCTTGCTTACTAGACTCCTTATATTGCTCTGCTATAATACAAAGCTAATTAAAGATATTAAGCTCTTTATATGCTTCTCCTACATCGCAGATCTTATCTTTACTAATAACATTAACTATCTTTTAAGCCTCTAACTATTAAAGCTACTCTAGATGTTTCTCTTTATAGAAAAGATCCTTATTAAAGGTAACGTTCCGCGTTATAATAATCTAATTAAGCAAGGGGATCTATATCCTGTATATGTTAGATGCTCTATATCCTACTAGATATCTAATATAACCCTAAGGGTTCACCTTAAAAACCCTCTTGTGACGCCTAGCTGCTTAATCTTAGTTAAGGGGGTAAGCTTAATAGCTATAGGCGTATATTCCGCTCTAATTAGGGTAGAGATTAGTAGTTGCCTCCCTTATCTACTCTAGTTGCTACTACCTAAAGTATCTAGTAAACCAACAATCTAGCACTTTGTTAGGTAATATTATATTATAAGTATAGGACAGGCTTATATTATAGAGCTAAGTCGCTGCTTTAATAATTTTAGGCTAGAGCTTTGTTAGTAGGTTAGCACTAATCCTTATTTTAATCGATTTTGTTATAATCTCCTACCCTACTCTTTCTGCTCCTCTATTAGGTTTATAGGTATATACAGGTAAGCTCTTAATCTTAATACTATTATTAGCTGCCTAGATCTAAAAGCGAGATTTGCCGCGCTAAGGGAGCGTTGTAACGTTGTTATCTTGCATAATCTTAACTATGCTAAGCTTATATTAGTTAAGTATTAAGCTCTTAAATTTTTTAAATACCTATATAATCTTATTAAGGTTTTTAGCTTGCAGTAGATAGGTATAAAGCTTTCCTAAGTAGTTGCACTTTAATACTAAGATCTATTGCTTGTAAGCTATACCTATTAGCATGTTAAATAGATCCTATAATACCTAGTAGTATAGACGTGGTAATCTTTCCCTTGGTTATCTTAATATAACCTATTAGGCATGTGTAATAGCGCAGTGCTTGTATTTGCTCCTAGGAGTTCCTTTAATCCTAACGTTTATTGCTAACTTAACTAGAGCTTTAAGCGCCTTAGGTCCTAAATAGCCTAATTAATAGTGCTAAAGCTCCTTACTGTCATGTCTTAGGTAAGTTGTCTAGGATTGTTAGGGTTATTTAGGCACTATGCTTTAGATTATTTAATAAGGGGTAGAGGGCTTATATTCTAGGAAAGTTAAGTTAAACTTACGCAGTAACTTAGCTAATACAACGCTCTTTTCTAATAATCTAAACTACAAGGTAGTATCTAGCCTAAGGAACTAAACTCCTACTTTAAGCAATTAAGCTTCTAATATAATATTTACATAAAAACCTTCTACTAACACTACGTTAGTAAGCACTAAATCTTCTGTTTTTAGACCTCTTGGTCTATTAAGAGTATTAGGGATTACTCTAGTCCCTCTGCCTAAGATTAGAAAAGCTTAAGTTCCTGCTTTAACCATCTTATATTTAACTAATCTAAACAAGCTTTCTTCTAGGTAGCTTATATTATTAACTAGGTATACTGCACCCCTATTATTAAAGATAGTACTCTTTAATAGAGCGTAAGCTTTAAAGTCTATAGTTAAATAGATCCTGTTTGTTTTCTCCGCTATTAATATAGGGTTAATTAGTGCCGCCTAGATACTACCTAGATAGGTGATTACGCTTGCCTCACCACTATAATCTTAATTAATATGATAGGACTTAATTAGAGCTTTTCTTAACTCTTTAAATTTTAGATTCCTATTAATCTTTTTCTTAATCTCTAATTATTAAGTAGTAGTAAGCTTGTCACCTATATTAGTCCAAGCTTTAATAACCTTTTTACATTTAGGAGGTTTCTATAGGTAGGATCTACTGTATAGGTATAAAGTCTCCTTCTTAGGTTAATTAGAAGGAGGAGCTCCTATTATTGCAAACACTCTAGGACCTTTAGAGCTTAATCTTATGTTGTTCTCTTAGAGAAGTGATAAATAGATCTTAGCAACCTACAGGAGGTTATAAGTTAGCTCTCCTATTACTAACTTTTTAATAATCCTTTAAAACATGGTTTAACCCTAATCTAGTAAGATCCTAGTAGATAGAGCTTTAAGATAATCCTATACTGCGAGCTGTCCTTTAACATTAGGAACGTTGTATACCTTAGCTTGCGTATATAGGATTATCTACTCCTTCTACTAGTAATTAGTGTCTTATCTACTTATCTTTGCCTTAGTAAGATAAGCTTTGTACTACGATCTTGCTAGTGTTGCAGCACTTAAATTAGTTAGCGCTAGGTTGTTGCAGAGCACTTAGATAAGTGCTTAGAGGGTTACTCTTCCTTAATTAATAAGCTCTATATAGGCTAGGGTAAGGATCCCTTAATCTACTATATTATTAACCTATATAAAAAGGTTCTAGATTACTAATAACTTTAATACCTAATCTAATAAGCAGGCTTAGTACTAAGCTATTTTAAGTTTGTACTGCTTGCTTGTTATATTAGATAGCGCGATATCTGTTAGCATGTTAGGCTTAATAGGTCTATTCTTAAAGTGGTTTTTAGCATCCTAAGCCTTAGGGTCTACCTCTACCTAGATCCCTTTAGTTAGGGCATGGTATCTGAATTAAATGTACTAGGTAGGCCAGTTGGTTAATCTAGTGAGTAGGATATCCCCCTTTAGGATTTGGTCGCTTATAGTAGAAGAGTAATAAGTAAGCTTCTGCTTAAGAAATAGTATAAAGAAAGAGTAAAGCTTGCTAGCTTAGTGTCTAAGTTAAACAATACGCTTAAATAGATAGGACGATCTTTAATAAGGTAAAGCGCGAACCAGGCTTATAACTATAGAAATTTAGATCACTAAGGTTAGGAATAATTTAGGAGATGGATTATTAGATTGTATCTACTACGATCGTACTAAACCGACAGGGAGAGTAACCTATTCAAACGAGGAGAAGTGGGAGGGGCAAGGTTCAATAGTATTAATCCTATGGCAGATGATATAGGTTCAATGCAGAAACATAAGTAAAAAGATGAAATTTGTAGAGTTAAAGTAAAGTCCGCAGGAGTTATGCCTCTCCTATCCTCTAATCCTTTATGCCTTTATACCATTTAATTCGCCTAACTTTTTAGGCTAAGCCTTGTTTTTCTCCCTTATATCCCTTACTACAGCACAAACCTCCCCCTCCTTTAAGCTTAGCCCTATTAAGCTTAGCCCTTACTCTCCTCCTCTAGGTTAGCGACCCTGGTTCCTAGCTTGTCAAGCTTTAGGTAAGGGGGTAGGAGTATCTAGGGTCTCTAATCTTAAACCTAAACTTAACAAGATAGTTCTCCTCTACGCCCTTGCTAGGCTTCCTAGATAGCCTAGCCCTAGGCGCCTAAATCCCTCCGCCTTTCGTTCCTCTTTAATGGCTCCTAGATGCTTTTTAACTGCATCTAGACTCTCTAATTACTTAATCTATCTATTATACCTCTACTACTCTCCTACCTTAGTAGGCTATACCCCCTTTGTGCTAAAATAGGATTAGTCTAGTACCCTAGCCTCCTTATCCTTACTAAATACAAGCTTCTTATTCTTAACGCAGATAGCCTAATTCTTCTTTAACTCCTTTACTATCTTAACCTAACTCTTCCTAATCTATACTCCTATCCTTTCTCTATTTAAATCTCCTATTAGGTACTTCTAGATCTCTACCTTTACTAATAGGTTATCCTATTAAACCTAACACATAATTACCTTTAAGACATAGGTAGGATAGGTAGCCTAGATATCTCTAGGAAATTGCTATTAGACTCTACTATATTTAACTAGGTGCCCTAATAGAGTCTTTAGGGCTATACTTATCTATAGGTAGGCTAGTGCAATCTCTATATATATCCCTATCTCTAGCACCTCTATTATTATTATATTATCCTATACTTTTATATACTATAGCAGAACTATACGCCATATTTAAGTAGTAGGTCTAGTAGATCTATATAGTATTACTAGGCTTGTGATCCTTACCTATCCTTTTTAATAGATTTCCTTCTCCTATTTTACTATAGGGCACTTCTCCCTTAGCTCTTTAGGCTAGTGCACCCTATCTTCCTATACCTAGATATAGGCCCTCTTGTTCCTCCTTAACCCCCTATCTATCTAATTTACCTAATTCTTCTATACTTCTTTAAATCTAATTAGGAGCTTAGTATAGTTATCTTAGTCCTTATTATTAAAAGAAACTAAGCCTTAGATTATCTTAAGCCCTTATCCTAACTACGCTGCCTTAGAAAGGTTTACGTCCACGTAACAAAAGAATATCTAGTCTCCTACCTAGGCGTACTTAGTGTAGTATAGGTATAAGATTAGGTTTATAGTTTCCTAGATTATAGTATATTAGAGCTAGTATCCTATATCCCCTTACACTAGCTATTAAATAATTAAGTAGTATATAGTCCTGCACTACCCTAAATTAGCTACCTACTTTATCTCCCTTAAGTGCTATTTGTATATCTTAAAGCACTTATCTACTATCCTTACTAGTTCTAGGTCTTTGTAGATCTAGGTAAAGGTGTCTAGGGTTATACTTCCTTTCTATAAGAAGCCTTAGTAACTCTACTTAAATCTTATTACCTATTATAGTTAGGCCTAGTTAATTATTAGTGCTATCTTCTTTAGCTAGTAGTAATAAGCTTGTAAATCCTTAGAGGTGTAATCTTAGTTAAATAGCTTAGTAAAAGCTACTGTAGTAACTAGGTTAGCTTGCAAATTTCCCTATTCTCTAGGCTTATAGTACAGCACGTTTAGCTATCTATTGCTTGCCTCTACGTTTAGAGTCTAAGTATAGAGCCCTATCTTGCTAGTAATAAACTTTAAGTAGCTAAAGCATACCTAATTTAAATCCTGCACTATCCTCCCCTTAGTGTCCTAGATAGTGCTACAATTAGTAACTTTGTAGTACTATACTTTAACTAGCTTCCTTTACTTAGTGTTATTAAGTGCGCTACTCCTAATCCTAGCGGCAATTAATTATAGTGCGGAGCGTTTGTTTTTACACTAATAGGGCGCTTTATTCTTAACTATAGTATACTTATCTTTAGTAATACCCTCTTCTTCTAGTATTATTATCTTAGTATCTAGAGTCTTATTAAGTTCCTTAAGCAGTCTAGGTAAAGAGTTGCGTAATTTATTTATTACCTCTATATTAGTATCCTATAGTTATAGGCCTGCTACTATGTATTAGCTAATAATTCTAAACTCCTAGTAAACGTTCTCTCCTATCCTTTTTAAGAGCTAGGCGGCGTGTCTTCCTTAAGCTCTTGTTATCCTTTGCATAGGCAATTCTGCTAGAGATTCTTCCTCTAAGATATAGGCAGCTAATTTAATTTCTCTTAGGGTAGTATCTAGCATGTCCTCTGCCCTCTTCTTATAACTCTATAACTCCCTTGCTATGCTTCCTAACCTTAATAGTCCCCTATTCTAGACTACACTCCTATCTAGCAGCATAGTCTAGGCGCGTCTAGCGTAGGATATAGTCCTAGGTAGCTAGTTACAACCTAGATTCTTAATCTCTCGTGTTACCCTCTCCTCCTCTACTTTCTTTTTAGCTACTTCTCTACTTCCTTATAGAGAGCTAGCTAGAATATCTTTAATTTCTTTTAGTACTAGTATCCTATAGTTTATTAATAACCTTATGCCCTCTTTCTATATCTATTCGCTTAGGGGGATTATACTAAGTAGCACCCTTACCTAGTTCTCTAACTTCGTGTACTATTGTAGTACTAGGCGCTAAATCTTAGCGTAAGTACTATCCTCTTCCCTATAGCGTATATTAAAGTTGTAAGGGTTACTTATACCTTTAAGCGTTAGTCTAGGTAGGGTATGCAGGCCTATTACGTAGTAATAAATAATTACCCTAATATATTATAAGTAATAGTCTTTTAGTTCCTTCTTAGCCTTTAAGATAGTATCTACCTTCCCTATTAGCTTAGTAATTATAACCTAGACCCTATGCTAGTTAGTAATATTAATAAAATTATCTTTTAACTAGTTTTGCCCCTATATTCTATAGTATACCTCTAAGTTTAGGAAGCTAGCAAGCTAGTCTAGACCCACGCGATATAGGAGGTACCTTACGTCTATGCATCCTTAGTGTATCTAACTAACTTATAGGGTAGATTAGCTTAGGTATCTCTAATAGAATTTAGCGTAATTAGTATAAATATACTATATTACTAAGCGTATTTTATTAAGTGTTGCAGGAGGGATATTAACTAGATCACGGAGCATCTTAATCCAATTAATCCTAATTAATACCCCTGTATAACCCACTATCTAATCAACTGCTAGCTTACTACTAAGTGCCTAATAAAAAGCAGGAGCTCTAGTAAGGAAGGTTTACTAATTATTTACCTTCTACTAAGGGTAGCTGAAGCTCTATATACATAAGTCTAATCGTAGTAGATATAATCTAATAAGTAATCTCCTAAATTATTCCTAACCTTAGTAATCTAGATTTCTATATTAAGTTACTTCTTATATATCTTACGCGCTTCCTTTATACATAGGTACTACAACCTAAAATTAGCTACACTACTATATAACTATATAAGTGCTAGGCTAGACTCTATAAAGCTCCCTACTACTAGTATTAATCCTAAAGTTTTGTTAAAGTGCTCCCCTAGTGCTCCTATAAAGTTATCTGCAATATTCCTCTATTGCGTAATAGTGCTTATACGCATCTTATTAATCTAGCTACCTATAGTTGCACCTCCTTTCTATAGAAGAGGGATACCTTTGTAAAGTGCCTAGGTCCGCGCGTTAAACTCTTTAGGCTAAACTAAGTCTAACTTTTTAATAGCTAAAAGACTCCTCTATTATAACGTATACTAATAGTCTAGTGCAAAACTTCTAGGTGTTATAGGCTATAGCTGCAACCCTCTAGGTTATAGGCTTAACCTTAGGGACTGTAGGGAACCTGTTAATATTAGGGATCCTAGTAAGCCTAGCTTAACTACTAACTGCTTTCCTTTCTAGACTTCTAATAACTATTTAGGGCTTATTATTTTGTTTAGGATCTTCTAGTAGTAGCTTTATTAGATACTTGTGGTTTTATTAGATATCTAAAGTTTTTAGTGTAGTTTATTGTAGTAGTAGTAGCGTAGGTGGAATATATGCAGGAATACGCGTGCCTTCCTATTATACTTGCGCCTTCCTATTATTCTCCTACCTTTACTTTATTCTACCTTTACTTGTTTATTATCCTTCTACCTTTACTTATTTATTACCCTTCTACCTTTACTTTCTTATTATTCTTATTGTAATTGCTTATCTGCGCGCGGGTAGGTAGTTAGTGTAGCTAATTAGAGCGTTGTATATCTAAAGGGTTAAATTAGCGCACCCTTTGGATACCTATTTGGGACTAGCGCGCTTCCTGCCTTCCCCCTACCTATCTTACGCCCGTCCCCTAGTGCATCTTTTCCTAAGTTTTAACACTAAAGTATTAATACTATTAACTCTTAATTATTAATTATCCTCCTCTTAATTACTTTTGCTAGAATCTAAGATGTTAAAATATTAGTATTCTACTTGTTCTTTATCTAAGAGCGTCCTAGGTCTAATCTTAAGAGTGGGACTGCCTATATCTAGTCGCAGGATTTCCTAGTCCTAATTCTCTAATTTAGCTTCCTTATTTTCTTCTCTTCCCTCTATACCTAACTTATTAAACTACGCAGGTAGCGCCTAGAAGATATGCCTATTTTCCTATAGTGCCTTATCCCACAACTTTATAAGTCCTTAGTCTTCCTAGTTTACCTTATCCTAGCTTCTCTAGTAGAAGATCTTTACCCTCTAGCCTAGCGTTGTATATGCAAACTTAGCTCTATCTAAATCTTTTAGCTAATACGTCCCTAACTCTAGAAAGCTCTACGCTACTAGGTATAGACCTAGCTATTTGTTACTAAGTTTCCTATCTCTAGATATATCTATCTAGCAGACTAAATCCTATAGTAGTACTAATAAGCTAGGGCTAATTTCCTCTCTTTAAATTTCCTTGTAGTTATCCTAATATTCTTTCTTCTATAAGCGTAGCCTCTTAATTCTTAACACTACATCTTTAAGAAACTAATCTCTTAGGTTAACCTAGGTGGCCCTTACTGCTAGTAGCTAGGCCCTATTTATTATCTGCCTAAAGGGAAGCGTCTGCTATGTTAGAAGAGCTAGTTTAATTAGGAGCACTAGGTTCTAACTAGTAACTAGCTAGTATGCGGAGTATCTAGTATTTTCTTAAATAGATATTTAGTTAGCTAGGAGTACTATTAGTAGATTAGAGACCTAGCTCCCCTAGAGCTTTGTAAGTGTGTTAATAATTAGTTTATGCCCTCCTTTAATTTTTCTGTTAGCCTAAGGGTTATAGGCAGAGATCTAAACCCTACGTATACTATAGATAGTGGCTAAATCACAAATAACTTTTTAGAAGTTAGGCCCCCTATTAACCACAATCCTTCGCGCTATACTCTATCTATATAGGATGTCTTTGTATATAAATTTAGCAATAGTTTTTAATCTATTATTTAGTAATAGTTGTGCTTTAGGCCACCCGCTTAAATAGTCCTAGGCTATTACTAGGAATTGTTTCCTAGAATTATAAGGCATGTAGACTACGTTAATAGCTACTATCTCCTATAGCACATAGGAGTAGGTGTTAGTAAGCATATTAACCTTCTTCTTGCTGCTTCTTTTCTAATACTTATAACACGTGCGTAGAGTAAGCCTTACTATCTTATACATCCTTTCCTACTAATATCGCTAAGCTATTATTAAGTAGATAGCATTTACCCTATAATAACTAATAAGGCGATGTACTTCCTATATAGTAGCAATCCTAACGTCTTTATTTTTAACTACTTATCTTACTACTATATTTTAAGATATCTTGTAGAAGAGGAACCTATCTCTTATAAAGAAGTTTAATGCTTATTTCTTTTATGCCTTTAACTCCTTCTATAGAATGTCTAGGATTTTAAACCTAACTAGAAACTAGGCAATTCCTTCTAACTTAGCGCTATATTTAGGATATAGTACTTTATCCTTTATTAGATTATATAACTTAACGTTAGTAATTATATACTTAATAAAGTCTTTAACGTTGTCTTTAGTTTTATCTAGGGGTTCCTATCTATCCTCTTTTAGATATTAGGATAGAGTATCTATAACTATATTCCTCTTGCCTAGAATATATTAAATTTTAAAGTCCTATGCTAAAATAGTAGTAAGCTACCTGTTTATTACCCCTCCTAGTATTTTGCTTAAGGACTAATTAAGCTAAGCAATTAAGGTTTAAGTGTCTGTCTTAATAATAAATAGTGTTCTATAGAGCTAAACTCTAAACTTTTTTAGGGCCTATAGCACTACTCTACACTCTAGCTTAGTAGAGTGCTACTTTGCTTTAGACTTTAACTATATAGTACTTTTAAACTAGCATAGATGTTGCCTTCTATCTAGCCCTATTTATTCTAGGGAAGCTCCTGCGCCTTCCCTACTAGCGTCTACTATAAGGTAGATAGTCCCTCTAGTCTTATAATTAATAGTTATTAGGGCTAGTGCTGTAGTAATAAAATGCTTAAGCTCTTTTATTACTACCCTCTATAGTTCTTCCTATATCTACCTAGTGTCGCCTTGTAGGAGTATAAATAATAGCTTTGCTTAGATAGCAAAGCTAGGAACCTATATCTAGTAGTAGACACAGATCCTAATAAATATCTAGACTTCCTTTATATTTCTGTATTCTAGCTATTTTACAATCTTTTCTACCTTTATGCGGTTAGGGTATCTTCCTTTAAAGCTAACCTTATAGCCTATAACGCTAAGATAAGCTATACCCTAATAATATTTCTTTCCTAAAACTGTACCCCCTACTTGCTTAATATCTACTAGGACTTAGTTAAGCTACTACACATGCTTAAGCATAAATCTCTAGACCCTAGAAAGCGCCTCTTTGCCCCTATAGTTAGTCTTAGGCCCCCCTACTATTACATTATCTATAAATAGTATTATATAAGGGGAATAATTACACAGTATTTTTATTATAATTCTCTAAAAGGCTGCTACTAAGTTTATTACTCCTTATACTTTAGTGCAGGATCTTAGCAGGCTAATAGGGCTGTGTATAGTAGTTATGTCTCTACTATCTAGGTAAAGGGTAATCTAGTTATATCCTAAAAATATATCTATTAGGGATAATATCTTGCACCTAGCAAATTTCTTAGAGAATTTATCTGTAGTTAGTAGTAGGTTTGCGTCCCTCTAGCTAACCTTGTTTATATAGATAGCATTTTAGACTAGTTAGTGCTTCCTATCTTTCTTTGCTACTAAGAAATATAGGTTCTAGTATAGACTATTACACCTCTTAAGTGTTCCTTAATCTAGACGCTCTTCTAACATCTAAATAAATTCTTCTTCTACTGCCTTAGCTACTAGGAAACTACGTATTTGCTATACTTTATACAGGATTGTCTTTATTTAGTAAGGCAGGCTAATATCTTAAGTAATGCGTCTACTTTCTCTAAAGTTAAAGGTAATAGCTACTTCTCTATTAAGAATTATTTCTTAAAACAGAGTCCTTTCTGCTACTAATAAGTCTAGACTAAATTTCTATTCTTGCATCCTCTTAGTAGTTAGCCTAGACCCTCTTAGAAATAATATATATCTTTTCTTGAAAAGATAGTTAAAAGGGCTAAGGTTAACTCTTTCGCGAATACTAAGCTTTAGTAGTTAGTTTTCCTTAGCTACTATTTTCTAGTCCTCCCTTCTAAACTCTATATCCTTATTCTTCTCTTTTAGGTTGTCTACTAGTTAGATTTTCTTGCTAACTTTTTTATACTTAGTGCTTACCTTAGTAACTATTTACGTAGCTTTTTGTTATGCACCTTAATTTAGCTTATATATTACTAATATTAGGTTTAGTTCTTAGATAGCCTGTAGGTCTTTGCTTGCCCCTATACTATATCCTATAGTTTGTGCTACCTATTTTTCTAGCATCTTTTTGTCTTCTAAGGTGAATAGTTATCTATATTTACTAAATCCTACTTGTAGCTCTATATAGTCTACCTCCTATAGAAATTTTAAATATACTACATGTTCTACTATATAGCATTTATCTCCTAGGTATTAATTTTGTAGGATCTCTTTCCTAAGCAAGGGTCCTGCTATTAGTTTTCTAACTCGTCTTCCTCTTCTATTTTATCTCTATCTTCCTACTTTAGATCTAAGGCTATAAAGACCGTATTCCTTTCCCTATCTAAGGATAGCACCTAGTAGGTAACTCTCCTATAGATATTATACTAAATAGCTAGCCTAGTAGAGGTATACTATAGCCCTCCTAATATAGCTAAGCAGGTTAGGTTTATAATTACCTAAAAATAAGTTAGGGTCTCTACCTCCCCTATACGTACTAGCATATTCCACGCAGTTCTAATAAATAGGTTTATCCTGCTATTAGCTATAACTACCCCCTGCGTATGCCCTAGGGTCTAGGTTAGTGTCTTAATAGGTACCTGTAACGCCTGCGCAGCACTTAATCTTAAGAGATTTATTTACACCTCTGTATTAATTAGGCAGTTTACTATATTCCCTCTTATGCTAGTCTAGCAGGTTAGTAGTTCTGCGTAGAGAGTTATCTAATTTAATTCCTAATTAGCGTAAGACTTGTCTTTTTCTTCTTGTATAACTAAATCTTTTCTATATCTATCTAAGTTTTATCTAAATTAGAGCCTTACTTAGGTATTAAGTACTTCTAGCATCGCGTGTATATTGCTCTAACCTAGCGCAGGGTTCTTTACCTCTAGCTCCTCTAATTAGTTAATATATCTAAAGGGTAAAATTAGCGCACCCTTTAGATACCTATTTAGGACTAGCGCACCTTCTAGGCCCCCTAGCTCTGCCATGTTTACCCCTCTAAAGTGGTTATTATCCTGCGGGATTTAAGTCTAGGGTTCCTATAATAACGTCTTAATTTGTTCCTGTAGATAATCTTGCCCTAGTAGGTTAGCTACTGCAATTCCCTAGACTTCCTGCCTAAGAAAAGTAGCTACTATTTAGTTTAGGCTTAGGCGCATTATTCCCTTAAGCTCTTTATTCTTTACTTCTTTAAACTATACTTTTCTTCTTATTATTAGTAGGTCCTAATCTAGCCCTAAATTCGCATAGCCTTTACCTATATTATCTAGTAGCTAGATTATTGCAAAGGGGTCTATATAGGCCTAAGCTAGGTATAGAATCTCTAGGGTCTCTTTAAGTTCTATCTCCTCGCTTACTCCCTCTTCTTAGTTTACTAGGTTTTGTGCTAGTCTTCCTCGCCTGCGCTTCTAGATTAATCCTGTCCTTACTTCTTCTAAGACTTAGTCCCTTTGCTTTTCTTTCTCCCTTGTAGAGGCGTAGATCCTAGGTGTATTCTTATCTGCTAATCCTAGGATAATATATCTTAAGTCTACATAATCTAGTGTTATTACTACTAGGTCTTCCTTGCTAGTTTATAGTATTTAATAGTTTAAGAACTGCTTATATTCTTTTTAAGTATCTACTAGTTCTAATCCTTAATTCTAGGAAGATATTGCGTTAGCTCCCGCTCTTTTTGCTGCTAGGTAGTCTAGTCCTTAAGTCTGCCTCTACTGCTAGCCTCTTAAATCTATTCTATTAAATAGTTCTAGCTTAACCTATAACGCTAGCTAGCTAAGGATATCCTTAGTAACTTTATAGTATTTATATAACTTTTTCTTTATCTAGTAAAGAGTATAGTTCTATAGTGCTAGCTTAGTAACCTGCCCTAGTCTTTTATATAATAGTCTATAGTAAAATATCCTAGTCCTTATTTCTAGATTCTAGGAAGTGCTTACCTACCCTAGCGCTATAAGTTCTAGCTAGGGGGGGTAGTCCCTTACTAGGTAGGTTTCTAATCTATATATATTATAGGTAGGTGGTTTCTTATTATACCCCCTATAACTCTATAGCCCTAGCTATATAGTTAACGTTTACGTAGGGCCCTAGGTTCTTAGCTAGTTTATTAGTAACCCTCTAATTACTATAGTATTCTAACGTATTCCTTGCTCTATCCTAGCGTTAGTTATATGTGAAATAAAGTAGAGCTAGTTTACTAGGCTTTTTAGCAGCGGGCCTATTACGTGGTATTCCTGTAGCCTATTAGCCTTAGCTAAACTTATCTTTATTTTTCCTAGTGCCCTAATTAACTAGTCTATTTCTAGGTTAACGTTTAGTAGTAGTTAGGTAGTAGCTTACTCCTTTCTAATGCCCTTTGCTGCCTCTATAATTTCCTCCTTTGTAGGCGTAGCTTTTGCTAATTCTAATATCTAATATACCTACTAAGCATCTTCCTCTATTTAGCTAGCTAATATATGTTTTATTCCTTCTCTTTGCTAATAGATTCTTTTAATATAGGTATAGATCTTCTCTAGCTTATAGCTTGCTACCTTATTACTATTAGGCCCTCCTAGTATACTAAGCAAGACTAGCTCTTTATCTACCTAGGGTAACCCTCTAAAGAAGAAAAATCTAACTTTGCTTTTATATAGCTATTTAGATACTAGGCAGGCATTACTATATACCACAAAATTAGTATAGTAGTCTAAGAGTCCTAGGAAGTTTCTAGAGGCTTCTTATATATACGTATCTAGGAAGGTTTAGGTACCTATCCTTTAGGCTATATCCTAGTCCCTCTAGTGCTCCTTTATAGCTTCCTGCAGCTCCTCCTAGTCTTGCTTCTAGTAGGGTCTAAGCTTCTTTACAAAAGTTCTGCATATAGCATTATAGAAATCTAGCAGAGTTTTTAGCTAATCTACTTTATCTAGCCCCCTATTTTCTGCCTAGTAGTTGTAGTTATCTAGGAACTCTATAACCTCCCTTCCCTAGAACTAAAAGTTAGTTTTCCTAGGCCTTATAGGGACAAGGACTCTTCTTAGGGGTCTAGAGGTTTCTATTTTAGTTAACCCTAGGGTAATATTGCTTTCTCTAGGTATTATTCCTAGTAAAAAGGATAGGCTTAGTTAAGGTAGTAGGCTTCTATAAACGTTAAAGGAGGTGTATAAACTAGTAATATTAATTAAAATTATTAGACAAGTTAGTATCTACTTGCTTATATTACTTCCCCTCTTTCCTATCTCTTACTTTTATAGACTATATTTTGTTTTTAGTAGATTCTTGTTACGTTAGTAACTTTAGCCTAGCCCTATTTTCCTACTAACAGCGCACACTATCCTATAGCCTTTGCTATAGCTTTTCTATTAGTAGTAATGTTCTAGGTATTCTAGCACTTCTAGTATTGCTAATGCTTCTTGTAGTTCTAATTATTCTAATAGTTCTAGTTATTCTAGTTCTAGTTTTTCTAGTTCTAGTTATTCTAGTTATTCTAGTTCTAGTTATTCTGGTTGTTCTAGTTCTAGTTGTTCTAGTTCTGGTTATTCTGGTCGTTCTAGTTCTGGTTGTTCTGGTTCTAGTTATTCTAGTCGTTCTAGTTCTGGTTATTCTAGTTCTAGTTGTTCTAGTTCTAGTTGTTCTAGTTGTTCTAGTGTTTCTAATGTTTTCTAGTTAGCCTCTTAGTGTTGTTACTCTATTCCTACTAACGCGCGTTAGCCACGTCCTAATATAGGCCTACTATTTTTGCCTTAATAATGTTAATTATTAACAACACCTATTTTTTAATTTTTCTCTGCCCTCCTTATACTTAGAGAAATGTCCTCTTGGTTGCATGCTGCTGGGCCCTCCCCTTCACTAAGATAAGATAAGTTCCCCTTGGGCTTCGCTATTTAAACTAACAGGGAGAGTAACCTATTTAAACAAGGAGAAGTAGGAGGGGCAAGGTTTAATAGTATTAATCCTATAGCAGATAATATAGGTTTAATACAGAAACATAAGTAAAAAGATAAAATTTGTAGAGTTAAAGTGAAGTCCGCAGGAGTCGTGCCTCTCCTATCCTCTAATCCTTCATGCCTTTATACCATTCAATTCGCCCAACTTTTTAGGCTAAGCCTTGTTTTTCTCCCTTACATCCCTTACCACGGCACAGTACTTATATATATAGAGCTTTAGCTACCCTTACTAGAAGGTAAATAATTAGTAAACCTTCCTTACTAGAGCTCCTGCTTTTTGTTAGGCACTTGGCAGTAAGCTGGCAGTTAATCAGATAGTGGGTCAGACAGGGGTATTGATTAGGGTTGATCGAATTAAGATGCTCCGTGATCCGGTTGATATCCCTCCTGCAACATAAGGTATATAGGAGTGCGCGTATATATAGAAAAAGGATAAGATTCCTATACCTATAGGTCTTGTATAAAAGGACAAGAAGAATATGCCTATCCTAATTATAGGCGGGCTACTCTCTATATATATTAGTAAGTTAGGCCTTTATTAGGGCTAACTTGTTATAAAACAATAGGCGTTGCGATCCTGCCTTATTATTATAGGTAAGCTCTTAATCTTAATTCTATTATTAGCTACCTAGATCTAAAATGAAGATTTACTACGCTAAGGGAGCGTTATAAAATTATTATCTAATATAATCTTAACTATACTAAGCTTATATTAGTTAAGTATTAAGCTTTTAAAATTTTTAAACACCTATGTAATCTTATTAAGGTTTTTAGCTTATAGTAGATAGGTATAAAGCTTTCCTAAGTAGTTATACTTTAATACTAAAATCTATTACTTGTAAGCTATACCTATTAGTATATTAAATAGATCCTATAGTACCTAGTAGTATAGACGTAGTAATCTTTCCCTTAGTTATCTTAATATAACGTATTAGGTATGTATAATAGCGTAGTGCTTGTATTTGCTCCTAGGAGTCTCTTTAATCCTAATATTTATTACTAACTTAACCAGAGCTTTAAGCGCCTTAGGTCCTAAATAGCCTAATTAATAGTGCTAAAGCTCCTTACTATTATTTCTTAGGTAAGTTATCTAGGATTACTAGGGTTATTTAGGCACTATGCTTTAATTATTAGATAAGGTATAAAGGGCTTATATTCTAAGAAGGTTAAGTTAAACTTGCGTAGTAACTTAGCTAATATAACGCTCTTTTCTAATAATCTAAACTCCAAGGTAGCATCTAGCCTAAGGAACTAAACTCCTGCTTTAAGTAATTAAGCTTCTAATATAATATTTATATAAAAACCTTTAACTAACGCCACGTTAGTAAGTACTAAATCTTCTATTTTTAGACCCCTTAGTCTATTAAGAGTATTAGGGATTACTCTTGTCCCTCTACCTAAGATTAGGAAAGCTTAAGTTCCTACTTTAACTATCTTATATTTAACTAATTTAAATAAGCTTTCTTCTAGGTAGCTTATATTATTAACTAGGTGTATTACACCCCTGTTATTAAAGATAGTGCTCTTTAATAGAGCGTAAGCTTTAAAGTCTATAATTAAATAGATCTTATATGTTTTTTCTGCTATTAATATAGAGTTAATTAGTGTTGCCTAAATACTACCTAGATAGGTAATCGCGTTTTCTTTTGCCTTGTTACTATAATTTTAATTGCTAGGATAGGACCTGCTTAGAGCTTTTCTAAGATCCTTGAATTTTTAATTCCTAGTAATCCTTTTCTTAATCTCTAATTATTAAGTAGTAGTAGGCTTGTTACCTATATTAGTCTAAGCTTTAATAACGTTTTTATATTTAGGAGGTTTCTATAGGTGGGATCTACTATATAGGTATAAAGACTCCTTCTTAGGTTAATTAGAAGGTAGAGCTCCTATTATTGCAAACACTCTAGGACCCTTAGAGCTTAATCTTATATTGTTTTCTTAGAGCAGTAATAAATAGATCTTAGTAACCTATAGAAGGTTATAAGTTAGCTCTCCTATTACTAACTTTTTAATAATCCTTTAAAATATAGTTTAACCCTAATCTAGTAAGATCCTAGTAGATAGAGCTTTAAGATAGTCCTATACTATAAGCTATCCTTTAATAGTAGGAATGTTGTATACCTTAGCTTACGTATATAGGATTATCTACTCCTTCTACTAGTAATTAGTGTCTTAGCTACTTATCTTAGCCTTAGCAAGATAAGCTTTATACTATAATCTTAATAGTGTTACAGCGCTTAAATTAGTTAGCGCTAGGTTATTATAGAGTACTTAGACTAGTGCTTATAGTATTACTTTTCCTTAATTAATAAGCCTTATATAGGCTAGGTTAAGGATCCCTTAATCTACTATATTATTAACCTATATAAATAGATTCTAGATTACTAATAACTTTAATACCTAATCTAATAAGTAAGCTTAGTACTAGGCTATTTAGAGCTTATACTACTTGCTTGTTGTATTAGATACTGTAATACCTATTAGTATACTAGGCTTAATAGGTCTATTCTTAAAGTAGTTTTTAGTATCTAGAGTATTAGGGTCTATCTCTACCTAGATCCCTTTAGTTAGGGCATAGTATCTAAATTAAATATACTAGGTAGGCTAGTTAGTTAATCTAGTAAGTAGGATCTCCCCCTTTAGGATTTAGTTACTTATTATAGAAAAGTAATAAGTAAGCTTCTACTTAAGAAATAGTGTAGAAAGATAAAGCTTGCTAGATTAGTAATTAAGTTAAGTAATACGCTTAATTAGATAGGACAATCTTTAATAAAGTAAAGCGCAAGCTAGGCTTATAACTATAGAAATCTAGATTACTAAGATTAGGAATAATTTAGGAGATAGATTATTAGATTATCTCTACTATAATTAGACTTATATATATAGAGCTTTAGCTACCCTTACTAGAAGGTGTATAATTAGTAAACAATCCTTACTAGAGCTCCTTCTTTTATTAGGCACTTAGCAGTAAGCTAGCAGTTAATTAGATAGTAGGTTATATAGATGTATGAATTAGAGTTAATTAGGATTAATTTAATTAAGATGCTCTATAATGTATTTATTATCCCTCCTAGAATACACCCCCTAGGTATAGGTAGATCTTTTATTATAGTTACGCGTGTAGTTAGTAGGTAGTATAGCTAATTAAAGCGTTATATAACTAAAGGGTTAAATTAGCGCACCCTTTAGATACTAATTTAGAGCTAGCGCGCCTTCTTTATTAGGCCTATACGCTTACACGCTAATATTATCTAGACTAATCTCTAAGCTCTATCTACCTAACTATAACCTTTACTATAGCTTAAATTATAAAATTATATAACCCTAAAGATCTAAACTATACCTATATCCCTTCTAACCTATATCTTAGTTAAAGTTAAAATCTACTACTTACGCTTGCTCTACCTACGCTACCCTTAACGCCTCTTATACTACTAAAGCTACTACTACTAAGATTAAGCACGCTACTACTAATACTACTAAAGAAGCTAAGTATATAACTACTACGCGTAAGGCTATTATAGAGCGTATAGTAGCTAAGTATATAGCTACTACTACTACTAAGAAAGCCCTAATTAATACTACTTATAAGAAGTATATATAGTTATATTTAGCTAAGATTAAGAGGCTAAGAAAGAGGTATATCTCTACCCTAGCTCTTACTCCTCTAGCTCTATCTCTATCTCTAGCGCCCGCTCCTCCCTAGACCCTAACTAAGGCCCCTACTTCTACTTTTACTCCCTTTCTAGCTCCTAATGTACCGTTAGGGAGAGTAACCCATTCAAACCTAGAGAAGTAGGAGGGGCAAGGTTTAATAGTAGTAATCCTATAGTAGAGGATAGGGGTTCAATATAGCAACATAAGTAAAATGATAATATTGTAGAGTTAAAGTTAAGTCTACTAGAGTTGTTGTTGTCCTATCCTCTAATCCTTTATGCCTTTATACCATTCAATCCGCCCAACCTTTTAGGCTAAGCCTTGTTTTCCTCCTATACATCCCTTACTACGGCACAAACCTCCCCCTCCTTTAAGCTTAGCCCTATTAAGCTTGGACCTTACTCTCCTCCTCCTAGTCTACGACCCTAGTTCCTAGCTCGTTAAGCTTTAGGTAAGGGAGTAGGAGTATCTAGGGTCTCTAATCTTAAACCTAAACTTAACAAGACAGTTCTCCTCTACGCCCTAGCTAGACTTCCTAGATAGCCTAGCCCTAGACGCCTAGATCCCTCTGCCTTCTGTTCCTCCTTAATAGCTCCTAGATGCTTTTTAACAGCATCTAGAGTCTCTAATTGCTTAATCTATCTATTATACCTCTACTACTCTCCTGCCTTAGTAGGCTGTACTCCCTTTGTACTAAAGTAGGATTAGTCTAGTACCCTAGCGTCCTTATCCTTGCTAAATGCAAGCTTCTTATTCTTAATATAGATAGCCTAATTCTTCTTTAACTCTTTTACTATCTTAACCTAACTCTTCCTAATCTATACTCCTATCTTTTCTCTATTTAAATCTCCTATTAGGTACTTCTAGATCTCTACCTTTACTAAAGGGTTATCCTTTTAAACCTAATATATAATTGCCTTTAAGATCTAGGTTAGGTAGGTAGCCTAGATATCCCTAGGAAACTACTATTAGACTCTACTATATTTAACTAGGTGCCCTAATAGAGTCTTTAGGGCTATACTTATCTATAGGTAGGCTAGTGCAATCTCTGTATATATCCCTATCTCTAGCACCTCTATTATTATTATATTGTCCTATACTTTCACATACTATAGTAGAACTATACGCCGCGTTTAAGTAGTAGGTCTAGTAGATCTATGCGGCATTACTAGGCTTATAATCCTTGCCTATCCTTTTTAGTAGATCTCCTTCTCCTATTTTACTATAGGGCACTTCTCCCTTAGCTCTTTAGGCTAGTGCACCCTATCTTCCTATGCTTAGATATAGGCCCTCTTGTTCCTCCTTAATCCTCTATTTATCTAATTTACCTAATTCTTCTATACTTCTTTAAACCTAATTAGAAGCTTAGTGTAGTTATCTTAGTCCTTATTATTAAAAGAAACTAAGCCTTAGATTATCTTAAGCCCTTGTCCTAACTGCGCTGCCTTAGAAAGGTTCACGTCTACGTAATAAAAGAAGGTCTAGTCTCCTGCCTAGGCGTACTTAGTGTAGTATAGGTATAAGATTAGGTTTGTAGTTTCCTAATTTATAGTGTATTAGAGCTAGTATCCTATATCCCCTTGCACTAGCTATTAAATAATAGAGTGGTATATAGTCCTGCACCACCCTAAATTAGCTACCTACTTTATCTCCCTTAAGTGCTATTTATATATCTTAAAGCACTTATCTACTATCCTTACTAGTTCTAGGTCTTTATAGATCTAGGTAAAGGTGTCTAGGGTTATACTTCCTTTCTATAAGAAGCCTTAGTAACTCTACTTAAATCTTATTACCTGTTGTAGTTAAGCCTAGTTAATTATTAGTGCTATCTTCTTTAGCTAGTAGCAATAAGCTTGCAGATCCTTAGAGGTGTAATCTTAGTTAAATAGCTTAGTAAAAGCTACTATAGTAACTAGGTTAGCTTGCAAATTTCCCTATTCTCTAGGCTTATAGTACAGCACGTTTAGCTATCTATTACTTGCCTCCGCGTTTAGAGTCTGCGTGTAGAGCCCTATCTTGCTAGTAATAAACTTTAAGTAGCTAAAGCATACCTAATTTAAATCCTGTACTATCCTCCCCTTAGTGTCCTAGATAGTGCTGCAATTAGTAACTTTGTAGTACTACGCTTTAACTAGCTTCCTTTGCTTAGTGTTGTTAAGTGCGCTACTCCTAATCCTAGTAGCAATTAATTATAGTGTGGAGCGTTAGTTTTTGCACTAATAGGGTGCTTTATTCTTAACTATAGTATACTTATCTTTAGTAATACCCTCTTCTTCTAGTATTATTATCTTAGTATCTAGAGTCTTATTAAGTTCCTTAAGTAGTCTAGGTAAAGAGTTACGTAATTTATTTATTACCTCTATATTAGCATCCTATAGTTATAGGCCTGCTACTATATATTAGCTAATAATACTAAACTCCTAGTAAACGTTCTCTCCTATCCTTTTTAAGAGCTAGGCGGCGTGTCTTCCTTGTGCTCTTGTTATCCTCTGCATAGGCGATTCTGCTAGAGATTCTTCCTCTAAGATATAGGCGGCTAATTTAATTTCTCCTAGGGCGGTATCTAGCATATCCTCTGTCCTCTTCTTATAACTCTATAACTCCCTTGCTATGCTTCCTAATCTTAATAGTCCTCTATTCTAGACTATACTCCTATCTAGTAGTATAGTCTAGGCACGTCTAGCGTAGGATATAGTCCTAGGTAGCTAGTTATAACCTAGATTCTTAATCTCTTGTGTTACCCTCTCCTCCTCTGCTTTCTTTTTAGCTACTTCTCTACTTCCTTGTAGAGAGCTAGCTAGGATATCTTTAATTTCTTTTAGCACTAGTATCCTATAGTTTATTAATAACCTTATGCCCTCTTTCTATATCTATTTACTTAGGGGGATTATACTAAGTAGCACCCCTACCTAGTTCTCTAACTTCCTGTACTATTGTAGCACTAGGCGCTAAATCCTAGCGTAAGTACTATCCTCCTCTCTATAGCGCATGTTAAAGTTACGTAGGTTACTTATACCTTTAAGCGTTAGTCTAGGTAGGGTATGCAGGCCTGTTACGCAGTAATAAATAATTGCCCTAACACGTTGCGAGAAATAGTCCTCTAGTTCCTCCTTTGCCTTTAAGATAGTATCTACCTTTCCTATTAGCTTAGCAATTGTAACCTAGACCCTATGCTAGTTAGTGATATTAACAAAATTGTCTTTTAACTAGTTTTAACCCTATATTCTATAGTATACCTCTAAGTTTAGGAAGCTAGCAAGCTAGTCTAGACCTATGTAATGTAGGAGGTACCTTACGTCTATACATCCTTAGTGTGTCTAACTAACTTGTAGGGTAAATTAGCTTAGGTATTTCTAACTAAATTTAGCGTAATTAGCGCAGATATACTATATTGCTAAGCGTATTTTATTAAGTCGCTTCTTATGTGTATTATGCGCTTCCTTTATAAATAGGTACTATAACCTAAAATTAGCTACACCACTATATAACTATATAAGTGCTAGGCTAGACTCTATAAAGCTCCCTACTACTATTATTAATCCTAAAGTTTTGTTAAAGTGCTCCCCTAGTACTCCTATAAAGTTGTCTGCAATATTCCTCTGTTACGCAATAGTACTTACACGCATCTTGTTAATCTAGCTACCTATAGTTGCACCTTCTTTCTATAGAAGAGGGATACCTTTATAAAGTGCCTAGGTCCACGCGTTAAACTCTTTAGGCTAAACTAAGTCTAACCTTTTAATAGCTAAAAGACTCCTCTATTATAACGTATGCTAAAGGTCTAGTGCAAAACTTCTAGGTGTTATAGGCTATAGCTGTAACCCTCTAGGTTATAGGCTTAACCTTAGGGACTACAGGGAACCTATTAATATTAGGGATCCTAGTAAACTTAGCTTAACTACTAGCTGTTTTCCTTTCTAGACTTCTAATAACTGTTTAGGGCTTGTTATTTTATTTAGAATCTTCTAGTAGTAGCTTTATTAGATACTTATAGTTTTGTTAGATATCTAAAGTTTTTAGTGTAGTTTATTATAGTAGTAGCAGCGCAGGCAGATTATATATAGGAACACGCGTGCCTTCCTATTATATACGCGCCTTCCTATTATTCTCCTACCTTTACTTTATTCTACCTTTACTTGTTTATTGTCCTTCTACCTTTACTTGTTTATTACCCTTCTACCTTTACTTTCTTATTATCCTTATTATAATTACTTGTCCACGCGCAGGTAGGTAGTTAGTGTAGCTAATTAGAGCGTTATATATCCAAAGGGTCAAATTAGCGTACCCTTTAGATACCTATTTAGGACTAGCGCGCTTCCTACCTTCCCCCTACTAATCTTGCGCCCGTCCTATAGCGCATCTTTTCCTAGGTTTTAATACTAAAGTATTAATACTATTAACTCTTAATTATTAATTATCCTTCTCTTAATTACTTTTACTAGAATCTAAGATGTTAAAATATTAGTATTCTGCTTATTCTTTGTCTAAGAGCGTCCTAGGCCTAATCTTAAGAGTGGGACTGCCTATATCTAGTCGCAGGATTTCCTAGTCCTAATTCTCTAATTTAGCTTCCTTATTTTCTTCTCTTCCCTCTATACCTAACTTATTAAACTACGCAGGTAGCGCCTAGAAGATATGCCTATTTTCCTATAGTGCCTTATCCCACAACTTTATAAGTCCTTAGTCTTCCTAGTTTACCTTATCCTAGCTTCTCTAGTAGAAGATCTTTACCCTCTAGCCTAGCGTTGTATATGCAAACTTAGCTCTATCTAAATCTTTTAGCTAATACGTCCCTAACTCTAGAAAGCTCTGCGCTACTAGGTATAGACCTAGCTATTTGTTACTAAGTTTCCTATCTCTAGATATATCTATTTGGCGGACTAAATCCTATAGTAGTACTAATAAGCTAGGGCTAATTTCCTCTCTTTAAATTTCCTTATAGTTATCCTAATATTCTTTCTTCTATAAGCGCAGCCTCTTAATTCTTAATACTGTATCTTTAATAAACTAATCTCTTAGGTTAACCTAGGCGGCCCTTACTACTAGTAGCTAAGCCCTATCTATTATCTACCTAAAGGGAAGCGTCTGCTATATTAGAAGAGCTAGTTTAATTAGGAGCACTAGGTTCTAACTAGTAACTAGCTAGTATGCAGAGTATCTAGTATTTTCTTAAATAGATATTTAGTTAGCTAGGAGTACTATTAGTAGATTAGAGACCTAGCTCCCCTAGAGCTTTGTAAGTGCGTTAACAATTAGTTTATACCCTCCTTTAATTTTTCTATTAGCCTAAGGGTTATAGGCGGAGATCTAAACCCTACGTATGCTATAGATAGTAGCTAAATTATAAATAACTTTTTAGAAGTTAGGCCCCCTATTAACTATAATCCTTCGCGCTATACTCTATCTGTATAGGATATCTTCATATATAAATTTAGCAATAGTTTTTAATCTATTATTTAGTAATGCTTATACTTTAGGCCACCCGCTTAAATAGTCCTAGGCTATTACTAGGAATTATTTCCTAGAATCATGAGGCATGTAGACTACGTTAATAGCTACTATCTCCTATAGCGCATAGGAGTAGGTGTTAGTAAGTATATTAACCTTCTTCTTGCTACTTCTTTTCTAATACTTATAACACATGCGTAGAGTAAGCCTTACTATCTTATATATCCTTTCCTACTAATATTGCTAAGCTATTATTAAGTAGATAGCATTTACCCTATAATAACTAATAAGGCGATGTATTTCCTATATAGTAGCAATCCTAATATCTTTATTATTAACTACTTGTCTTACTACTATATTTTAAGATATCTTGTAGAAGAGGAACCTATCTCTTACAAAGAAGTTTAATACTTGTTTCTTTTATGCCCTTAACTCCTTCTGCAGAACGTCTAGGATTTTAAACCTAACTAGAAACTAGGCAATTCCTTCTAATTTAGCGCTATATTTAGAACGCAGTACTTTGTCCTTTATTAGATTATATAACTTAACGTTAGCAATTATATACTTAATAAAGTCTTTAATGTTGTCTTTAGTTTTATCTAGGGGTTCCTATCTATCCTCTTTTAGATATTGTAATAGAGCATCTACAACCATATTCCTCTTGCCTAGAACATGTTAAATTTCAAAGTCCCACGCTAAAATAGTAGCAAGCCACCTATTTATCACTCCTCCTAGTATTTTGCTTAAGGACTAATTAAGCTAAGCAATTAAGGTTTAAGCGTCTATCTTAATAACAAATAGTGTTCTATAGAGCTAAACTCTAAACTTTTTTAGGGCCTATAGCATAGCTCTACACTCTAGCTTAGTAGAGTGCTACTTTGCTTTAGACTTTAACTATATAGTACTTTTAAACTAGTATAGATATCGCCTTCTATCTAGCCCTATTTGTTCTAGGGAAGCTCCTACACCTTCCCTACTAGCGTCTACTATAAGGTAGACAGTCCCTCTAGTCTTGTAATTAATAGTTATTAGGGCTAGTGCTGTGGTAATAAAATGCTTAAGCTCTTTTATTGCTACCCTCTATAGTTCTTCCTATATCCACCTAGTGTCGCCTCACAGGAGTATAAACAATAGCTTTGCTTAGATAGCAAAGCTAAGAACCTATATCTAGTAGTAGACACAGATCCTAATAAATATCTAGACTTCCCTTATATTTCTGTATTCTAGCTATTTTATAATCTTTTCTACCTTTATACAGTTAGGGTATCTTCCTTTAAAGCTAACCTTATAGCCTACAACGCTAAGATAAGCTATACCCTAATAATATTTCTTTCCTAAAATTATACCCCCCGCTCGCTTAATATCTACTAGGACTTAGTTAAGCTACTGCACATGCTTAAGCACAAATCTCTAGACCCTAGGAAGCGCCTCTTCGCCCCTATAGTTAGTCTTAGGCCCCCCTACAGTTATATTATCTATAAACAGTATTATATAAGGGGAATAATTGCGCAGTATTTTTATTATAATTCTCTAAAAGGCTACTACTAAGTTTGTTGCTCCTTATACTATAGTGCAGGATTGTAGCAGGCTAATAGGGGTGTGTATAGTAGTTATATCTCTACTATCTAGGTGTAGGGTAATCTAGTTATATCCTAAAAACATGTCTATTAGGGATAATATCTTGCACCTAGCAAATTTCTTAGAGAATTTATCTGTAGTTAGAGGTAGGTTTACGTCCCTCTAGCTAACCTTGTTTATATAGACAGCATTCTAGACTAGACAGTACTTCCTATCTTTCTTTGCTACCAAGAAATATAGGTTCTAGTATAGGCTATTGCACCTCTTAAGTATTCCTTAATCTAGACGCTCTTCTAACATCTAAACAAATTCTTCTTCTACTACTTTAGCTACTAGGAAACTGCGTATTTGCTATGCCTTATGCGGGATTATCTTTATTTAGTAAGGCAGGCTAATATCTTAAGTAATGCGTCTACTTTCTCTAAAGTTAAAGGCAATAGCTACTTCTCTGTTAAGAATTATTTCTTAAAACAGAGTCCTTTCTACTGCTAATAAGTCTAGACTAAATTTCTATTCTTGCATCCTCTTAGCAGTTAGCCTAGACCCTCTTAGAAATAATATATATCTTTTCTTGAAAAGATAGTTAAAAGGGCTAAGGTTAACTCTTTCGCGAATACTAAGCTTTAGTAGTTAGTTTTCCTTAGCTACTATTTTCTAGTCCTCCCTTCTAAACTCTATATCCTTATTCTTCTCTTTTAGGTTGTCTACTAGTTAGATTTTCTTGCTAACTTTTTTATACTTAGTGCTTACCTTAGTAACTATTTACGTAGCTTTTTGTTATGCACCTTAATTTAGCTTATATATTACTAATATTAGGTTTAGTTCTTAGATAGCCTGTAGGTCTTTGCTTGCCCCTATACTATATCCTATAGTTTGTGCTACCTATTTTTCTAGCATCTTTTTGTCTTCTAAGGTGAATAGTTATCTATATTTACTAAATCCTGCTTGTAGCTCTATATAGTCTACCTCCTATAGAAATTTTAAATATACTACATGTTCTACTATATAGCATTTATCTCCTAGGTATTAATTTTGTAGGATCTCTTTCCTAAGCAAGGGTCCTGCTATTAGTTTTCTAACTCGTCTTCCTCTTCTATTTTATCTCTATCTTCCTACTTTAGATCTAAGGCTATAAAGACCGTATTCCTTTCCCTATCTAAGGATAGCACCTAGTAGGTAACTCTCCTATAGATATTATACTAAATAGCTAGCCTAGTAGAGGTATACTATAGCCCTCCTAATATAGCTAAGCAGGTTAGGTTTGTAATTACCCTAAAATAAGTTAGGGTCTCTACCTCCCCTATATATACTAGCACATTCCACGCGGTTCTAATAAATAGGTCTATCCTGCTATTAGCCGTGACTACCCCCTGCGTATACCCTAGGGTCTAGGTTAGTGTCTTAATAGGTACCTATAACGCCTGCGCAGCACTTAACCTTAAGAGATTTATTTATGCCCCTATATTAATTAGGTAGTTTACTACATTCCCCCTTATACTAGTCTAGTAGGTTAGTAGTTCTGCGTAGAGAGTTATCTAATTTAATTCCTAGTTAGCGCAAGACTTGTCTTTTTCTTCTTATATAACTAAATCTTTTCTATACCTATCTAAGTTTTATCTAAATTAAAGCCTTACTTAGGTGTTAAGTACTTCTAGCATTGCAAGTATATTACGCTAACCTAGCGCGGGGTTCTTTACCTCTAGCTCCTCTAATTAGTTAACACATCTAAAGGGTAAAATTAGCGCACCCTTTAGATACCTATTTAGGACTAGCGCACTTTCTAGGACCCCTAGCTCTACTATATTTACCCCGCTAAAGTAGTTATTATCCTGCAGGACTTAAGTCTAGGGTTCCTATAATAACGTCTTAATTTGTTCCTATAGATAATCTTGCCCTAGTAGGTTAGCTACTGTAATTCCCTAGACTTCCTGCCTAAGAAAAGTAGCTGCTATTTAGTTTAGGCTTAGGCGTATTATTCCCTTAAGCTCTTTATTCTTTACTTTTTTAAACTATACTTTTCTTCTTGTTATTAGCAGGTCCTAATTAGGCCCTAAATTTGCATAGCCTTTACCTGCATTATCTAGTAGCTAGATTATCGCGAAGGGGTCTATATAGGCCTAGGCTAGGTATAGAATCTCTAGGGTCCCTTTAAGCTCTATCTCCTTACTTGCTCCCTCTTCTTAGTTTACTAGGTTTTGTGCTAGTCTTCCTCGCCCGCGCTTCTAGATTAATCCTGTCCTTACTTCTTCTAAGACTTAGTCCCTTTACTTTTCTTTCTCCCTTGTAGAGGCGTGGATCCTAGGTGTATTCTTGTCTGCTAATCCTAGGATAATATGTCTTAAGTCTACATAATCTAGCGTTATTACTACTAGGTCTTCCTTGCTAGTTTATAGTATTTAATAGTTTAAGAACTGCTTATATTCTTTTTAAGTATCCCCTAGTTCTAATCCTTAATTCTAGGAAGATATCGCGTTAGCTCCCGCTCTTTTTGCCACTAGGTAGTCTAGTCCTTAAGTTTACCTCTGCTGCTAGCCTCTTAAATCTATTCTATTAAATAGTTCTAGCTTAACCTATAACGCTAGCTAGCTAAGGATATCCTTAGTAACCTTATAGTATTCACGCAACTTTTTCTTTATTTAGTAAAGAGTAAGGTTCTATAGTGCTAGCTTAGTAACCTGCCCTAGTCTTTTATATAATAGTCTGTAGTAAAATATCCTAGTCCTTATTTCTAGATTCTAGGAAGTGCTTACCTACCTTAGCGCTATAAGTTCTAGCTAGGGGGGGCAGTCCCTTACTAGGTAGGTTTCTAATCTATATATATTATAGGTAGGTAGTTTCTTGTTATACCCCCTATAACTCTATGTCCCTAGCTAAGTAGTTAATATTTACATAGGGCCCTAGGTTCTTAGCTAGTTTATTAATAAGCCCCTAATTGCTATAGTATTCTAACGCATTCCTTGCTCTATCCTAGCGTTAGTTGCATGTGAAATAAAGTAGAGCTAGTTTGCTAGGCTTTTTAGTAGCGGGCCTATCGCGTAGTGTTCCTGTAGCCTATTAGCCTTAGCTAAACTTATCTTTATTTTTCCTAGTACCCTAATTAACTAGTCTATTTCTAGGTTAACGTTTAGTAGTAGTTAGGTAGTAGCTTGCTCCTTTCTAACGCCTTTCGCTGCCTCTATAATATCCTCCTTTATAGGTATAGCTTTTGCTAATTCTAATATCTAATATACCTGCTAAGCATCTTCCTCTATTTAGCTAGCTAATATATATTTTATTCCTTCTCTTTGCTAATAGATTCTTTTAACGTAGGCATAGATCTTCTCTAGCTTATAGCTTGCTACCTTATCGCTATTAGGCCCTCCTAGTATACTAAGCAAGACTAGCTCTTTATCTACCTAGGGTAACCCTCTAAAGAAGAAGAATCTAACCTCGCTTTTGTGTAGCTATTTAGATACTAGGCAGGCATTACTATATACCACAAAATTAGTATAGTAGTCTAAGAGACCTAGGAAGTTCCTAGAGGCTTCTTATATATACGCATCTAGGAAGGTTTAGGTACCTATCCTTTAGGCTATATCCTAGTCCCTCTAGTGCTCCTTTATAGCTTCCTGCAGCTCCTCCTAGTCTTGCTTCTAGTAGGGTCTAAGCTTCTTTACAAATATTCTGTATACAGCATTATAAAAGTCTAGCAGAATTTTTAGCTAATCTACTTTATCTAGCCCCCTATTTTCTACCTAACAGTTATAGTTATCTAGGAACTCTATAACCTCCCTCCCCTAGAACTAAAAGTTAGTTTTCCTAGGCCTTATAGGGACAAGAACTCTTCTTAGGGATCTAGAGGTTTCTATTTTAGTTAACCCTAGGGTAATATTACTTTCTCTAGGTATTATTCCTAGTAAAAAGGATAGGCTTAGTTAAGGTAGTAGGCTTCTATAAACGTTAAAGGAGGTGTATAAACTAGTAATGTTAATTAAAATTATTAGATAAGTTAGTATCTGCTTACTTGTGTCAGTTCCCCCCTTTCCTGTCTCTTACTTTTATATACTGTCTCCTCCTCCTTAGTAGCTATATCCCTAACACCCTTCCTAAATAGTGCTAGCACTTACATTTATTTTTAGTAGATTCTTGTTACATTAGCAACTTTAGCCTAGCCCTATTTTTCCTGCTAACAGCGCACACCGCCCTACAGCCTTTGCAGTAGCTTTTCTATTAGTAGCAATGTTCTAGGTGTTCTAGCACTTCTAGTATTGCTAATGCTTCTTGTAGTTCTAATTATTCTAATAGTTCTAGTTTTAGTTATTCTAGTTTTGGTCGTTCTAGTTTTAGTTGTTCTAGTTCTAGTTATTCTAGTTGTTCTAGTTCTAGTTATTCTAGTTGTTCTAGTTCTAGTTATTCTAGTTGTTCTAGTTCTAGTTATTCTAGTTCTAGTTGTTCTAGTTCTAGTTGTTCTAGTTATTCTAGTGTTCTAGTGTTTTCTAGTTAGCCTCTTAGTGTTGTTACTCTGTTCCTACTAACGCGCGTTAGCCACGTCCTAATATAGGCCCACTATTTTTGTCTTAACAATGTTAATTATTAACACCACCTATTTTATTTTTTTTCAATTTTTCTCTGCCTTCCTTATACTTAGAGAAACGTCCTCTTGGTTGTATACTGCTAGGCCCTCCCCTTCACTAAGATAAGATAAGTTCCCCTTAGGCTTCGCTATTTGTACCGTTAGGGAGAGTAACCCATTTAAACCTAGAGAAGTAGGAGGGGCAAGGTTTAATAGTAGTAATCCTATAGTAGAGGATAGGGGTTTAATATAGCAACATAAGTGAAATAATAATATTGTAGAGTTAAAGTTAAGTCTACTAGAGTCGTTGTTGTCCTATCCTCTGATCCTTCATGCCTTTATACCATTCAATCCGCCCAACCTTTTAGGCTAAGCCTTGTTTTCCTCCCATACATCCCTCACCACGGCACACTAAGAAGACCCTAAGGTCCTCCTACTATAGGAAGCCTAGTATTTGCTATACTAAAACTTATTTAAATTATCTACGCTCTATACTCTTTAACAAGTCTAATAGTAAGTGCTATAACCTTCTTAGTAAAGGGACTTAGTACTAGTAATACTTCTTTAGGTATAGCTATATTCTAATATATATAATCTATATATATATTTCTCCTTTTATAATACTTAGTAAAATCTTTACTAATAAACTAATTTAGCCTTAAGCTTACCTAACGTGCTGTACTATCCTTTCTAGTAAGAAAATAAGTAAGTAAAAGCTAAGTTTTTTTAAAAATACAAAAAGAAAGATTTTAGTGCTCCTTAAGGATAGTAAGGCTAAATAGTAGGACCTAGTAAATACTACTACTACTACTAATAAGCTTGCGCGTAAGGCTACTACTATAGCTAAAGGAGCCTAAAGGTCCTTATTAGAATATAAGGACTCTAGCTCCTTTAAGGTTCTCTTTATAGATTTTAAGTAAGGATAACCTAGGTAGCTCCCTATAGACTTTAAGGCACGCTACACGCGCGTAATAAAGCTCCTTAGAGAAGCTACTTAGTTAATAATAAAGAGGTAGGCTACAGTTAGTTATTTTTATATTATATACTAATAAATCTTATATACTACCTCTACTTTAATTAATACTCTATAATATATACTCTACTATTATATAACTTTAGGTGCTCCTTAAACCTTATAAATTATTATATAGTTAGGTTTTTAGTCAGCCTATTAGCTAGTATCTTACTAGTAGGTGTAACAATAAGGCAGAATTGCCTGCCTATTGATTCCATACCAAGTCAGGCCTAATAAAGGCCCAACTCACTAATGTATATAGAGAACAGCTCGCCTATAGTTAGGATAGGCATGTTCTTCTTGTCCTTTTGTACAAGACCTATAGGTGTAGGAATCTCATCCTTTTCTATACAGACGCGCACTCCTATATGCCTTTAAGTTGTATAGGATACCTTTTAGATGCCCTACCTACCTAAGTCGTTACATTATAAGAAGAACATTATCCTAGCTAGTAATAGCATTTAAGAATATTATATTTGTTGTTATTTTAAGCTACTAATTTAGTTCTAGTAGCTACCTAACCCTGCAACTCCACAGTTAGAACAGCTATTAGAACTTCTAACGACTGAAGCCTATAGGCTTAGACTTCTAGACCTATAGGTGGTGCTAGATTACCTTTAGAAAAATCGCGTTAGATTGCGTCAAGGTAGAGACCTAGAGACTACTAAAAGCCTAGAGGAATCAGAGGCAAAGCTAATATCCTCCTACAACCAAACCCCCCCTAAAGAAAAGATTTGTTATTCTTATTAACTACAAAATATTAAACAAAGGCAAAGGAAGGGTATCTAGTTTAGCCGCTTTTAAAAGCCTATTTACTAATAGAAAGAAATTAGATAAGGAAGACTTAATTAACAACGCCCTCCTTAAAGGACCCGCTTCCTATCTATCTCTTAAGGTACCTCGTGCTCCTAGGAAATCTTAAAGCAACACCTCCCTTAAAGATAAATACATATTAACCCTATCTAAAAAGGAGAGGTTAGAGGAACAAGTTAAGCAACTTACTAATTAGTTATATAACACCTCCCTCTATAAGGAGATATAGGGTACTACCTAACCTAGCTAGTCTTTAGCTTCTATATTAAACCCTATAGTGTATACTATAAAAGCTAAGAGATAATCTAAAAAGACGCTAAATATCTCTACACTTAGTAATAGTGCTAGCCCTACTTTTAGACAATAGCAAGCATCTATTTAGGATAGGCTAGAGATTAACGCTAATTACTACCCCTCTTCTAGAGCTTAGATAGCGTTAGTCTAGGGACACTACTTAGGACTAGCAAGAGAATACTTAGAGCCACGTTACCTATCTAATTCCCTAAGTCTTTAATTCTAAAAAGTAGAGGAAATAATTACCCTCCTTTAAACTTACTTTATTACTAGAAATAAGATAGCTAAGAGTTAGACTGTATTTAACCACCTGTACATAACTAATATAGAGACGTTCCCTGCTTTTAAGTTATAATTCTAGAGTCTTGCTATTAGAGGAGAAGTACCCTAATTAGAGTAGTATTACTACCTCTAGATAAAGATTATACCTTCCCTAAGGATAACAAACCTTGCTTTCTAATAGAATTGGCACAATAATTTCAAGACTATAGTGGATTATCTTACTGCTTTTAATATAGAACGCCGCCTATACCCTACCTTGTCTACTCCTACCTAGACTACTCTGTTATCTAGAAAAGGACTAACCCCCTTCTAACACTCTAGAAACTAGTCCTATTTAGACGCTAATTAGAAACCCTATAATAGACCTTTAACGGCTAAACCTTATATGCCCTACTTATAATAATAAGGCACTACCCCTTAAAATAATTAACCCCTATCTGCTACGCTAGCTACTCCTAGTGCTACTATAATAGGAACCCTAGTAACTTGCTATAATTATAGAAAGCCTAGGCACTTCTCTAGTAACTACCCTAAACCCCCTAGGATTTAGGCTATAGATGTGGAATAGGTTGTCGAGAATTCTAAGGAAGAAGAAGCCGCTAAATTAACTAATTTAGATAGCTATTAGACAGGAAACAACAATGCCTAGGAGGATCCTCCTTCCTAGGCCTAACTTAATATAACCTATTAAACCTTTCCTTAACTAAATTGTTTTTTAGTTCCTATTTACTTGCACGTATAACCCTATGCCTTAATAGATCTAGTATTTGCCTAAACGCTTTAGTAGATACTAGGGCCTAAGGTTACTTATTTCTTAATTTAAAAATTGCTTATAACATCTCTTCTACGCTTAGGGTACCTATCTAAAAGCTACTATACAAGCTTACTGTTAAAGGGTTCTAGGATTAGATTACCTCCCTAGTTGCCTACTACATTTGGCTTTATATAATAGTTAGTAGCTAAAAGGTTTATAACTGCCCCTTTGTAATAGTAGACTTAGGTTCTTAGGATTGTATTATTAGACAACACTAGCTAAAACAGTTCTAAATCCTAATTAATATAGATAAATCTTAACTAATCTAGCTAGAGAAATATCCTCTAACCTACGACCCCGCACCTCCTATTCTAGTACGACTCTACTAGCAAGTGCCGTCTACTCTAGTTACCCATGATATCTTGCAAAGAGACGCCCTTTAGGATCAAGAGGAGAACTAGAACCAAAACAGTCCTGGTTTAATTAACAGGATATATAGTATACTTAAACTTCCAGCCACTTATAGGGCTACTACTAAACCTATTACGCTACCTACCCTAGTCTAATTACTAACTATTACCCCACCCGCAAAATTCTAAATTGCTACTATTTCTACAAATACTTTCTATTTTAATATAAAAAAATCTTCTAATAAATTCTTTACTACTAGCCTGTATAAGATTAAGCGTAGGATCTAAACCCTATCTAAACAGGATACTCTTAAACATAGCTTGTTAGATTAGAAGCTCCTATCTAACTATAACTCCTATTAGGACGTCTTTAACAAGGCTAAGGCTAACAAACTTCCTATCTACTAGCCTTACAACCACAAGATAGTCCTAGAGGAACCCCTTCTAAACTACTAGAGTCCCCTCTATTATTAAAATGCTAAGGAACTCTAGGCTACTAAGGAATATGTACAAGAGCACCTATAGAAAGGTTTTATTAAGACTAGTTAGAGCCTATTCACCTCTCCTATCCTGTGCGTTAAGAAGCTAAATAGAGGCCTTAGGATCTGTGTGGATTACTGTAAGCTTAATAGCTTAACGCGAAAGGACGCGTATCTAATACCCTATATAGATAATCTATTGTCCTAGCTAGCTAAAGCAAAAATCTTTACTAAGCTAGATATTTGTGCTACCTTTAATAAGATCTAAATAGACCCTAACTTAGAGGAGTACACTACTTTCCGCACTAGATATAGTGCCTATAAATACAAAGTCCTACTATTTAGGCTGTGTAACAGACCTGTAACCTATTAGCGTTATATAAATAATATACTAATAGATTATTTAGACAACTTCTGCATTACCTATCTAGATAATATCCTAATCTACTCTAAAAACCTTACTACTTACAAGGACTATATTTAAAAAGTCCTTAAGCGTCTTTGTTCTACTAGATTATAGGCTAATATTAAGAAAAGCAAATTCTATATAACCTATACCTATTACCTTAGATATATCCTAACTAATAAAGGCTTAGAGGTAGACCCTAACAAAGTTAAAGTACTCTAAAACTAGTCCACTCCTAAGACAATAACTAGAGTAAAGTCCTTCCTAGGATTTACTAGATTCTACTAGCAATTTGTGGAAAACTTCTCTAAGATAGCTAAGCCCTTAACTACTCTCTAGAGTCCTGCTACCCTATTCGTATAGACTTTAGAATGCTAACAAGCCTTTAACTAGCTTAGGAATGCCCTACTAGCAATCCTAAGCTTAGCTTACTTCTATCCTAAGTACCCTCTAAAACTAGAGATAGACGCCTCTAATAGAGTTATTGCAGCTATCCTCTTATAGAAGCATCCTAATAGGAAATAGTACCCTATATCCTTCTTTAGTTAGACCCTTACTAGTTCTAAACTTAACTAGGAAATCTATAATAAAGAATTATTTGTAATAATCTGCGCCTTTAAGAAATAGCGTGCTAACCTAACAAGTACTTAGCACCTTATTAGAGTATACACAGACTATAGAGCACTAGAGTACTTTATATCTACTAAAGTCCTTAGTGCTAGGCAAGCTAGATAGCTAGAGGTTATAAGTCCCTTTAACTTCTAAATTAAGTATACTCCTAGATCTCACAACGCCTAAGCAGATATCCTAAGCAGAAGGGAACAGGATATAGTTAACCTTAAGACTACTTAGAGGGATAATTATTTATAAGTAATAATCGCCCTAGATAGGTTATACCCCTAAATTAACTCTAACTTAGCGCAAGACTACCTAGCTAAGCGTTCCTTACTAATCCTTACTTTAATTATAGCAGTTTAGAACCCTATAACTCTTAGATCCCTAGAACTTATTAAAACTCTTCTCTAAGAAAATAGGTCCTTATTCCTAATAGAAAGATTAGAGTTACCTAAGCACTATTAGATAGAAAATAGACTCCTTCTCTACTAGGATTAACTTTACGTGCCTACTAGATTAGTCCTATGTACTAGACTAATTCGTAAGGCTTATATTTAAGTATCTACTACCCACCTATTAGCCACTAAAACCTATTAGATTCTAGCCTAATATTACTACTAGAAAGGTATAGAGACTACCTATAAATGCTACGTTTAGAACTGTATCCTATACAGGAGAGGGCACCTAAGATAGCACTAACTCCCTAGCATGCTCTAGCCCCTTCCTATCCCTAGTCTACTAATGCAACACTTGTGCATTAATTTCAAGGATTTTCCCTAGGATTAACGTGGTTATAATTAGATTATAGTTATTATTAATTGCCTATTAAAGCAAGCTATTACTATCCCTTGCTACAAAACTATAGACGCCTAAGGTATAGCTACCTTATTCGTTTAGTAGGTGTACTAATTTAGACACACTCTAGATACTATTATTTCTAATTAAGGCCCTTAGTTTATATCTAGTTTCTAGTCTAAATTCTGTTAGATTATAGGCACTAAAGTTAAGCTCTCTACTACCTACTACAAATAAACTAATAGACAAACTAAGATTATAAACAAGTATATTAATTAGAGACTAAGGCCTTTTATATCCTATTACTAAGATAACTAGAGCAACTTACTACCTATAATAGACCGTGCCTAAAGTACTCTCCTATATTTATCTATTAGCATAGCCCCGTATTAGCTCCTCTTTAGTTCCTTACTAAAGCAAAGTTAGCATTAGAAACTAGAAAAGACCCTATCCACCATACTAGAGAAACTAAACCACAAGGACGCCTTATCCCTTGCTACTTAGATGCACGACGCCTAGAAGATTACTAAAGAAAATATAGAAAGAGCTTAAGACTAAATGCGCTCTGCTACTAATCGCTATTACTATCTAGTTAACTAGAAGGTTAGTAACTATATTTATCTATCCACCACTAATCTTGCTATTTTACAACCTAGCCAAAAACTATCTAAACAATAGGAAGGCCCCTTTAAGGTATTAGGACAAGTAGGAAACGCGTATTACCTCTAATTACTACCTAGTTCCAAGATCTATAACGTTTTTTCTCCTAATATACTATACAAAGATCCCTAAGACCTGTTACCTAGACAAGAGGCTCTAAAACCCCCTAGTACCCCTATACAAGGTATAGAGGAATAGGAGGTAGAAGAAATCCTAGCTAGCAAATTATATTAATCTAAGCTAAAATATAAGGTTAAGTAGGTTAGACATAATCCTAATCCTATTTAGTATCCTGCCTCTAACTTTATAGGTGCTCCCTATAAATTACAGGTATTCTACTAACAGTATCTAAATTAGCTAGGTCCCCCACGCAGCTTACTAAAATAGATTCAAGCCTAGGAAAAAGGCAAAGAGGATCTAACATTACTTCACAATAATTATACCTAATATTAGAACTAATTCACATCCTATTTAGCTACGCATTATCTATTAACTACTATCTATTACTATTATTCTTGTTGCTATTTATTGTTATATCCTACTTAGATCCTTTAAGGTTCCTAGGATACTACCCCTAGGAAACCTCCTTATTCTATATCTATCTCTCTATTAGAACCTAGTTTAGACTCTATATTAGCTAAGATAGCACCTAGACTATCCTTCTTTGCTAGCTTCTAGATAACTAGTGCAGCAGGGATTAGAGCAGGTGCGGGAGCAGGGACAGGAGCTAGGACTAATTTAGATTCCTTCTTGTGAAACGCCTTTATCTTAGCCTATACTAAAAAGGTTACCTCCTAATTTAGCGCTAATTCCTCCTTAAGTTCTTTAATAGCGCTTATTAAGCCCCTAACTACTAAGACTATCTTATAGATACTATTCTAAAGCTAATATAAATTAGATATAGTAGTATAATATATAGCTATAAGGATCTTAGCAGCTTCTATACCCTTAGTCTAAGCATTAGTAATAGTAACGCACTTAGCAAGGTTTTAGGCGGTTTCTTAAACAGCAGCCTTAAACTGCTTAACATCCTTCTAATAAGCAACCACAGCCTTGTTATCCTTATCCCCTTTAGCAGGGTTTCCTATTAAGCTATAGTACTCTTCTAGGGCACCCCTAAGGGTAGAGTACTCTTAGCTAATAAAAGAAGGAATCTGCTAGGATTAGTAAAGGAACCCTATTAGACTTAGATACTTACTAGATTGTAATACTTATTCTAGGAGATATAGTACTAGCACTTCTTAGAATTCTTTAACTTAAAATTAAAATTATTAAACCTACCCCTAGCTAGAGCCCTAACTGCTCTTATATAGAGAGCGCGATAAGCAATAGGAAAGACTCCTAGTAGTACTAGTACTAGTATAGCTAAAGGTTCTAATTTAGATTAGCAACTGTTTAATTATATAGATTAAATACTTACTAGATTTTAGATAGATTAGGTTAAATATTTGAAAAATTAGGGATATAGGAATAAGAAAGTTAGTAGGTAGAGGGCTAGTTATATACAGGCTAGGGATAGGGGTCTGTGCCCTAGGAAGAAGAAGTAAAGGTAAAGGTAGAGGTAAAGGTGGAATTATTTTGCAAAAAGCTCTTCTTTAATAAGGGATCTAAACCTAATCCTAAGGATAGGGACTATCCTTTCTCTACAGGAGGGGGTAGTGTAATAATAAGGTAGAATTGCCTGCCTATTAATTCTATGCTAAGTTAGGCCTAATAAAGGCCTGACTTACTAATATATATAGAGAACAGCTCGCCTATAGTTAGGATAGGCATATTCTTCTTGTCCTTTCGTACAAGACCTATAGGTGTAGGAATCTCATCCTTTTCTATACAGACGCGCACTCCTATATGCCTTTGAGTCGTATAGGATACCTTTTGGATGCCCTACCTACCTAAGTCGTTATAGTAGGTAGGTAGGTAATATAGAAAGATCCCTTTATATACTCTTATCTAAGCTATTTATTTTAAATATCTATATAGTATAGCTTAGTAGTAATCCTTTTATTATTACCTACTACTAACCTAATAGTTTATTAATTATTACAATTAATTGTCTAGGTAGTATCTAAAGTAAGGTGTATTTTAGTTAAAAAGTATTTTAACGCTATTACTTCTTTACTTACTTACTTAAGTGTAAGGAGCTTTACCTTAGTAGTTAAAGTAGTAATAGTTACTTATTAAGCTACCTTCTAAATAATAGATCCTCTAAACAGTGTGATTAGGAATCTATATAATAATCGCTAAGTATTAATATTATTAGTAAATAACGTATTACTATATATTATAAGCTTATTAGGATCCTTATTCCTATATTAGATTAATTAGTATTAAATATAATATAGATAGACAATTACTTAATTAACCGCGTTAAAGTGTTAATTAGATAGGTTAGTAAGGTATTAGCAGAGTTAAGAGGCCACATAGGCAATATTAGGGCAGACTATAATTAAGGTGTAAAGGATTAATCTAACGCGCTCCTAATATTCTTTAATCTCCTTTTTAGTAGCTTCTCTAGTGATCTTTTTAATATCTTTACTTAGTAGTAGTATAGTAGACAACTTTTCTATCTCTACTAGATTAAATTTCTTTACAATCTTGTTAATATATTTATTATAGATAAGCGTTATTATCTTCCTCTTTCTATCCTTAATTACTCTTACCCCTAGAAACTAGCTTATAGGCCCCTTATCCTCTATAGTATATCTTTGCTTTAGAGCTTAGATAACCTAATAAGCTTAGCTTGTATAGTTTTAGTAATAGAGTAATAGAATATTATCTATATAGAATATTAATATATTACTGCAATCTCTATTTAAGAATAGGTATTATTCTTCTTTAGAAGTAATAAGCTTATTTTCTTAAAGTATAATTAAGAGCTTATTATACTATAATAATAGTAAGACTTTTAATCTATATAGAGCTTATTTAAGCTTAATATACTCTCTAGGTACTTTATATCCTTTAGGTAGCTTGTAGATAACTATTAGGTGTTAATCCCTTAAGGCGTTAAGGAAAGCTCTAATAACGTTATATTAATATATCTTAAGGTTAAACTTAGCTCTAATAGCTATTATAGTCCTAAAGGTTTAAGCTACTAGGGTAGCTACGTAAGTTAAATAAATACAGTTAGTAAGCTATAGATCTTCTCTTACTACTATTCTTGCTTTGCACTTAATTAGGTAACTATCCTAATTAAGCTTGTATATAAACACCTATTTAAGTAGAAGTAGATACTCTTCTATATTTAGCCTATTAATCTCCTCCTAGGTACTAGCTTTTAGTAGAGTATTAATTTCTTTATATACTACGTCTCTAAATTGCTATCCTATTTAGTAGTTATAGAGATCTTTCTATTGTTTTAGCTCCTTTTATAGAGCGTCCTAGTGCGTATTCTTTTTAAGGTTTTAGGGAGATTTACTCCTTATTACTACTATAATTATAGTATAGATTATAGCGTTTAGTTTAGAATATACTAAAAGATTATATAAGAGATTTCTAATTAGATCTATATCTAATAGATCTATTACTATATATATCCCTATACGTTTAGAGCCTTTTAGTAGTTTATTAAGGTTCTATCCCTAAGCTTGCTTACTAACATACGTTAGTAGTAGTCCTTTAACTTATAGTTTTCTACTTTTTCTAGTAGCTTTAGTTACTACTTCTAAGGGATTAGTAGAAGATATAGTATCTAGTCTAGAAGCAGGTAGATAGGAGCTCTACTTACTACCTCTATAAGAGCTAGATAGGGTGCCCTTACCTATCTTAGTGCTCTTATACTATAACCTACTAATAGTACTCTTTTTTTTAAGGTGTTTTCTAGAAGCTACTAATTATAGCGTCTAAATAGGTTAGATTACTACTATTTTAGGTAGTTAATCCCTAATCTATATCATATATAGATTCTTTACCTCCTATACTAAAGTTTAGTTCTAGTATTAGTTTAGGAGTTTAGAGTCCTATAAGCTTAGGGGACTTTATATAGATCCTGTGGAAATTTGGATTAATAAAGTTAGGAATAATTTAGGAGATAGATTATTAGATTGTATCTACTACGATCGTACTTATATATATAGAGCTTTAGCTACCCTTACTAGAAGGTAAATAATTAGTAAACCTTCCTTACTAGAGCTCCTACTTTTTATTAGGCACTTAGCAGTAAGCTAGCAGTTAATTAGATAGTAGGTTATATAGGGGTATTAATTAGGGTTAATTAGATTAAGATGCTCTGTAATCTAGTTAATATCCCTCCTGCAACACACCCCCTAGGTATAGGTAGATCTTCTGTTATTATAGTTGCGCTTATAGTTAGTAGGTAGTGTAGCTAATTAGAGCGTTGTATATCTAAAGGGTTAAATTAGCTTACCCTTTAGATACTAACTAGCGCGCCTTCCTTATTTAGCCTGCGCTTGCGCGCGTAGATATTATCTAGACTAAGCTCTATAACTCTATCTACCTAACTATAATCTTTACTATAGCTTAAATTATAAGATTATATAACCCTAAAGATCTAAACTATACTTATATCCCTACTAACCTATATCTTAGTTAAAGTTAAAAACTGCTACTTACGCTCGCTCTACCTACGCTACCCTTATTACCTCCTGCGCTACTAAAGCTACTATTACTAATACTACTACTACTAAAGAAGAGCGCGCTACTACTAAGCGTAAGGCTGTTATAGACTATGTAGTAGCTAAGCGCGTAGCTACTACTACTATAGTTAAGATTGCAAAGCTAAGGAAGGGAGCTCCTACTCTATGTAAAGGGCTTGGGCTTATGCCTAAGCCTAGGTCTAACACAAGATAGACCAAGTCTAACACTACTACTAAGCGAACACATTGCACACCTATAAAAAGGCGCTAAGGGCTTACCTCTCCTTTAAGATACTAAATACTATTATTAACGCTTATTGCATTCTCCCTTAAGGCTAGTCTATAATATTTTAGTATCTTCTTCTAAACATACTATAATAGTAATAAGAGATAGACGCGCTAGATGCTTAGAATAACTAGGTGCAACCTAATATAGTAGAAAGGCTAATATAATAGGTCTATAGATTAATAGAATAATAGGCTTAAGACTCTGCTATAATAGCTATACTACGTTAACAGAACAAAGAAATACGCAATTAGATTCTATCCTAACCCTCCTCTAAGCCTGCTAGGTTTAATAATATGCTACCTCTACCCTCTCCTGCCTTATATTGCAAACTCTTCCTAGTTAGCTTACTATATAATAGCACTAAGGCAAACTTCTCCTCCTAGTAAATAACTATAGAGTTTAAACTGCGTGCAGATAAGGTCTTTATTAGGGATAAGGAGGCAAGGTTTATATATATTTAGTCCTAGTTATTACCTATAGTCTAGCGCGCTATAGCACTATACTTTAAGGATAGTGCACGCAAGCGTTAGGATATAAGCAGGTTTCTTAACTACCTAGTATTCTATTATAGCAACTACTATAGGCAGGAGCGCGCCTAAGTCGCGTTAGAACACTTATATTAGGGCTAAAATTAGCCTTTTATAGAGTTCTTTGTAAATTTTGTGCAGCTTCTTATATAGTTAGGAGGTTTACACTAGGACAATAAATAGAAGCTTTTATAACTTTAGCAATCTCTTAATAGCTATATACGCTTAGTTTCCCTTAATAGGGGAGTCTCTAGGACAAACTACAATATAGCTATAGAGGAATATAAGATAATTATAGTAGATATTAAAATAGCCTCTCTAGAACTAGGTTTTCTTTAGGCTAGCAAGTCTAAGGAACCCTAGTAGAAGTCTAACTTAGATTAGGACGGCGACACAAATATAGTAGAAGTAGCAGCCTTATTAAGTGCACCTACTAAACTACTAATATCACGTCCTAACTAGATCCTACAGGACCTGTTTAATACACAGAAACTAGCAAAGGTCTGCACCTAGTATAGATAGGGCGGTTATTTTGTGCGTGCATGCCCTAATACCCTATTACTATAACTAGTAGGTGTTAAGATAGTTGCAGTATTAGCAAGCGGCCCTAATTTAGGAAACTAGCTACCCCTAACTTTAGGCTAAGTTAGGGGTATAAGGAGGACACTATAATAGAGGAATTATTAATAGTAGAGGCTATTAAGTGTCCTCTAGATATTAAGGCTAGGTTAAATAATCCTCCTTTCTTTATTCCCCTCCTCCTAGGTAGAGTAGAGAATATGCAAGCGATAGTTAATTTAGGGTGCTAGTATTTTAGTATAGTTAAGGAAAAGTTAGCAAGATAGATTAGTAGGAACTTTATTAACATTCCCCTATAACCCTTATAATATACCTAGGGAATTACTAAGGGTATAAGAATTTTATAGTTAGTAGTATTAGACTATAATTTAGATAGTTAGCAGTCTTAGCTTTTAGCTTATATAGTACCTAGTCTCTCCTATTAACTAATACTAGGCAGACTATAGCTATATAGAGAGGGCGTTGTTATAGACATTCTATAAGGCGAATTAATAATTAGGAAGGCAGGAAATATAGTAGTATAAGAGAGCGGGAGACGCCTATATCCTACCTATATCTCTACTATCTTAGGTTTAGTTATAGCAGGGTTGCTAAATTAAGGATCCTAATAGGAAGATATATAGGTATAAATTTTTATAATAAATATACTAGATATTTTATAGGTAATATATAACTTGCGCCTAATAAAATATCTAGGAAGTATTAGTAAGGGAGGTCCTAATAATATATATACTATCTATATTGCTAGTAATATAGTTCCCTATAAACCTAAGCATAAAACTAGAAAGATAAAGTTACTACTAGAACTACAAGAGTTTAAGGACCTATTTAATAAAGAGTTAGCAAGTAGTTTACTACCTTATTAAGGTAGTATAGATTACTATATTTAGTTAATAACTCTCCTAGATAGAACCTAGCCTAACCCCCTATAGGGTCCCCTGTACCCTATATTGCGTAACTAATTACTAGAACTAAGAATATAACTTACTAGATTAATAGATAAGGGCTAGATCTAAGCAAGCTCTTCTATAGCTAGAGCTCTAGTATTACTAGTAAAGAAGCTATTAGGTAGTTAGCGCCTTTGTGTAGATTACTAGATGCTTAATAGCATAACAATATTAGACTAATACCTACTACTACTTATTAAGGAAACTTTGCACACACTATCTAGCGCAAATTAGTTTACAAAAGTAGATATTTACGCTACCTTTTATAAAGTTAGAATAGTAAAAGGTTATAAGTCCTTAATAGCTTTCCACACCTAGTTTAGGTTGTATAAATAGTTAGTATATCTATTTAGTCTTAGTAGTGCGCTATCTACTTTCTAATAATATATTAATGCCACGCTTATAGAGTTACTTAGATTATATATAATAGCCTACCTTAATAATATCCTAATTTATTTAGGAGGAGACTAGTTTAACTATATAGAAAAAGTAAAGCGTATACTTATACTATTAAAAGAAGCAGCACTACACCTAGACTTAGAGAAATGTGCTTTTAGTATTAAGGAGGTACGCTACCTAGGCTATATTATTAAGGTAGGCAATTTACTTAGACCTAACCCTAAAAAGCTTAGGGCAGTATAGGAATAGGAATCCCCTAGGAATATAAGAGAGGTAAGGAGTTTTCTAGGTTTTGCTAACTTCTACTATAATTTTATCGCGAAGTTTTCTAAAGTAGCAGCACCTTTAAACTAACTAACTAGGAGGAACACCCTATTCTAATAGGGAGAGAAAGAATAAAGTATATTTAATACGCTAAAAAAGGCGTTTATATTAGGACTAGTATTAATATAATAGGACCTAGCTAAAGAAATATTATTAGAAGTAGACTATTTAGGATATACTCTTAGGGGTTGCTTATTATAAAAAGTTAGGGGCGTCTAGCGCCTAGTTACTTACTACTCTATAGTACTAATACTAGAGAGACAAAACTACACTATATATAATAAGGAATTACTTACTATTATTAAGTATCTTAAAAGTTAGTTGGTAGAGTTATAGAGTGTTTATAAGCTATTTATAATATTTATAGACTATAAAAACTTAGAGTACTTTACTAGCCTTTAAAGCTTAAGCAAGTAATAGTGCTACTAGGTAGAGGAACTTTTAAAATATTAGTATATCCTACAGTATAGGCCTAGCTATTTTGTAGGATAACCTAATACCTTAAGTAGACAACTATAAGATTTAAACTTCTCTAAAGCAATACTATAGTTAGTAATACGCCCTAAATTAATTTAGGTTATAGTGTTAGAAGTAGAGGAGGCGTCTAAGTTACTAATAGGCGCTAGCCTTTTTGCTAACCTGCACATGCAGACACTATAGGACAAAGTAGTATTAGAAGATAAGATATACTAAGTACGTCTTAATGCGGTTTAGAAAGGCGCTAGGTCTTTCCTAGTTTCTACTAATATAAAGCAACAGATTAGGGACTATGCAATTAGCGCACACGGCACTTTGCTTTAGAGGGGCGTTATTTAGTTACTAATATAGGAACCCCTTATAACTACTATTATATAGTAAGCACATAAATTAGGTTTAGTAGGATATCTAGGAAAGAATATAATATTTTAAATACTGCGCTGCGACTATTATTAGGATAGAATGTTAGGAGACGTTGCGTAGTATATTTAGAACTACTATTATTATAGTGCTTATATCTCCTAGAAGCGCTAATAGGGTCTATTATAACCTATACTAGTTACGTTATAATACTAGTCCTAAATATCTATAGATTTTATAGTTAACCTACCTATAAAAGATAATAGCAAACCTTAGTTCCTATTAGTTATTACTAATAGATTGTCTAAATATATTTAGCTTAAAGTAATAGTCTCTATAGTAGCTAATTATTGTGCAAGGATCTTCTAGGATAACTAGTAGTAGTTCTAGGGCTTCCTATTCTCTATTATTACTAACTAAGGTTTAGACTAGTTAGGATCCTTCTAGATAATATTATACTAGATAACAAAGATAAACTAGTTACTATCTACTGCATATCACCCCTAGACTAATAGTAGGATAGAGCGGGCAAACTAAGAGGTGTAGGTAGTGCTGCGCATAATAGTATGCTTTAAGCAGACTAACTAGCCTAACTACCTACTAGCCTGCTAACTTGCACTTAATAATAGGGACTCTAGTATAACTAGTGTTAGCCTAAATCTACTTTTAAATAGGTATACTATAGACACGCTATAAAAGATAATATTACTACTAGTAAAGCCTATAAATCCTTATAGAGAGGCTGTAGCGTTCTTATCGCACCTATAGAGGGGTATAGAGCTAGCGCAAGCTGCTATTGCATTCTAATAGCAATAATAATAGGAAGCAACAAACTAGTCCTAACGCCTAGCTAAAAAGTTCCTAAAAGGTAATATAGTTTAGTTTGCAATGCGCAATATAAAGATAAACTAACTAAGCAAAAAGTTTAACTAGCTATAGGTAAAGTATAGAGTAATAGAAGTCCCTACTCTACTTATAGTAGTATTAGATTTACTAGGGAACTTGTATAAGACTATGCATGTGGATCTACTAGAGAGAGCTGCTAATAACCTGCTGCTAAGCTAGAGGCTTTAGGACTTACAACTAGGTCTAATAGTTACTCTAGAAAATAAAGATATAACGCTAGATAAATAGGAAGTAGAAGAGATCCTTTATGCAAAGAATGCAAGAGGAAAAGGAAAGCGTTAAGTCCTAGTAAAATAGAAGGGGTATATTAATCTAATATAGCACCCGCTAGAGGTAGTGCAGAATACTAAGGCTCTAGATAGGTTTAAGGAATAGTATAGGGATGCTACGCATAATAATAGCCTAATACGCACAAAAGCTAGGAGGCAAGGGCAAAAGGAAACTAGAATAATAACTTAGACCTTTGTTACAATTAAGAAGTAGAAAGGTATTAGAGATATCTTTTTATTTATCCTAACAACACTCTAAGTAAGTGCCCTACTACTAAAGTTTTATAATATAGCTAATAATTAGGTAGTAGTGTCTATACTATTACTATCTATAACTAACCCCTCCCTAGCCCCCCCTAAACTATTGTTTATGTTATTCTAACGCCTCTATATCTCTTAGTAATAGTAGTAACGCTTATGCGCGTTGTAGGTAGGGGAAGACTTAGTTAACAAGTACGAGCGGCGGTAGTAGTAGTAGCAGGAGGAGAGTAGTGCTTTAATAGTTTGCTAACACGCAGTACTCTAGGCCTAAAGGAAGCAAATATTAGAATAGATATAAAGGGAATAAGGGAAAATTAATACTAATAATAAGGGTCTTAATACTGCAGGTAGTGCGCTAAGTAGCGCTCTTAAGCTTATTAATATAAAGGTTAGTTTAGGCCTAGGTCTTATTTATACACTAGTTAATACGCTAGAAGGTAACACTAGTAGTAGCAGCAATCTATATAACGTTGTTGTTACTATAACTACTATACAAAGGCGTAATAGTAGACTAAAGTAGAAATACTAGAGTACTAGTAGTAGATAGAATAATAGCACTAAGCTAATACTAATTATAGGCGCGCAAGTAGGCAGTAGGGGCAAGCAGAGTAATAGTATTATTAGCTTAAGCCCTTAATATAAGATCCTTAAAATAATAGTAGAGCTAGTAGAACTATAGTATAAACTAGTAATAGGTGCCTTTAGTAGGTTTCCCTATAAAGGTGCTAAGGGTCCCCTTCTTTGCAATATAGAGGCGATCCTCCTAGTAACTATAATAAAACTAAAGCTAGTTATAAAGGGCCTAGCGAATATTAGGATTATTAGTAAGGATAGCTTCTAATTAAGTACAGGTCTTGTGGCTATAATAGTAGGACTTGCACAAGCGCCCTAGACATAGTTAGAACTCGCTATAGAGAAAATAAAAATTAAGGGGAACTTACTACTACCTTCCTAATAGTTACACTTACTAAAGAGATAAAGCTAGTTAATACACTAATTATAGGGAAGTGGCTTTATAAAGCTACTATTATACTCCTTATTATCTAAGTTGCTAGAAATAATAAAGCTACTAAGTAGCTATATTTAGGGAGGCGTGTGCTAAGCAAAAGTTAGTGCAGGAAATATAGGGAGAACACTAGAAGTACGCACCTTATCTTAGTAGGCCTAGCGTAGGGTCTAACTACCTTATAGTAGATCCCTACTACTAGTACTAGTAGCTATAGATAAAGATATAATAGGAACTAGATAGGCAGGATTAATAGAAAAAGATTAGAGAAAGGGCTAATTAGTAGGGAAAATCTATTGTATAACAAAGTAAGTTTAAGAAATTTATAGTAGGGTAGGATAGCTATATTAGAACCTTTATAGTAGGGTGCTAAAATAAGCGCACAGACGCCACGCGCGCGTACCGCTTAACATACAGGCCTGTTACAAATTAGGAAGGAACACAAAGATATAATAACAAAACCTAAGAATATATAGAAACAAAGCCTAAAACAGATTATAGGGTACAAAGATATAACCCTAAACCCCTAGAAAGATAATTTTATAATAGTTTATAGGGAAGGTTAGGGGTATGTAAAGGGCTTAGGCTTATGCCTAAGCCTAGGTCTAACACAAGATAGACTAAGTCTAACACTACTACTAAGCGAACATATTACACACCTATAAAAAGGCGCTAAGGGCTTACCTCTCCTTTAAGATACTAAATACTATTATTAACGCTTATTGCATTCTCCCTTAAGGCCAGTCCATAACACTCTAGCTCCTACTACTCTAGCTCTAACTCTAGCTCCCGCTCCTCCCTAGACCCTGCCCTATACCCCTACTCCTACTCCTACTCCCTCTCTAGCTCCTAAGGAGACCCTAAGATCCTCCTATTATAGAGAGCCTAGTATTTATTATGCTAAAACTTATCTAAATTATCTGCGCTCTACGCTCTTTAATAAGTCTAATAGCAAGTGCTATAACTCTTCTAGTAGGGGGACTTAGTACTAGTAGTACTCCTCTAGGCATAGCTATATCCTAATATATATAATCTATACAAGAATTTTTCCTTTATAATACTTTAGTAAGATCTTATACTAATAAACTAATAGCCCTAAGCTCGCCTAATATTCTATGCTGTCCTTCCTAGTAAGGAAGTAGGTAGGTAAGAGCTAAGACCTTCTTAAGGATAAGAAGCAGAGGGTCTTAGTTCTCCTTAAGGAGAGTGAGGCTAAGTAGCAGGAGCTAGTAAAAGCTGCTGCTACTACTGCTAAGCTTGCGCGCAAGGCTGCTACTATAGCTAAGGGCGCCTAGAGCTCCTTATTAGAAGATAAAGACTCTAGCTCCTCTAAGGTTCCCCCTATAGATCCTAGGTTAGGGCAACCTAGGTAGCTCCCTATAGACTCTAAGGCACGCTTTACGCGCGTAATAGAGCTCCTTAGGGAAGCTACCTAGTTAATAATAGAGAGGTAGGCTATAGTTAGTTATTCTTGTATTATATATTAATAGATCTTATATACTACCTTACTTTAATTAACGCTATATAATATATACTCTACTATTATATAACTTTAGGTGCTCCCTAAACCTTATAAATTGTTATATAGTTAAGTTTTTAGTAAGCCTATTAGCTAGTATATTACTAGTAGGTAGGTAGGTAATATAGAAAGATCCCTTTGTATACTCTTGTCTTAGCTACATGTTTTAAATATCTACATAGCGTAGCTTAGTAGTAATCCTTTTATTATTGCCTACTACTAACCTAATAGTTTATTAATTATTACAATTAATTGTCTAGGTAGTATCTAAAGTAAGGTGTATTTTAGTTAAAAAGTATTTTAACGCTATTGCTTCTTTGCTTACTTACTTAAGCGCAAGGAGCTCTGCCTTAGTAGTTAATGTGGTAACAGTTGCTTATTAAGCTACCTTCTAAATAATAGGTCCTCTAAAGAGCGTAATTAGGTATCTATATAATAATTGCTAAGTATTAATATTATTAGTAAATAACGCATTACTACATATTATAAGCTTATTAGGATCCCTATTCCTATATTAGATTAATTAGTATTAAGTTTAGTATAGATAGACAATCACTTAATTAACCGCATTAAAGTGTTGTTTAGATAGGTTAGTAAGGTATTAGGAGAGCTAGGAGGCTGCATAGGCAATATTAGGGCGCACCATAATTAAGGTGTAAAGGATTGATCTAACGCGCTCCTAATAGTCCTTAATCTCTTTTTTAGTAGCTTCTCCTATACTCTTTTTTAATATCTTTACTTAATAGTAGTATAGTAGGGAATTTTCCTATCTCTACTAGATTAAATTTCTTTGCAATCTTGTTAATATATTTATTATAAACAAGCGTTATTGTCTATCTCTTTCTATCCTAGATTACTCTTACCCCTAGAAACTAGCTTACAGGTCCCTTTTCTTCTATAGTATATCTTTGCTTTAGAGCTTAGATAACTTTATAAGCTTGGCTTGCGTAGTTTTAGTAATAGAGCAATAGGATATCGTCCACATAGAATATTAACAAGATACTGCGATCTCTATTAAAGAATAGGTATAGCTCCTCTTTAGAAGCAATAAGCTTATTTTCTTAGAGTGTAGTTAAGAGCTTATTATACTATAATAATAGTAAGTCTTTTAGTCTATATAGAGCTCGTTTAAGCTTAACGCACTTCCTAGGTATTTAATATCCTTTAGGTAGCTTGCAGATAACTATAGGGTGTTAATCCCTTAAGGCGTTAAGGAAAGCTCTAACAACGTTATATTAATATATCTTAAGGTTAAACTTGGCTCTAATAGCTATTGCAGTCCTAAAGGTTTAAGCTACTAGAGTAGCTGCGTAGGTTAAATAAATTAAGTTAGTAAGCTATAGATCTCCTCTTACTACTATCCTTGCTTTGCACTTAATTAGGTAACTATCCTAATTAAGCTTATATGTAAACACCTATTTAAGTAGGAGTAGACGCTCTCCCTTAGTTAGCCTATTAATCTCCTCCTAGGTACTAGCTTTTAGTAGAGTATTAATTTCTTTATATACTGCGTCTCTAAATTGCTATCCTATTTAGTAGTTATAGAGATCCTTCTATTATTTTAGCTCTTTTTATAGAGCGTCCTAGTGCGTATTTCTTTTAGGGTTTTTAGGGGATTTGCTCCCTATTACTACTGCAATCACAGCGTGGATTATAGCGTTTAGTTTAGGATATACTAAAAGATTATGTAAGGGATTTCTAATTAGATCTATATCTAATAGATCTATTACTATGTATATCCCCGCACTTGTAGAGCCTCCTAGTAGTTTATTAGGGTCCTATCCCTAAGCTTGCTTACTAACACGCGTTAGTAGTAGTCCTTTAACTCGCGGTTTTCTGCTTCTTCTAGGAGCTCTAGGTGCCGCTTGTAAGGGATCTGCAGGAGATACAGAATCTAGTCCTAAAGCGGGTAGGTAGGAGCTCTACTTACTACCCCTATAAGAGCTAGATAGGGTGCCCTTACCTATCTCCGTGCTCTTATAGAGTGACCTACTAATAGCACTCTCCCCTCTAGGTCTTTCCTAGGAGCTACCTATTATAGCGTTAAAGTAAGTTAGATTACTACTATCTTAGGTAGTAAGACCCTAATCTATAACCTGTATAGATCCTTTGTCTCCTATACTAAAGTTTAGTTCTAGTGTTAGTTTAGGAGTTTAGAGCCCTATTAGCTTAGGGGACTTTATATAGATCCTTTGTGCTAAGCTAGCTATACTTAGTACCCACGCTAGAGGTGTCTGCTTAGGGGGTTGTAAATTACTAGGCTAGCTAGCCTAATTATCTACCTCCTCTAGCTCTACCCTACCCCCTAGCTCCTGCGCTAGGTTTAGTCCTCCTTGCTTACTAGACTCCTTATGTTGCTCTGCTATAATACAAAGCTAATTAAAGATATTAAGCTCTTTATATACTTCTCCTGTATTATAGATCTTATCTTTGCTAATAACGTTAACTATCTTTTAAGCCTCTAACTATTAAAGCTACTTTAGATCTTTCTCTTTGTAGAAAAGATCCTTATTAAAGGTAACGTTCTGCGTTGTGATAATCTAATTAAGCAAGGGGATCTATATACTATATATATTAGATGCTCTGTATCCTACTAGATATCTAATATAACCCTAAGGGTTTACCTTAAAAACCCTCTTGTGACGCCTAGTGTTATAGACTGGCCTTAAGGGAGAATGCAATAAACGTTAATAATAGTATTTAGTATCTTAAAGGAGAGGTAAGCCCTCCACGCCTTTTTATAGGTGTCTAGTGTGTTCGCTTAGTAGTGGTGTTAGACTTGGTCTATCTTGTGTTAGACCTAGGCTTAGGTGTAAGCCTAAGCCCTTTATATACCCCTAACCTTCCCCTATAAACTATCGTAAAATTGTCTTTCTAGGGGTCTAGGGTTATATCTTTGTCCTCTATAATCTATATTAGGCTTTATTACTATATTTTTTAATTTTGTTGTTATATCTTTGTATTCCTTCCTAATTTGTAACAGGCCTATATATTAAGTGGTACGCGCGCGTAGCGTCTATGCGCTTATTTTAGCACCCTACTATAAAAGTTCTAACATAGCTATCCTACCCTACTATAAATTTCCTAAACTTACTTTGTTACACAACAGATTTTCCCCCCTAATTAGCCCTTCTCTCTACTCTTTCTCTATTAAATCCTGCCTATCTAGCCCTTATTATGTCCCTATCTGCTGCTGCTAGTGCTAGTAGTAGGGATCTACTACAAGGCGGTTAGACCCCGCGCTAGGCCTACTAAGACGAGGTGCGTACTTTTAATATTCTCCCTATGTTTCCTACACTAACTTTTTGCACAGCACACACCTCCCTAAACACAGTTACTTAGTAGCTTTATTATTTCTATTAACTTAGATAATAAGGAATATAATAGTAGTTTTGTAAAGCTACTTCCCTATAATTAGTATATTAACTAGCTTTATCTTTTTAGCAAGTGTAACTATTAGGAAGGTAGTAGTAAGTTCCCCTTAATTTTATTTTCTTTATAGTAAGTTCTAACTATATCTAGGGCGCTTATACAAGTCCTACTATCGCGACTATAAGACCTATACTTAATTAGAAGCTATCCTTGCTAATAATCCTAACGTTCGCTAAGCCCTTCGCAACTAGCTTTAGTTTTATTATAGTTACTAGGAGGATTGCCTCTATATTATAAAGAAGGGGACCCTTAGCACCTTTATAGGGAAACCTACTAAAGGCACCTATTACTAGTTTATGCTATAGTTCTACTAGCTCTACTACTATTTTAAGGATCTTATATTAAGGGCTTAGACTAATAATACTATTACCCTACTTGCCCCTACTACCTACTTACGCGCCTATAATTAGTATTAGCTTAGTGCTGTTATTCTATCTACTACTAGTACTCTAGTATTTCTACTTTAGTCTACTATTACGCCTTTATATAGTAGTTATAGCAACAATAATATTATATAGCTTACTACTACCGCTAGTATTACCTTCTAGCGTATTAACTAGCGTATAAATAAGACCTAGGCCTAAACTAACCTTTATATTAATAGGCTTAAGAGCGCTACTAAGCGCACTACCTGTAGTATTAAGACTCTTATTATTAGTATTAATTTCCCTTTATTCCCTTTTTGCATATTCTAATATTTGCTTTCTTTAGGCCTAGGGTGCTGCGTGTTAGCAAACTATTAAAGCACTACCCTCCTCCTGCTACTACTACTACTATTGCTTATACTTGTTAACTAAGTCCTCCCCTACCTGCGCTACGCGCAAGCGTCACTGCTATTACTAAGAGACGTAGAGGCGTTAGGATAATATAAACAATAGTTTAGGGGGGGCTAAAGGGGGGTTAGTTATAGATAGTAATAGTAGGGATACTACTACCTAATTGTTAGCTACCTTATAAAACTTTAGTAGTAGGGCACTTACTTAGAGTATTATAAGGATAAATAAAAGATGTCTCTAATACCTTTCTACTTCTTAATTGTAACAAAGGTCTAAGTTATTAGTCTAGTTTTTTCTACCCTTACTTCCTAGCTTTTATATATATTAGGCTATTATTATGCGCGATATCCCTATACTTTTCCTTAAACCTATCTAGAGCCTTAGTATCCTACACTACCTCTAGTAGGTGCTATATTAGATTAATATACCCCTTCTATTTTACTAGGACTTAATGCTTCCCTTTTCCTCTTGTATTCTTTATACAAAGGATCTCTTCTACTTCCTATTTATCTAGTATTATGTCTTTATTTTCTAGAGTAACTATTAGGCCTAGTTATAAGTCCTAAAGCTTCTAGCTTAGTAGTAGGTTATTAGTAGCTCTCTCTAGCAAATCTATATATACAGTGTTATACAAGTTCCCTAGTAAGTCTAACACTACTATAAGTAGAGTAGGGACTTCTATTACTTTATACTTAACCTATAGCTAGTTAAACTTTTTACTTAGTTAGTTTATCTTTATATTGCGTATTATAAACTAAACTATATTACCTTTTAGGAACTTTTTAGCTAGGCCTTAAGACTAGTTTATTACTTCCTATTATTATTGCTATTAGAACACAATAGTAGCTTGCGCTAGCTCTACACCCCTCTATAGGTGTAATAAGAACGTTATAGCTTCTCTATAAGGATTCTTAGGCTTTACTAGTAGTAATATTATCTTTTATAGCGTATCTATAGTATACCTATTTAAAAGTAGATTTAGGCTAACACTAGTTATACTAGAGTCCCTATTATTAAGTGCAAGTTAGCAGGCTAGTAAGTAATTAAGCTAGTTAGTCTGCTTAAAGCATACTATTATACGCAGCACTACCTGCACTTCTTGGTTTACCTGCTCTGTCCTACTATCTGTCTAAGGGTAGTATATAGTAGATAGTAACTAGTTTATCTTTGTTATCTAGCATAATATTATCTAGAAGGATCCTAACTAGTCTAAACCTTAGTTAGTAATAATAGAGGATAGGAAGCCCTAGAACTACTACTAGTTATCCTAGAAGATCCATGCACAATAATTAGCTACTATAGAGACTATTACTTTAAGCTAAATATATTTAGATAATCTATTAGTAATAACTAATAGGAACTAAGGTTTGCTATTATCTTTTATAGGTAGGTTAACTATAAAGTCTATAGATATTTAGGACTAGTATTGTAACGCAACTAGTATAGGTTATAACAGACCCTATTAGTGTTTCTAGGAGATATAAGCACTATAATAATAGCAGTTCTAGACATACTGCGCAATATCTCCTAATATTCTATCCTAATAATAGTTACGGCGCAATATTTAAAATATTATATTCTTTCCTAGATATCCTACTAAACCTAATTTATATACTTACTATATAATAGTAGTTATAAGGGGTTCCTATATTAGCAACTAAATAACGCCCCTCTAAAGCAAAGTGCTGTGTGCGCTAATTGTATAGTCCCTAATCTATTGCTTTATATTAGCTAGAACTAGGAAAGACCTAGCGCCTTTCTAAACCGCATTAAGACGCACTTAGTATATCTTATCTTCTAATACTGCTTTGTCCTATAGTATCTATATATGCAGGTTAGTAAAGAGGCTAGCGCCCTTTAGTAACTTAGACGCCTCCTCTACTTCTAACACTATAACCTAGATTAATTTAGGGCGCATTACTAACTATAGTGTTGCTTTAGAGGAGTTTAAATCTTATAGTCGCCTGCTTAAGGTATTAGGTTGTCCTGCAAGATAGCTAGGTCTATACTATAGGATGTACTAGTATTTTAAAAGTTCCTCTGCCTAGTAGCACTATTACTCGCTTAAGCTTTAGAGGCTAGTAAAGTACTCTAGGTTTTTATAGTCTATAAATATTGTAAACAGCTTGTAAACGCTCTATAGCTCTACTAACTAACTTTTAAGACACTTAATAATAGCTAGCAATTTCTTATTATATATAGTGTAGTTTTATCTCTCTAGTATTAGTGCTATAGAGTAGTAAGCAACTAGGCGCTAGACGCCCCTAACTTTTTGCAATAAGCAACCCCTAAGAGCGCATCCTAAATAGTCTGCTTCTAATAACATTTCTTTAGCTAGGTCCTATTACGCTAGTACTAGTCTAGATATAAATGCCTTTTTTAGTGTATTAAATGTACTTTGTTCTTCCTCTCCTTATTAGAATAGGGTGTCCTTCCTAGTTAGTTAGTTTAGAGGCGCTACTACTTTAGAAAACTTCGCGATAAAATTATAGTAGAAGTTAGCAAAACCTAGAAAACTCCTTACCTCTCTTATATTCCTAGGGGATTCCTATTCCTATACTGCCCTAAGCTTTTTAGGGTTAGGTCTAAGTAATTTGCCTGCCTTAATAATATAGCCTAGGTAGCGTACCTCCTTAATATAGAACGCACACTTCTCTAAGTCTAGGTATAGTCCTACTTCTTTTAATAGTATAAGTACACACTTTACTTTTTCTATATAGTTAAACTAGTCTCCTCCTAAATAAATTAGGATATTATTAAGGTAGGCTATTATATATAATCTAAGTAACTCTGCAAGTGCAGTATTAATATATTGTTAGAAAGTAGATAGCGCACTACTAAGACTAAATAGATATACTAACTATTTATATAACCTAAACTAGGTACAGAAAGCTATTAAGGACTTATAACCTTCTACTATTCTAACTTTATAAAAGGCAGCGCGAATATCTACTTTTGTAAACTAATTTGCGCTAGATAGTGTGCGTAAAGTTTCCTTAATAAGTAGTAGTAGGTATTAGTCTAATGTTATTATGCTGTTAAGCATCTAGTAATCCACACAAAGGCGCTAACCGCCTAATAGCTTCTTTACTAGCAACACTAGAGCTCTAGCTATAGAAGAGCTTGCTTAGATCTAGCCCTTGTCTATTAATCTAGTAAGTTGTGTTCTTAGTTCTAGCAATTAATTATAAGATATAGGGTACAGGGGACCCTATAGAGGGTTAGGCTAGGTTCTGTCTAGAAGAGTTGTTAACTAAACATAGTAATCTATACTGCCCTAATAGGGCGGCAAACTGCTCGCTAACTCTTTATTAAACAGGTCCTTAAACTCTTATAGTTCTAGTAGCAACTTTATCTTTCTAGTTTTATACTTAGGCTTATAGGGAACTGTGCTATTAGTAATATAGATAGTGTGTATGTTAATAGGACTTCCCTTATTAACACTTCCTAGATATTTTATTAGGCGCAAGTTATATATTACTTATAAAATATCTAGTATATTTGTTGCAAAAATTTATACCTATATATCTTCCTATTAGGGTCCTTAATTTAGTAACCCTACTATAACTAAACCTAAGATAATAGAGATACAGGTAGGATACAAGCGTCTCCTGCTCTCTTGTACTACTATATTTCCTGCCTTCCTAATTATTAATTTGCCTTATAGAATATCTATAATAACGCCCTCTCTGCACAGCTATAGTCCGCCTAGTATTAGTTAATAGGAGAGACTAGGTACTATATAGGCTAAAAGCTAAGACCGCTAACTGTCTAAATTATAGTCTAATACCACTAACTATAAAATTCTTATACCCTTAGCAATTCCCTAGGTATATTATAAGGGTTGCAGGGGAATGTCTATAAAGTTCCTACTAATCTATCTTGCTAACTTTTCCTTAACTACACTAAAACACTAGCACCCTAAATTAACTATCGCTTGCACGTTCTCTACTCTACCTAGGAGGAGGGGAATAAAGAAAGGAGGATTATTTAACCTAGCCTTAACATCTAGGGGACACTTAATAGCCTCTACTATTAATAATTCCTCTATTATAGTGTCCTCCTTATACCCCTAACTTAGCCTAAAGTTAGAGGCGGCTAGTTTCCTAAATTAGGGCCGCTTGCTAATACTGCAACTATCTTAACACCTACTAGTTGTAGTAATAGGGTATTAGGGCATGCACGCACAAAATAACTGCCCTGTCTACACTAGGTGCAGACCTTAGCTAGTTTCTATACATTAAACAGGTCCTGTAGGATCTAGTTAGGACGTAATGTTAGTAGTTTAGTAGGTATACTTAATAAGGCTGCTACTTCTACTATATTTGTGTTGCTGTCCTAATCTAAGTTAGACTTCTACTAGGGTTCCTTAGACTTACTAGCCTAAAGAAAACCTAGTTCTAGAGAGGCTATTTTAATATCTACTATAATTGTCTTATATTCCTCTATAGCTGCGTTATAGTTTATCCTAGAGACTCCCCTATTAAGGGAAACTAAGCGCATATAAATATTAAGAGATTGCTAAAGTTATAAAAGCTTCTATTTATTGTCCTAGTATAAACCTCCTAACTATATAAGGAGCTGCATAAAATTTACAAAGAACTCTATAAAAGGCTAATTTTAGCCCTAATATAAGTGTTCTAATATAACTTAGGCGCGCTCCTACCTATAATAGTTGCTGTAATAAAACGCTAGGTAGTCTAGAAACCTGCTTATATCCTAACGCTTACGTGCACTATCCTTAAAGTATAGTGCTATAGCGCGCTAGACTATAGGCAATAACTAGGACTAAATATATATAAATCTTGCCTCCTTATCCCTAATAAAGACCTTATCTACACGTAGTTTAAACTCTATAGTTATTTACTAGGAGGAGAAGTTTGCCTTAGTGCTATTATATAGCAAGCTAACTAGGAAAGGTTTATAGTATAAGGTAGGAGAGGGCAGAGGCAGCATGTTATTAAACCTAGCGGGCTTAGAGGAGGGTTAGGATAGAATCTAATTACGTATTTCCTTATTCTATTAACGTAGTATAGCTATTATAGTAGAGTCTTAAGCCTATTATTCTATTAATCTATAGACCTGTTGTATTATCCTTTCTACTATATTAGGTTGCACCTAGTTATTCTAAACATCTAGCGCGTCTATCTCTTATTACTATTATAGTATATTTAGAAGAAGATACTAAAATATTATAGACTAGCCTTAAGGGAGAATGCAATAAGCGTTAATAATAGTATTTAGTATCTTAAAGGAGAGGTAAGCCCTCCACGCCTTTTTATAGGTGTCTAGTGTGTTCGCTTAGTAGTAGTGTTAGACTTGGTCCATCTTGTGTTAGACCTAGGCTTAGGCATAAGCCTAAGCCCTTTACACCTAGCTACTTAATCTCTGTTAAGGGGGTAAGCTTAACAGCCATAGGCGTATATTCCGCTCTAATTAGGGCGGAGATTAGTAGTTGCCTCCCTTATCTACTCTAGTTGCCACCACCTAAAGTATCTAGTAAACTAACAATCTAGCACTTTGTTAGGTAATATCCTATTATAAGCATAGGACAGGCTTATATTGTAGAGCTAAGTTGCTGCTTTAATAATTTTAGGCTAGAGCTTTATTAGTAGGTTAGCACTAATCCTTATTTTAATTAATTTCGTTATAATCTCCTACCCTACTCTTTCTACTCCTCTATTAGGTTTATAGGTATATATAGGTAAGCTCTTAATTTTAATACTTGTTACAGGAGGGATATCAACCAGATCACGGAGCATCTTGATCCAATCAATCCCGATCAATACCCCTGTATGACCGACTATCTAATCAACTGCTAGCTTACTGCTAAGTGCCTAACAAAAAGCAGGAGCTCTAGTAAGGAAGGTTTACTAATTATTTACCTTCTAGTAAGGGTAGCTAAAGCTCTATATATATAAGTCTGATCGTAGTAGATATAATCTAATAATCTATCTCCTAAATTATTCCTAACCTTAGTAATCTAATTTTCCACAGTTATAAGCCTGGTTCGCGCTTTACCTTATTAAAGATCGTCCTATCTATTTAAGTGTATTGTTTAACTTGGACACTAAGCTAGCAAGCTTTACTCTTTATACTATTTCTTAAGCAGAAGCTTACTTATTACTCTTCTACTATAAGTGACCAAATCTTAAAGGGGGATATCCTACTTACTAGATCAACTAACTAGCCTACCTAGTACATTTAATTCAGATACTATACCCTAACTAAAGGGATCTAGGTAGAGGTAGACCCTAAGGCTCTAGATGCTAAAAACCACTTTAAGAATAAACCTATTAAGCCTAACATGCTAATAGATATCGCGCTATCTAACATAACAAGCGAGCAGTATAAACTCTAAATAGCTTAGTACTAAGCCTACTTATTAGATTAGGCATTAAAGTTATTAGTAATCTAAAACCTTTTTACATAGGTTAACAACATAGTAGATTAAGGGATCCTTACCCTAGCCTATATAGAGCTTGTTAATTAAGGAAGAGTAACCCTCTAAGCACTTATCTAAGTGCTCCGCAATAACCTAGCGCTAACTAACTTAAGCGCTGTAACACTAGCGAGATCGCAGTATAAAGCTTATCTTGCTAAGGCAAGAATAAGTAGCTAAGATACTAATTACTGGCAGAAGGAGTAGACAATCCTGTATGCGCAAGCTAAGGTATATAACGTTCCTAATATTAAAGGATAGCTTGTAGTATAGGATTATCTTAAAGCTCTATCTACTAGGATCTTACTAGATTAGGGTTAAACTATGTTTCAAAGGATTATTAAAAAGTTAGTAATAGGAGAGCTAACTTACAACCTCCTACAGGTTGCCAAGATCTATTTATTACTGCTCTAAGAGAACGACATAAGATTAAGCTCTAAGGGTCCTAGAGTGTTTGCAATAATAGGAGCTCCACCTTCTAACTAACCTAAGAAGGAGTCTTTATATCCATGTAGTAGATCTTACCTATAGAAACCTCCTAAATGCAAAAACGTTATTAAAGCTTAGACTAATACAGGTGACAAGCTTACTACCACTTAACAATTAGAGATTAAGAAAAAGATTAATAGGAATCTAAAATTCAAAGAGTTAAGAAAAGCTCTAATCAAGTCCTATCCTATTAATCAAGATTATAGTAGTAAGGCAAGCGCGATTACCTATCCAGGTAGTATCCAGGCAGCACTAATTAACCCTATGTTAATAGCGGAGAAAACGAACAGGATCTATTTAACTATAGACTTTAAAGCTTACGCTCTATTAAAGAGCACTATCTTTAACAATAGGGGTGTAGTGCACCTAGTTAATAATATAAGCTACCTAGAAGAAAGCTTGTTTAGATTAGTTAAATATAAGATAGTTAAAGTAGGAACTTAAGCTTTTCTAATCTTAGGCAGAGGGACTAGAGTAATCCCTAATGCTCTCAATGGACCAAGAGGTCCAAAAACAGAAGATTTAGTGCTCACTAACGTGGTGTTAGTAGAAGGTTTTTATGTGAATATTATATTAGAAACTTAATTGCTTAAAGTAGGAGTTTAGTTCCTTAGGCTAGATACCACCTTATAGTTTAGATTATTAGGAAAGAGCGTCGTATTAGCTAAGTTACTGCGCAAGTTTAACTTAACTTTCCTAGAATACAAGCTCTCTACCCCTTATTAAATAATCTAAAGCATAGTGCCTAAACAACCCTAACGATCCTAGACGACTTACCTAAGACACAATAGTAAGGAGCTTTAGCACTAATAATTAGGCTATTTAGAACCTAAGGCGCTTAAAGCTCTAGTTAAGTTAGCAATAAACGTTAGGATTAAAGGAACTCCTAGGAGCAAATACAAGCACTACGCTATTACACATGCCCAACAGGTTATATTAAGATAACTAAGGGAAAGATTACTACGTCTATACTACTAGGTATTATAGGATCTATTTAACATGCTAATAGGTATAGCTTACAAGCAATAGATCTTAGTATTAAAGTGCAACTACTTAGGAAAGCTTTATACCTATCTACTATAAGCTAAAAACCTTAATAAGATTATGTAGGTGTTTAAAAACTTTAAGAGCTTAATACTTAACTAATATAAGCTTAGTATAGTTAAGATTATACAAGATAACAACGTTGCAACGCTCCCTTAGCATAGCGAATCTTGCTTTTAGATCTAGGCAGCTAATAATAGTATTAAGATTAAGAGCTCACCTGTATATACCTATAAACCTAATAGAGGAGCAGAAAGAGTAGGGCAGGAGATTATAACAAAATTAATCAAAATAAGGATTAGTGCTAACCTACTAACAAAGCTCTAGCCTAAAATTATTAAAGCAGTAACTTAGCTCTATAATATAAGCCCGTCCTATACTTACAATATAATATCACCTAACAAAGTGCTAGATTATTAGTTTACTAGATACTTTAGGTGGTGGCAACTAGAGTAGATAAGGGAGGCAACTACTAATCTCCGCCCTAATTAGAGCGGAATATACGCCTATAGCTATTAAGCTTACCCCCTTAACAAAGATTAAGTAGCTAGGTGTAAAGGGCTTAGGCTTATGCCTAAGCCTAGGTCTAACACAAGACAGACTAAGTCTAACACCACTACTAAGCGAACACATTACACACCTATAAAAAGGCGCTAAGGGCTTACCTCTCCTTTAAGATACTAAATACTATTATTAACACTTATTGCATTCTCCCTTAAGGCTAGTCTATAATATTTTAGTATCTTCTTCTAAATATACTATAATAGTAATAAGAGATAGACGCGCTGGATGTTTAGAATAACTAGGTGCAACCTAATATAGTAGAAAGGCTAATACAATAGGTCTATAGATTAATAGAATAATAGGCTTAAGACTCTGCTATAATAGCTATACTACGTTAACAGAACAAAGAAATACGCAATTAGATTCTATCCTAACCCTCCTCTAAGCCCGCTAGGTTTAATAATATACTGCCTCTACCCTCTCCCGCCTTATATTGCAAACCCTTCCTAGTTAGCTTGCTATATAATAGCACTAAGGCAAACTTCTCCTCCTAGCAAATAACTATAGAGTTTAAACTGCGTGCAGATAAGGTCTTTATTAGGGATAAGGAGGTAAGGTTTATATATATTTAGTCCTAGTTATTGCCTATAGTCTAGTGCGCTATAGCACTATACTTTAAGGATAGTGCACGCAAGTATTAGGATATAAGCAGGTTTCTTAACTACCTAGTATTCTATTACAGCGACTATTATAGGCGGGAGTGCGCCTAAGTTACGTTAGAACACTTATATTAGGGCTAAAATTAGCCTTTTATAGAGTTCTTTGTAAATTTTGTGCAGCTCCTTATATAGTTAGGAGGTTTACACTAGGATAATAAATAGAAGCTTTTATAACTTTAGCGATCTCTTAATAGTTGTATGCGCTTAGTTTCCCTTAATAGGGGAGTCTTTAGGACAAACTACAACGTAGCTATAGAGGAATACAAGATAATTATAGTAGATATTAAAATAGCCTCTCTAGAACTAGGTTTTCTTTAGGCTAGTAAGTCTAAGGAACCCTAGTAGAAGTCTAACTTAGATTAGGATAGCAATATAAATATAGTAGAAGTAGTAGCCTTATTAAGTGCACCTACTAAACCACTAATATTACGTCCTAACTAGATCCTATAAGACCTGTTTAATACACAGAAACTAGCAAAGGTCTGCACCTAGTGTAGATAGGGTGGTTATTTTGTGCGTACATACCCTAATACCCTATTACTATAACTAGTGGGTGTTAAGATAGTTGCAGTATTAGCAAGCAGCTCTAATTTAGGAAACTAGCCGCCCCTAACTTTAGGCTAAGTTAGGGGTATAAGGAGGACACTGTAATAAAGGAATTATTAATAGTAGAGGCTATTAAGTGTCCCCTAGATATTAAGGCTAGGTTAAATAATCCTCCTTTCTTTATTCCCCTCCTCCTAGGTAGAGTAGAGAACGTGCAAGCAATAGTTAATTTAGGGTGCTAGTGTTTTAGTGTAGTTAAGGAAAAGTTAGCAAGATAGATTAGTAGGAACTTTATAGACATTCCCCCGCGACCCTTATAATATACCTAGGGAATTACTAAGGGTATAAGAATTTTACAGTTAGTAGCATTAGACTATAATTTAGATAGTTAGCGGTCTTAGCTTTTAGCCTATATAGTACCTAGTCTCTCCTATTAACTAATACTAGGCAGACTATAGCTATACAGAGAGGGCGTTGTTATAGACATTCTATAAGGCAAATTAATAATTAGGAAGGCAGGAAATATAGTAGTATAGGAGAGCAGGAGACGCCTATATCCTACCTATATCTCTATTATCTTAGGTTTAGTTATAGCAGGGTTGCTAAATTAAGGACCCTAATAGGAAGATATATAGGTATAAATTTTTGCAATAAATATACTAGACATTTTATAGGCAATATATAACTTGCGCCTAACAAAATATCTAGGAAGTGTTAACAAGGGAAGTCCTATTAACATACACACTATCTATATTACTAATAGCACAGTTCCCTATAAGCCTAAGTATAAAACTAGAAAGACAAAGTTGCTACTAGAACTATAAGAGTTTAGGGACCTGTTTAACAAAGAGTTAGCAAGCGGTTTACTACCCTATTAGGGTAGTATAGATTACTATATTTAGTTAACAACTCTCCTAGATAGAACCTAGCCTAACCCCCTATAAGGTCCCCTATACCCTATATCTTAGGATTAATTACTAGAACTAAGAACATAACTTACTAGATTAATAGATAAGGGCTAGATCTAAGCAAGCTCTTCTGCAGCTAGAGCTCTAGTATTGCTAGTAAAGAAGCTATTAGGTAGTTAGCGCCTTTGTGTAGATTACTAGATGCTTAATAGCATAATAATATTAGACTAATACCTACTACTACTTATTAAGGAAACTTTGCACACACTATCTAGCGCAAATTAGTTTACAAAAGTAGATATTTGCGCTACCTTTTATAAAGTTAGAATAGTAGAAGGTTATAAGTCCTTAATAGCTTTCTATACCTAGTTTAGGTTATATAAATAGTTAGTATATCTATTTAGTCTTAGTAGTGCGCTATCTACTTTCTAATAATATATTAATACTGCGCTTATAGAGTTACTTAGATTGTATATAATAGCCTACCTTAATAATATCCTAATTTATTTAGGAGGAGACTAGTTTAACTATATAGAAAAAGTAAAGCGTATACTTATACTATTAAAAGAAGCAGCACTACACCTAGACTTAGAGAAATGTGCTTTTAGTATTAAGGAGGTACGCTACCTAGGCTATATTATTAAGGCAGGTAAATTACTTAGACCTAACCCTAAAAAGCTTAGGGTGGTATAGGAATAGGAACCCCCTAGGAATGTAAGAGAGGTAAGGAGTTTTCTAGGTTTTGCTAACTTCTACCGCGATTTTATTATAAAGTTTTCTAAAGTAGTAGCACCTTTAAACTAACTAACTAGGAAGGACACCCTATTCTAATAGGGAGAGGAAGAATAGAGTGTATTTAATACACTAAAAAAGGTATTTATATCTAGACTAGTACTAACGTAATAGGACCTAGCTAAAGAAACGTTATTAGAAGCAGACTATTTAGGATGCGCTCTTAGGGGTTGCTTATTGCAAAAAGTTAGGGGCGTCTAGCGCCTAGTTACTTACTACTCTATAGCACTAACGCTAGAGAGACAAAACTATACTATATATAACAAGGAATTGCTAGCTATTATTAAGTGTCTTAAAAGGTAGTTAGCAGAGTTATAGAGCATTTATAAACTGTTTACAATATTTATAGACTATAAAAACCTAAAGTACTTTACTAGCCTTTAAAGCTTAAGCAAGTAATAGTGCTGCTAGGCAGAGGAACTTTTAAAATATTAGTACATCCTATAGTATAGACCTAGCTGTCTTATAGGATAACCTAATACCTTAAGTAGGCAACTATAAGACTTAAACTCCTTTAAAGCAATACTATAGTTAGTAATACGCCCTAAATTAATTTAGGTTGCAGTATTAGAAGTAGAGGAGGCGTCTAAGTTACTAAAGGGCACTAGCCTTTTTGCTAACCTATATATATAGATACTATAGGACAAAGTAGTATTAGAAGATAAGATATACTAAGTGCGTCTTAATGCGGTTTAGAAAGGCGCTAGGTCTTTCCTAGTTTCTGCTAACACAAAGCAACAGATTAGGGACTGTGCAATTAGCGTACACAGTACTTTGCTTTAGAGGGGCGTTATTTAGTTGCTAATATAGGAACCCCTTATAACTACTATTATATAGCAAGCACATAAATTAGGTTTAGTAGGATATCTAGGAAAGAATATAATATTTTAAATACTACGCCGCAACTATTATTAGGATAGAATAATTAGAGACGTTGCGCAGTATGTTTAGAACTGCTATTATTATAGTGCTTATATCTCCTAGAAGCGCTAATAGGGTCTGTTATAACCTATACTAGTTACGTTACAATACTAGTCCTAAATATCTATAGATTTTATAGTTAACCTACCTACAAAAGATAAGAGCAAACCCTAGTACCTATTAGTTATTACTAACAGATTGTCTAAATATATTTAGCTTAAAGTAATAGTCTCTATAGTAGCTAATTATTATGCAAGGATCTTCTAGGACAACTAGTAGCAGTTCTAGGGCTTCCTATCCTCTATTATTACTAACTAAGGCTCTAACTAGTTAGGATCCTTCTAGATAATATTATACTAGATAACAAAGATAAACTAGTTACTATCTACTACATATCACCCCTAGACAGACGGCAGGATAGAGCAGGCAAACTAAGAGGTGTAGGTGGTGCTGCGCATGATAGTATGCTTTAAGCAGACTAACTAGCCTAACTACCTGCTAGCCTGCTAACTTGCACTTAACAACAGGGACTCTAGCATAACTAGTATTAGCCTAAATCTACTTTTAAATAGGTATACTATAGACACGCTATAAAAGATAATATTACTACTAGTAAAGCCTATAAATCCTTGTAGAGAGGCTATAGCGTTCTTATTGCACCTATAAAGGGGTGTAGAGCTAGCGTAAGCTGCTATTACATTCTAATAGTAATAATAATAGGAAGTAATAAACTAGTCCTAACGCCTAGCTAAAAAGTTCCTAAAAGGTAATATAGTTTAGTTTATAATGCGCAATATAAAGATAAACTAACTAAGTAAAAAGTTTAACTAGCTATAGGTAAAGTATAGAGTAATAGAAGTCCCTACTCTACTTATAGTAGTATTAGATTTACTAGGGAACTTATATAAGACTGTGCATGTAGATCTGCTAGAGAGAGCTGCTAATAACCCGCTGCTAAGCTAGAGGCTTTAGGACTTATAACTAGGTCTAATAGTTACTCTAGAAAATAAAGATACAACGCTAGATAAATAGGAAGTAGAAGAGATCCTTTATGCAAAGAATACAAGAGGAAAAGGAAAGCGTTAAGTCCTAGTAAAATAGAAGGGGTATATTAATCTAATATAGCACCCGCTAGAGGTAGTGCAGAATACTAAGGCTCTAGATAGGTTTAAGGAATAGTATAGGGATGCCACGCATAATAATAGCCTAATACGCACAAAAGCTAGGAGGCAAGGGCAAAAGGAAACTAGAATAATAACTTAGACCTTTGTTACAATTAAGAAGTAGAAAGGTATTAGAGATATCTTTTTATTTATCCTAACAACACTCTAAGTAAGTGCCCTACTACTAAAGTTTTATAATATAGCTAATAATTAGGTAGTAGTGTCTATACTATTACTATCTATAACTAACCCCTCTCTAGCCCCCCCTAAACTATTGTTTATGTTATTCTAACGCCTCTATATCTCTTAGTAATAGTAGTAACGCTTGCGCGCGTTATAGGTAGGGGAAGACTTAGTTAATAAGTATAAGCGGCAGCAGTAGTAGTAGTAGGAGGAGGGTAGTGCTTTAATAGCTTGCTAACGCGCAGCACCCTAGGCCTAAAGGAAGCAAACGTTAGAATAGATGCAAAGGGAACAAGGGAAAATTAATACTAATAATAAGGGTCTTAATACCGCAGGTAGTGCGCTTAGCAGCACTCTTAAGCTTATTAATACAAAGGTTAGTTTAGGCCTAGGTCTTATTTATACGCTAATTAATACGCTAGAAGGTAACACTAGTAGCAGTAGTAAGCTATATAACGTTGTTGTTGCTATAACTACTATATAAAGGCGTAATAGTAGACTAAAGTAGAAACGCTAGAGCACTAGTAGTAGATAGAATAATAGCACTAAGCTAATACTAATTATAGGCGCGCAAGTAGGCAGTAGGGGCAAGTAGAGCAATAGCGTTATTAGTTTAAGCCCTTAATATAAGATCCTTAAAATAATAGTAGAGCTAGTAGAACTATAGTATAAACTAGTAATAGGTGCCTTTAGTAGGTTTCCCTATAAAGGTGCTAAGGGTCCCCTTCTTTATAATATAGAGGCGATCCTCCTAGTAACTATAATAAAACTAAAGCTAGTTACAAAGGGCTTAGCAAACGTTAGGGTTATTAGTAAGGATAGCTTCTAATTAAGTACAGGTCTTATAGCTATAACAGCAGGACTTGCACAAGCGCCCTAGATATAGTTAGAACTTGCTATAGAGAAAATAAAAATTAAGGGGAACTTACTACTACCTTCCTAATAGTCACACTTGCTAAAGAGATAAAGCTAGTTAATGCACTAATTATAGGGAAGCAGCTTTACAAAGCTACTATTATACTCCTTATTATCTAAGTTACTAGAAATAATAAAGCTGCTAAGTAGCTGTGTTTAGGGAGGCGTGTGCTAAGCAAAAGTTAGTGCAGGAAATATAGGGAGAACACTAGAAGTACGCACCTTATCTTAGTGGGCCTAGCGTAGGGTCTAACTGCCTTATAGTAGATCCCTACTACTAGCACTAGTAGCTGCAGATAAAGATATAATAGGAACTAGATAGGCAGGATTAATAGAAAAAGATTAGAGAAAGGGCTAATTAGTGGGGAAAATCTGTTGTATAACAAAGTAAGTTTAGGAAATTTATAGTAGGGTAGGATAGCTATATTAGAACTTTTATAGTAGAGTACTAAAATAAGCGTATAGATGCTACGCGCGCGTACCACTTAATATATAGGCCTGTTACAAATTAGGAAGGAATATAAAGATATAACAACAAAACCTAAGAATATATAGAAACAAAGCCTAAAATAGATTATAGGGTACAAAGATATGACCCTAGACCCCTAGAAAGACGATTTTATAATAGTTTATAGGGAAGGTTAGGGGTATGTAAAGGGCTTAGGCTTATGCCTAAGCCTAGGTCTAACACAAGATAGACCAAGTCTAACACTACTACTAAGCGAACACATTACACACCTATAAAAAGGCGCTAAGGGCTTACCTCTCCTTTAAGATACTAAATACTATTATTAACGCTTATTGCATTCTCCCTTAAGGCTAGTCTATAACAGAGACAAAGGATCTATATAGGTTATAGATTAGGGTCTTACTACCTAAGATAGTAGTAATCTAACTTACTTTAACGCTAAAATAGGTAGCTCCTAGGAAAGACCTAGAGGGGAGAGTGCTATTAGTGGGTTACTCTATAAGAGCACAGAGATAGGTAAGGGCACCCTATCTAGCTCTTATAGGGGTGGTAAGCAGAGCTCCTACCCACCCGCTTTAGGACTAGATTCTGTATCTTCTGCAGATCCCTTATAAGCGGCACCTAGAGCTCCTAGAAGAAGTAGAAAACCACAAGTTAAAGGACTGCCACTAACACGTGTTAGTAAGCAAGCTTAGGGACAGGACCCTAATAAACCACTAGGAGGCTCCACAAGTACAGGGATATACATAGTAATAGATCTATTAGATATAGATCTAATTAGAAATCCCTTGTATAATCTTTTAGTATATCCTAAACTAAACGCTATAATCCACGCTATAATCGTAGTAGTAATAGGGAGCAAATCTCCTAAAAACCCTAAAAGAAATACGCACTAGGACGCTCTATAAAAAGAGCTAAAATAATAGAAGGATCTCTATAACTACTAAATAGGATAGTAATTTAGAGACGTAGTATATAAAGAAATTAATACTCTGCTAAAAGCTAGTACCTAGGAGGAGATTAATAGGCTAACTAAAGGAGAGCGTCTACACCTACTTAAATAGGTGTTTACATACAAGCTTAATTAGGATAGTTACCTAATTAAGTGTAAAGCAAGGATAGTAGTGAGAGGAGATCTATAGCTTACTAACTTAATTTATTTAACCTACGCAGCTACCCTAGTAGCTTAAACTATTAGGACTGCAATAGCTATTAGAGCCAAGTTTAACCTTAAGATATATTAATATAACGTTGTTAGAGCTTTCCTTAATGCCTTAAGGGATTAACACCCTATAGTTATCTGCGAGCTACCTAAAGGATATTAAATACCTAGGAAGTGCGTTAAGCTTAAACGGGCTCTATATAGACTAAAAGACTTATTATTATTATAGTATAATAAGCTCTTAACTACACTCTAAGAAAATAAGCTTACTACTTCTAAAGAGGAGCTATGCCTATTCTTTAATAGAGATCGCAGTATCTTATTAATATTCTATGTAGACGATATCCTATTGCTCTATTACCAAAACTACGCAAGCTAAGCTTATAAGGTTATCCAAGCTCTAAAGCAAAGATATACTATAGAAGAGAAGGGACCTGTAAGCTAGTTTCTAGGGGTAAGAGTAATCTAGGATAGAAAGAGACAGATAATAACGCTTGTTTATAATAAATATATTAATAAGATTACAAAGAAATTTAATCTAGTAGAGATAGGAAAATTCCCTACTACACTACTATTAAGTAAAGACATTAAAAAGAGCACTAGAGAAGCCACTAAAAAGGAGATTAAGGACTATTAGGAGCGCGTTAGATTAATCCTTTACACCTTAATTATAGTGCGCCCTAATATTACCTATATAGCCTCCTAGCTCTCCTAATACCTTACTAACCTATCTAAATAACACTTTAATGCAGTTAATCAAGTAATTATCTATCTATACTAAACTTAATACTAATTAATCTAATATAGGAATAGGGATTCTAATAAGCTTATAATATATAGTAATGCGTTATTTACTAATAATATTAATACTTAGCGATTATTATATAGATACCTAATCACGCTCTTTAGAGGACCTATTATTTAGAAGGCAGCTTAACAAGCAACTGTTACTACTTTAACTACTAAGGCAGAGCTCCTTGCGCTTAAGTAAGTAAGCAAAGAAGTAATAGCGTTAAAACGCTTTTTAACCAAAATACACCTTACTTTAGATACTACCTAGACAATTAATTATAATAATTAACAAACTATTAGGTTAGTAGTAGGCAATAATAAAAGGATTACTACTAAGCTGCGCTATGTAGATATTTAAAACATGTGGCTTACGCAAGAGTATATAAAGGGATCTTTTTATATTACCTACCTACCTACTAGTAATATACTAGCTAATAGGCTTACTAAAAACCTAACTATATAATAATTTATAAGGTTTAGGGAGCACCTAAAGTTATATAATAGTAGAGCATATATTATATAGCGTTAATTAAAGTAAGGTAGTATATAAGATCTATTAATATATAATATAAAAATAACTAACTATAGCCTACCTCTCTATTATTAACTAGGTAGCTTCCCTAAGGAGCTCTATTACGCGCGCAAAGCGTGCCTTAGAGTCTATAGGGAGCTGCCTAGGTTACCCTATCCTAGGATCTATAGGGGGAACCTTAGAGGAGCTAGAGTCCTTATCTTCTAATAAGGAGCTCTAGGCGCCCTTAGCTATAGAAGCAGCCTTGCACGCAAGCTTAGCGGCAGCAGCAGTAGCTTTTACTAGCTCCTGCTATTTAGCCTTGCTCTCCTTAAGGAGCACTAAGACCCTTCGCTTCTTATCCTTAAGAAGGTCTTAGCTCTTACTTACCTACTTCCTTACTAGGAAGGACAGCGCAGAACGTTAGGCGAGCTTAGGGCTATTAGTTAGTTTATTAGTATAAGATCTTGCTAAGTATTATAAAGGAAAAATTCTTATATAGATTATATATATTAGGACATAGCTATACCTAGAGGAGCACTACTAGCACTAAGTCCCCCTACTAGAAGACTTATAGCACTCGCTATTAGACTTATTAAAGAGCGCTAAGCGCAGATAATTTAGATAAGTTTTAGCACAACAAATACTAGGCTCTCTATAGCAGGAGGATCTTAGGGTCTCCTTAGGAGCTAGAGAGGGAGCAGGAGCAGGAGCGGGGATAGGGGGCAGGGTCTAGGGAGGAGCAGGAGCTAGAGTTAGAGCTAGAGTAGTAGGAGCTAGAGCAGGAGCGCCCTTCCTTAGCTTTGCAATCTTAGCTATAGTAGTAGTAGCTACACGCTTAGCTACTATACACTCTATAATAGCCTTACGCTTAGTAGTAGCGCGCTCTTCTTTAGCAGCAGTAGCTTTAGTAACTATAGCTTTAGCTACGCAGGAGGTAATAAAGGCAGCGTAGGTAGAGTAAGCGTAAGTAGTAGGTTTTAACTTTAACTAAGATATAAGTTAGTAGGGATATAAGTATAGTTTAGATCTTTAGGGTTATATAATCTTATAACTTAAGCTATAGTAAAAGATTATAGTTAGGTAGATAGAGTTATAAAGCTCTATCTAGATAATATCTACGCGCGCAAGCGCAGGCTAAATAAGAAAGGCGCGCTAGTTAGTATCTAAAGGGTAAGCTAATTTAACCCTTTAGATATACAACGCTCTAATTAGCTACACTACCTACTAACTATAAGCGCAACTATAACAACAAAAGATCTACCTACACCTAGGGGGTGTGTTGCAGGAGGGATATTAACTAGATTACAGAGCATCTTAATCCTAATTAATCCTAATTAATCCTAATTAATACCCCTGTATAAACCACTATCTAATTAACTGCCAGCTTACTACCAAGTGCCTAATAAAAAGCAGGAGCTCTAGTAAGGAAGGTTTACTAATTATTTACCTTCTAGTAAGGGTAGCTAAAGCTCTATATATATAAGTACGATCGTAGTAAATACAATCTAATAATCCATCTCCCAAATCATTCCTAACCTTAGTGATCTAAATTTCCACATAAGTATAATCCTAGTAGATAGAGCTTTAAAGATAGTCCTGTACTATAAGCTCTCCTTTAATATTAGGGATATTCTATACCTCACCTTAAGCGTATAGGACTATATACTCCTTCTACTAATAATTAGTATCTTAGCTACTAATCTTTGTCTTAGCAAGACAAGCCTTATACTATAATCTTACTAGTATTATAGCGCTTAATTTATTTAGTGTTAGGTTATTATAAAGTAGTTAAATTAGTATTTAAAGGGTTACTCTTCCTTAATTAATAAGCCCTATATAGGCTACAATAAGAATCCTTTAATCTACTATATTATTAACCTATATAAAAAGATTCTAGATTACTAATAACTTTAATACCTAATCTAATAAGCAAGCTTAGTACTAGGCTATTTATAGTTTATACTACTTACTTAATATATTAAATACTATAATACCTATTAGTATACTAGGCTTAATAGGTCTATTTTTAAAGTAACTTTTAGTCTCTAAAGTATTAGGGCCTACTTCTACCTAGATCCCTTTAGTTAGGGCATAGTATCTAAATTAAATATACTAGGTAGGCTAATTAGTTAATCTAGTAAGTAGAATATCCCCCTTTAGAATTAAGTTACTTATAGTAGAAGAGTAATAAGTAAGTTTGTACTTAAGAAATAGTATAGAAAAATAAAGCTTGCTAGCTTAGTAATTAAGTTATATAGTATACTTAAATAGATAGGATAATCTTTAATAAAATAAAGCGTAATCTAGGCTTATAACTATAGAAATTTAGATTACTAAGGTTAGGAATAATTTAGAAGATAGATTATTAGATTATCTCTACTATAATTAGACTTATATATATAGAGCTTTAGCTACCCTTACTAGAAGGTGTATAATTAGTAAACCTTCCTTACTAGAGCTCCTTCTTTTATTAGGCACTTAGTAGTAAGCTAGTAGTTAATTAGATAGTAGGTTATACTAGGGTATTAATTAAGCATTAATTGGGATTAATTAGATTAAGATGCTCCGTAATCTGGTTGTTATCCCTCCTGCAACAGTTAACTATAAGTAACTATACTTTTTTACTATTTCTAAATATATAAAATCTTCTCTAAGAGGTTAAGGATTTAATTGCTGCAAGCGCGTTGTTAATAGGTGCCATGGTTGTTAAGAAATGTGGTGTTGAAAATTTGGTGATTTTGGTGTTAGTGGTTGCTTGGTGGCGGTGGGCGCTTGGTGGTGGATCACGTTAGGGCTTACTATTATCCCTATAGTGCTTACTATTATCCTAAGGTGGTGACTACCTACTACTATTAGCGACTCCCCTATCCTAGGTTGTCTGGGAGACACCTATTTTGGACTAGTGGATAGGCTATATCTAGCCACCTTGGGGCTCTTCGTCCATAGATTCTTTAATTAATACTTTCTCATCAAATCATAGATCACCTCTAATAAGTGATAATGTGATAAATCCATTCTCTAATCTAACATTCACTTGCTGAAAAACTTACATTGGTTTGCATTGTACATGGACAACAATGAGCCATCGGCCAATAACGCCGGCAATGTGCTTCCGGTACCCAAGCCGGAAGAGGATGTCAACATCATGATATCATGACTTGCTCGCTCACCACCAGTTGCTCCCCTTCAGACCTTTACTTCTCAGCCGGATCTTCCAAGATAAACTTCCACATGACTTCCGCCGCCGTCTTTGCACCATCCATGGCATTCAACGTCTCCGCCAGAGTCCTCGCTTTAGCCGCATATCCAGGGTCTTTCAGAACCGTCAGAATCGTCGACCGGATATTCTTTGCTTTCCAAAACTGCTTTTGCACGCGGATGCCGGCGCCCGCATTCATGGCGTTGTCCAGGTTGGTTTGCTGCTCGACTTGCAGCGCGACGCCGACAATGGGCTTTCCAGCGGCCAAGGCGCATTGCACTGTTCCTTGGCCACCGTGTGTTACGATGACATCGGCAAGAGCATTTGCTGCTGAGGCGGGGATGAAGCGATCAGTTACTAGGAGGCGGGGATCGCCACCCGCGACTGCATTCGCTTTGTTGATGTCGCAGATAGACTTTGATGCGAGGACCACGGCGTTCCAGTCATCTTGAGGGTTCATATTCAACGCTTTGATAGCCTCGAACAAGAACTCTTCGGTACCAGAGCTTCCCATTGTCACGAGGATGGATGGGCCAGGACCCTTTTTCAGGTGTGTTGCAATGTCATCGTCCAGTTTTGCATCGTTGCGGGCGTAGAGCGGACCGGTGAGCACAATGTTCTTGGGAATTCGATGCAGGTATTCTTGGTGGAAGACTGGATGATCATTGACAAGGTTGAGATCAGCCATGTTCATATCGAAGAGCGAGATTGGTCCAGTGATGGGCCATCCTGCAGCCGCAGCAGCCGCTCCCAAACGCTTCTGCTGAAAGATGGGGGCCTTGATCATCAAGCCACTTGCCCACCAAGCCATGCGTTGCCGAATCGGACGGGGCAAACGAGTGAAGAGCGGCATCAAGTCCGGAAGATCACGAATCAGGCCATGTGCAAAAGCGGATGGGTGCAGAGGTACGGGCAGAAAGTTGATTGTGCGGATGCCCAAAAGACGAGCAGCAATCGAAGCCGGCGCCCACATGCCATGGAAGACAACATCAGGCTTCAAGTCCCTGAATGCGGCGAGTTGGCCATCAATGAATGTCTTGGCTATCTCTTCTGATCCGAAAAACTCTGGCCAGTCCCATCCGAGATCGTGAGCGACGGATATGCCCTTGACGCGAGGTTGGGCTGGCACAATGTTGAACCCGGCATCTGTGATTTGGTACTCGAACCTCGAACCGCAAGACAAAAAGTCTATCTTGAGATCGATTCCTGTTGGACACATGTCTCGCAGGGCAATGGCCATGGCGATCGCACGGGTCGTGTCGCCTGCATCTTGCCACGCTACGCTGAGGACGATGTGAATGGCCTTTGGCGCCATGGTTGCCTGGAGTAGGTATCGAGCGTCGGAATGTGTGGGAGCCTTCTTTACCAAAAGCTACCAACTGGAGCCGCCAGTCTTAATAGTAAATGAGCGCTAATACAGTGTGTACGGCTATCAAGGAGTGGCAAAGTGCTGTTATACATTTGGTAAGCTACCATAGCCACACAAGGTTGATCTTACTTATGGTATGCCTCATGTGCGGATCCCACATCCCCTCCATGTCCGACGAGACAGCTTGCAAGCACCTGCATATGCGGTGAAATCTCAAGGCTCTACCCAAGACGTCCGGTGCTCATCAGCGCGGAACGGCGTGCCAACCGGATTGTACCTATCAAAACCATGGGGTGTGTAGAGTACCTACCTACCTACGCGATACCAGGTTGACAGCATAAATTGAATTCTTATTGAGCAGCTTACCGGTACATCATCGATTTCCCGCGGGGAACCGTCGCAAATGCACATTTCTTAGGTTCACCATGCGCTTTGCTGACACGTCTGACCTGGATCAGGCACAGCCTAGCTTTCCCACCATTTGACCTTCATTAATTACCGCGGCTCCAATTCGCTGCAAACACCGCCATTATAAGATGTTGTCGGTTTGGAGCAGAGCCCACATAAGCCTCTCCTTCTGCAGATAAACCCCCATCCTCCGGTTCAATTTCATCAGCATCGGTGTGTCGGGAGCTGACCAACCCCATGGTGCTACCTGGCAACCTGTTGAACAGCACCGCCGCCATCGCCCTGCATGTTGCATCCACGGACGAGCAGTATCTATTGAGCCTATGCCTCTCGCCAGAGGGTGTCTCGTCATGTACGACCATGTCATATGCGAACAAGGCTGCACAGCTTGATCCCGCGACATTAGCCTTGGACACGGGACCAAGCTAACTGGCAAACCATGATATTAACGTGTCAGCCTTACCGTACTGGATCTGTAAGACGCGTAAACAAACTAAACCACTCGTATGCCTGTTCAGTGTTGTTGTCCATGTGGACGCGCCATAGGAGTCGTGCGCGGCATCAACAGCCGCACCTCAATACACCAAGATGTGCCCTATTTAGTACCAAAACATATATACCTTGTCGACAGTAAAAGCTATACCTGTCAGATTCTAAATGTACAATGATGAATGCTAAAGAATAATTCAAAAAACTCCACCAACGCCCATACCATGGATCCCCAGTCTATTTCCGACGCCTCGGCCAAAAGAAAACCATACAAATCGCGTCACAAGACACAGTGGTACCTCATTGCGCTCTAGAAGTGTTCAACTCATTGCGAAGGTCAGGGTTTGCCTTTGCTGTTAGACTCGATGCAAAGTGCATACTCGATTGGTGCAACCGTCTCCATGCTCGCCGCCGAGGAGCAAGGGCTTCCTCACTTGCTGCTGACTTTTCCGAAGCCAGATCTGACTTCTCATGCGTATCTTGCTGCGCCAGCCGTATACCCGGCTGCCCTTGCTCCAGCTCATCATGCGCTTCAGAGGCTGACGAGACGGGCTGTGTATCCTTTACACTTCGCCATTCCATGCCAAGGGCAGCAGGAATAGCCAGGCACGCAACGATGAGGGCGGCGAAGAATGTACCCTTGGTCAAGGAGTCGTTGTAGGCTTCTAGTACCTGGCGTTGGACGGCTGCGGTAAGTCCTTTGGTCAGATCTGTGGCGCCTGCGTTGAGAATCTGTTCTGGGTCGAGGCCGCCGATGTGTTCGAGGCCTTTGGTGAACTTGTCAATGTAGAGGTTCTGGCCGACGGCTGCGAATACGGCGCCGCCCAGGGTCTGGCAGAGTGACAGCACGGCTGTGCCGATTGGTACGTCGTTTTTGGGAAGAATGGTTTGGATGGCTAGGTTTGGTTGTTGCATCGTCCAGCCCACGCCGATACCGAGAATGATTTGATAGCCGATCCACATGCCGGTGTTGGTTCCCATGTCCCAGGTCGTAATTAGGCCGGCACCAATGGCCATGAAGCTCGATCCTAGAATCATAAATGGAGTGTAGTATCCAATACGTTGGACAAGTCCGCCAGAGGATATGGAACCCACGACGACAGAGAGAACAAGGGGAATGGTATTCACACCAGACTGCATCGCCGACACCTCCTTGATAGCCTGAAACCACAAGGGTATGTAAATGGATACCGTAAGCATCGTCGCCCCAACACAAAATTGGGATGCACCAGCGCATGCTACGCTTCGCTGCAGGATGATGCGAGGGGGAACAGTGGCTGTGGTGTGCCTCGTCCAGTACTGCCAGAAGATAAAGGCCAAGAACAATACCGCGAATACAACCAACATGGCGATTATCCGTGGAGATGCCCAGGAGAACTCTGCCGCGCCCCACTCCAAAGCGAGGAGTAGACAAGTGATGGATGGGAGAAAGAGCGCCGTGCCCACTGGGTCTAGGTGCTTGACCACATCTTTCCAGCTGGCCAACTTTGGTTTCTGCTCATCCAGTTTGAGAAGAAAGCAAACGACCAATATCGTGAGGCCTCCCAAGGGCAAATTGATGTAGAAACACCAAGACCAGCCTCGCTCCGACATGGACTTTTTTTCGCAGTTGTTAGTCTACCAAACAGGACCTCAAGACCGGCACAACAGATGAAGAACTTACAGTGAAAGCGCCTCCAAGCAACGGACCGGCCACACTTGCAACGCCAAAGCACGCGCCAAATAGCCCCTGCAGCATCGGTCTCTTGTGCAGCGGTACCGTGTTCAGCATGATCAAGATGGCTCCCGTGAAGATGGCACTGCTGCCCAAGCCGGCAATCGCCCGGCCAATAATCAGCATCATACTGCTGTGCGCGGCGCCGCATACCACGCTGCCTGCCTCGAAGAGAAAGATGCCAGACAAGAAGACGGGTTTTGTGGGGAAAAACGTGTAGATGCGACCGTAGAGTAGGATGAAGCCTGCCGAAGTGAGCATGTAGGCACTGCCGTACCAGCCAATGTCGTCGATGCTGTTGAACTGGTTCGTTATAGCGGGAATGGCTGGCCCGATTATGGTCCTATCGAGGGCGACTAGGAAGATGGAGATGTAGAGCGAGACCATGATAACTGCTGTTTTTGCTGCTGAAGGGTATGCTGGGCCGGCACCGCCCATGGATTGTGCATCATGCTGCTCGCTTTCCATTGTGGAAGTCGGGCTTTGGGCCTCGTCACCGGCGAAATGCGTCTCCTGGAGATGCGTCTTCCTGCTCTTTTGCTTGTGCTTGAGCCGCGGGAGACTGTCTGCGGAATCTGCATTGTCGGCCCCGTACTTGGTGGACATGGATTGCAGACTCGAGTGCTGAGAGGTGCCGTAGGATTGCAAATTCGGGACGTAGTCACCCCCCTGCCCGTTTCTCACATGCGGTCTCTCTCGCCCTGGGGTCCCCATGTCGTTCATCTCAAGAGTAGTGTTCGATCCCATTGCGATACCGTAGTATGCCGACAGACGTTGTTGCTGCAACTCCACTGACGAGTAAGGCCTATGATGGCTATGGTACTGCGTTGATGACCGAACGAAAGCGTTGTCGCAGGTATCCGCCAAGTCTGCAATAGCTTGTGCAATTCTTATTTTCTCGTCGTTTGAGCTGCGGGATGGCTGGAGGCTTTCACTGGGGCTGCGCTCGCTGGACGGCGCAGGATCCGGCACCGATCCAAGACCCGTATGGTCCGAGGAAGTGGATATAGACATCGCCATGTCGAAGTTCTCGCTTGCCAGGGTACGGTAGACGTACAAGAACGAATGCAGTCGAGTATCCACGCCGGTCCAAGTAGTCAGGGCCCAAGGTAGGTATACTAGTCGATAAGAGTTAATATAGTCAAGATAACGTACTAATCGGATCTCATCAAGATGCACCCAAATAGTCCATAATCAAGTAAGAACAGTATGGACAAAGGTCATCACACACACCCAAGGAACAAGCTCAAATCCTCCAAAGACCATGGACTATACTAAGTCCAGCTATCTCCTACACACCATACTCACGATTGCAAATCATCACGGGGGATCGGTACCAGGCACTCCCCAAGCACCGATGCATGTTACGCAACCTGCGTATCTATCAATACACTGCGCGTGCCTGGGTACCATGCGCAGTTGTTACAGGTGGGTTGGAGCCCTGCGCGCACACTGCATAGAGGGCGCATGGTCGGTGTTGCGGTGCAGTGGTCAGCACCGGGGTGGCTTTGGGGAGCCGAAGGCAGACAGACATGGCCGCCACACTTTAGCCTTGTGCCCGAGACAGGCTGCAGCTGGATTGTGTAGGTTCGAATTTCAAGGCTTGAGGGGCAGACTTCTAAGCTGATACGCATGTATATTAGTGTTTTCGATGACGGGAGAGGGTACAGGCGTGTGGGAGCTTTTGGCACGGTGTGGATGTGGGTAAGAGTGTCTGTGGTGTCAAAAAAAGTTGAAATTCATGTCACTACCTTTATGAATAATTCAGCCAAGAGGCTCTCACGTCTAGACTGAATACAGGGCAAGTTTATAGTGCACCGTCTCGAGTTCGCGTACTGCACTCCCAAGATAGCTTTCCCTAAGACCCAAGCTCTACCGTACGCCACATGTTCAATTTCCGCAAGACAACAATACCCACAAAAGGCGCTATCCAATTTTCATTGAATTTCCTGGCTAACATGAATCGAAACTGACCTCTCATCCCTGCCACACATCCATAAGTGGATATATCTGTGCACCAGTATACTATCTAAACCACAAACACAATTCCGACCATAAGTCCCAGTAAACCCCAGATCCTCCCATAAACCTCAATTCACCATTCCATCCCCCACAAAACCCCAATCAAATCAAAATCAACGAATAAATCCTCTCCTTAAAAGCTATCGAAAATATAAGCAATAGGACCCCCAACCTCGCCCACTCTACTCCACTCCCTCTACACCCAGCATGCCCCTAATCCCCCCCCACTCTAGCTTAGAAACCAATTGTTTCCGCATACTAGTACAGTATAGTACGGTAAACCAAGTTTCCACTGCCACATTTAAAGAAGAATCTTATCCTATTACTACGGTATAAAATTGTTTACAGTAGAATAGTACGCTAGGGGTTTACTACATAGGTGTAAACTGCCCTCCTGTATACCTGTAAAAGTTTAAAGTGGTAGTTTACCTGTATAGTAGGGGTTTTAATTAAGTATAAAAAGTAGTTTTATTTCTATAATACAATATAATATATAACTAAGACTAAAAGGGGTAAAGAAGATTAGCTTCACGCTATACGCACATAATGATAAGTTATAATATTTTTACTAATAGGAGGTGGTAATAGAGATAGTAGTATAGGTAGTAGAGGTAGTGATAATAGAGGTAGTGATAGAGGTGGTGGAGGTAGTAGTAGAGGTGGTGGTAGAGGTGGTGGTAGAGGTGGTGGTAGAGGTAGTAAAGAAGATTTAAGAAAGGAGGGGTAAAATACTTAAATAGTTAGTAGGAAACTAGTTATTACTACGTAATACTAGTAGATTAATAGAAGTGTAAAGGTCTTAGGCTTATGCCTAAGCCTAGGCCTAACACAAGATAGATAGAGTCTAACACTAATACTAAGCGAATACGCTACACACCTATAAAAAGGCGTAGAGGGCTTACCTCTCCTTTAAGATACTAAATACTATTATTAACGCTTATTATATTCTCCCTTAAGGTTAGTCTATAATATTTTAGTATCTTCTTCTAAGCATACTATAATAATAATAGAGATAGACGCGCTAGATATTTAGAATAATTAGGTGTAACCTAATATAGTAAAAAAGCTAATATAATAGTTCTAAGGATTAATAGAATAATAGGCTTAAGACTCTACTATAATAGCTATACTATATTAGTAGAATAAGGAAATACGTAATTAGATTCTATTCTAACCCTCCTCTAAGCCTATCAGTTTTAATAACCTACTACCTCTACCCCCCTCTACCTTATATTATAAACCTTTCCTAGTTAGCTTGCTATATAATAGCACTAAGGTAAACTTCTCCTTCTAGTAAATAACTATAGAATTTAAACTATATATAGATAAGGTCTTTATTAGGGATAAAGAGGCAAGTTTATATATATTTAGTCCTAGTTATTACCTATAGTCTAACGCGCTATAGCACTATATTTTAAGAATAGTACACGCAAGTATTATAATATAAGTAGGTTTCTTAACTACCTAGCGTTCTATTATATTAACTATTATAGGTAGAAGCGCGCCTAAGTTATATTAGAATACCTATAATAGGGCTAAAACTAGCCTTTTATAGAGTATTTTATAAATTTTATATAGCTTTTTATATAGTTAGGAGGTCTATACTAGAATAATAAATAGAAGCTTTTATAACTATACTAATTACTTAATAGCTATATACGCTTAGTTTTCTTTAATAGGGGAGTCTCTAGAATAAACTATAATATAGCTATAGAAGAATATAAGATAATTATAGTAGATATTAAAATAGCCTCCCTAAAACTAGGCTTTCTTTAGGCTAGTAAGTCTAAGAAACCCTAGTAGAAATCTATTCTAGATTAGGATAGTAATATAAATATAGTAGAAGTAGTAAACTTATTAAGTATATATACTAAAGTACTAATATTACGTCCTAACTAGATCCTATATAACCTATTTAATATACAAGAGCTAGCTAAGGTCTATACCTAGTATAAATAGGGTGGTTATTTTACGTAGGCGTGTCCTAATACCCTATTACTATAACTTGTAGGTGTTAAGATAGTTATAGTATTAGCAAGCGGCCCTAATTTAGGAAACTAGCTACCCCTAAAATTAGGCTAAGTTAGGGGTATAAGGAGGATACTATAGTAGAGGAATCATTAATAGTAGAGGCTATTAAGTATCCCCTAGATATTAAGGTAGGGTTAAATAATGCTCCTTTCTTTATTCCCCTTCTCCTAGGTAGAGTAGAGAACGTGCAAGCAATAATTAATTTAGGGTACTAGTATTTTAGTATAGTTAAGGAAAAGTTAGCAAGATAGATTAGTAGGAACTTTATTAATATTTGTTGCAGGAGGGATAATAACTAGATTATAGAGTATCTTAATCCTAATTAATCCTAATTAATCCTAGTTAATACCCCTATATAACCTACTATCTAATCAACTACTAGCTTACTGCTAAGTGCCTAATAAAAGAAGGAGCTCTAGTAAGGAAGGTTTACTAATTATACACCTTCTAGTAAGGGTAGCTAAAGCTCTATATATATGAGCCCGATCGTAGTAGAGACAATCTAATAATCTATCTCCTAAATTATTCCTAACCTTAGTAATCTAGATTTCCACAATATTCCTTTATAACCCTTATAATATGTCTAGGGAATTACTAAGGGTATAAGGATTTTATAGTTAGTAGCCTTAGACTATAATTTAGATAGTTAGTAGTCTTACCTTTTAGCTTATATAGTACCTAGTCTATCCTATTATTTGATACTAGGTAGACTATAGCTATATAGAGAGGGCATTATTATAGATATTCTATAAAGCAAATTAGTAATTAGGGAGGTAGAGAATATAGTAGTATAGGAGAGCGGGACACGCCTATATCCTACCTATATCTCTATCATCTTAGGTTTAGTTATAGCGGGGTTACTAAAGCAAGAATCCTAATAGAAAAATATATAGGTATAAATCTTTATAATAAATATACTAGATATTTTATAGGTAATATATAACTTGCGCCTAATAAAATATCTAGGAAGTGTTAATAATAGAAGTCCTATTAATATACATACTATTTATATTAATAGTAATATAGTTCCCTATAAACCTAAGTATAAAACTAGAAAGATAAAGTTCCTACAAGAGCTATAAGAGTTTAGGGACCTATTTAATAAAGAATTAGCAAGTAGTTTGCTACCTATGGAAATTTGGATTACTAAGGTTAGGAATGATTTAGGAGATAGATTTTTAGATTGTCTCTACTACGATCAGACTTATATATATAGAGCTTTAGCTACCCTTAACAGAAGGTGTATAATTAGTAAACCTTCCTTAGTAGAGCTCCTTCCTTTGTTAGTCACTTAGTAGTAAGCTAGCAGTTGATTAGATAGTGGGTTATACAGGGGTATTAGCCAGGATTAATTAGGATTAATTAGGATTAAGATGCTCTGTGATCTGGTTGTTATCCCTCCTACAACACTACCTTATTAGGGCAGTATAGATTACAATATTTAGTTAATAACTCTCCTAGATATAACCTAGCCTAACCCCCTATAGCGTCCCTTATACCCTATATTACGTGACTAATTACTAGAACTAAGAATATAACTTACTAAGTTAATAGATAAAGGCTATATCTAAGCAAGCTTATCTATAGCTAGAGCTCTAGTGTTGCTAGTAAAGAAGCCTTTAGGCGGTTAGCGCCTTTATATAGATTACTAGATACTTAATAGCATAACTACCTTAGATTAATACCTACTACTACTTATTAAGGAAACTTTGCGCACGCTATCTAGCGTAAAATAGTTTATAAAAATAGATATTTACGCTACCTTTTATAAGATTAGAATAGTAGAAGGCTATAAGTTCTTAATAGCGTGTTGCACCTAGTTTAGGCTATATAAATAGTTAGTATATTTATTTAGTCTTAGTAGTGCGCTATCTACCTTCTAATAATATATTAATACTACGCTTATAGAGTTACTTAGACTATATATAATTACCTACCTTAATAATATCTTAATTTATTTAGAAGAAGATTAGTTTAACTATATAGAAAAAGTAAAGCGTGTACTTACGCTATTAAAAGAAGTAGGGCTATATCTAGATTTAGAGAAATATACTTTAAGTATTATAGAAGTACGCTACCTAGGCTATATTATTAAGGCAGGTAAATTACTTAGACCTAACCCTAAAAAGCTTAGGGTAGTATAAGAATAGGAACCCCCTAGGAATATAAAAGAGGTAAGAGGTTTTCTAGGTTTTACTAACTTTTACTATAATTTTATCTTAAAGTTTTCTAAAGTAGTAGCGCCTTTAAACTAACTAACTAAGAAGTATACCTTATTTTAATAGGGGGAGGAAGAATAAAGTATATTTAATATAATAAAAAAAGTATTTTTATCTAGACTAGTACTAATATAATAGGATCTAGCTAAAGACATGTTACTAGAAGTAGACTATTCTAGATACGCTTTTAGGGGCTACTTATTACAAAAGGTTAGGGGCGTCTAGCGCCTAGTTACTTACTACTCTATAGTACTAACGCTAGAAAGATAAAACTATACAATATATAATAAGGAATTACTAGCTATTATTAATTATCTAAAAAGTTAAATAGTAGAGTTATAAAGTATTAATAGGCTATTTATAATATTTATAGACTATAAGAATATAGAGTATTTTACTAGCGTTTAAAGCTTAAGTAAGCAATAGTGCTACTAGGTAGAGGAACTTTTAAAATACTAGTATATTCTATAATATAGACCTAGTAATCTAGCAGGATAACCTAATACCTTAAGTAGATAACTATAAGATTTTAACTCCTCTAAAGTAATAGTATAGCTAGTTATACGCCCTAAATTAATTTAGGTTATAGTATTAGAAGTAGAGTAAGCGTTAAAGTTACTAAAAGGCGCTAGCCTCTTTGCTAACCTATATATATAGACACTATAGAACAAAGTAGTACTAGAAGATAAGATATATTAAGTGCGTCTTAACGCAGTCTAGAAAGACGCTAGGTCTTTCCTAGTTTTAGCTAATATAAAATAATAGATTAGGGACTATATAATTAGCGCACATAGTACTTTGCTTTAAGGGGGTATTAGTTAGTTACTAGTATAGGAACCCCTTATAATTACTATTATATAGCAAGTATATAAATTAGGTTTAGTAGAATATCTAAGAAAGAATATAATATTTTAGATACTACGACGCGACTATTATTAGAATAGAATATTATAAGATATTACGTAGTATATTTAAAACTACTACTATTATAGTGCTTATATCTCCTAGAAGCGCTAATAGGGTTTATTATAACCTATCCTAGTAGCGTTATAATACTAGTCCTAAATATTTATAGATTTTATAGATAACCTACCTATAAAAGATAATAGTAAAACCTAATTTCTATTAGTTATTAATAATAAATTATCTAAATATATTTAGCTTTAAATAATAGTCTTTATAGTAGCTAGTTATTATATAAGGATCTTTTAGAATAATAAGTAGTAGTTCTAGGGCTTCCTATCCTCTATTATTACTAACTAAGGCTTAGACTAGTTAGGATTTTTCTATATAGCGTTATACTAGATAATAAAGATAAACTAGTTACTATCTACTATATACTACCCCTAGATAGATAGCAGGATAGAGTAGGTAAACTAAGAGGTATAGGTAGTCCTGCGTATAATAGTATGCTTTAAGTAGACTAACTAGCCTAACTACCTACTAGCCTACTAACTTGCACTTAATAATAGGGATTCTAGTATAACTAGTATTAGCCCTAATCTACTTTTAAATAGGTATACTATAGATATACTATAAAAGATAATATTACTACTAGTAAAGCCTAAAAATCCTTATAGAGAGATTATAGCGTTCTTGTTACACCTATAGAGAGGTATAGAGCTAGTATAAGCTATTATTATATTCTAATAGTAATAATAATAGAAGGTAATAAACTAGTCTTAATACCTAGTTAAAAAGTTCCTAAAAGGTAATATAGTATAGTTTATAATACGTAATATAAAGATAAACTAACTAGGTAAAAGGTTTAACTAGCTATAGATAAAGTATAAAGTAGTAAAAGTCCCTACTTAACTAATAGTAGTGTTAGACCTACTAGGGAACTTATATAAGACTATATATAGATCTACTTAAGAGAGCTACTAATAATCTACTACTAAGCTAAAAGCTTTAGGAGTTATAACTAGGCCTAATACTTACTCTAGAAAATAAAGATATAACTCTAGATAAATAGAAAGTAGAAGAGATCCTTTACGTAAAGAATATAAGAAGAAAAGAAAAGTATTAAGTCCTAGTAAAATAGAAGGGGTATATTAATCTAATATAGCACCCGCTAGAGGTAGTATAGGATATAGAGGCCCTAGATAGGTTTAAGGAATAGTATAGGGATGCTATATATAATAATAGCCTAATACGTATAAAAGTTAGTAAGTAAAAGTAGAATAAAGCTAGAATAACAACTTAGAACTTTATTATAATTAAGAAGCAAAAGGGTACTAGAGATAGCTTCTATTTAATCCTAATAACACTCTAGGCAAGTGCCCTACTAACAAACTTTATAATATAGCTAATAACTAAGTAGTAGTATCTACACTATTACTATCTACGCCTAACCCCCTATTAGCTTCTTCCTAATTATTATTTATATTATTATAACGCTTTTATATTTCTTAGTACTAGCGGCAACGCTTGCGCATAGCATAGGTAGGGGAAGACTTAGTTAATAAGTATAAATAGTAGTAGTAGTAGTAGTAGTAGTAAGATAAAGGTAGTGCTTTAATAATCTACTAACGTGTAGTATCCTAGGCCTAAAGAAAATAAATGTTAGAATAAATATAAGGGAATAAAGGAAAATTAATAATAATAATAAGAGTCTTAATACTATAGGTAGTGCGCTTAGTAGCGCTTTTAAGCTTATTAATATAAAGGTTAGTTTAGGCCTAAGTCTTGTTTATACGCTAGCTATTATAATATAAGGTAATACTAGTAGTAGTAGCTAGCTATATAATATTATTATTACTATAACTACTACGCAAAGGTATAATAGTAGACTAAAGTAGAAATACTAAAGTACTAGTAGTAGATAGAATAATAGCACTAAGCTAATACTAATTATAAGCGTGTAAGTAGGTAGAGAGGGTAAGTAGAGTAATAGTATTATTAGTTTAAGCTATTAATATAAGATCCTTAAACTAATAGTAGACTAAGTAGAGCTAGTAGAATTATAGAATAAACTAGTAGTAAGTGCCTTTAGTAGGTTTTCCTATAAAGGTTCTAAAGGTCCCTTTCTAAATAATATAGAGGTAATCCTTCTAGTAACTATAATAAAAGTAAAGCTAGTTATAGAGGGCTTAGTAGATATTAGGATTATTAGTAAGGATAGCCTTTAACCTAGTATAGGTCTTATAACTATAATAATAAGACTTATATAAACGCCCTAGATATAGTTAGAACTCACTATAAAGAATATAAAAATTAAGAGAAACCTACTACTACCCTCCTAATAGTTTTACTTACTATAGAGATAAAGTTAGTTAATCTACTAATTATAATGAAGTACCTTTATAAAACTACTATTATACTCCTTATTATCTAAGTTACTAGATATAATAAAGCTACTAAGCAACTAGGTTTAGGGAGATATATACTAAGTAAAAGGTTAGTGTAGGAAATATTAGGAGAATATTAGAGGTACACACCTTATCTTAGTAGGCCTAGCGTAGGGTCTAACTACCTTATAGTAGATCCCTACTACTAGCACTAGTAGGGTCTAACTACCTGTCGCAAACCGAGATGGGGCAAAAGTAAACACTGTTACCCCACCCCGATAAGTTGATATATATGGTGGAATATTGATGAGATATTGTATTGCGACAATACCTTATAGTAGATCCCTACTACTAGCACTAGTAGTAGTAGTAGATAAGGATATAATAGAGGTAATAGGGGCTAGGTTAATAGAAAAAGAGTAGGAAGATAACTAATTAGCTAAGAAAACCTATAGTGCGATAAAGTAAGTTAGGAAATTTATAGTAGGGTAGGATAGCTATATTAGACCTTTTATAGTAGGGTGCTAAAATAAGCGCACAGACGCTACGCGTGCGTACTACTTAATATATAGGCCTGTTATAAATTAGAGAGGAATATAAAGATATAGTAATAGAACCTAAATATATTATAATAAAGCCTAAAATAGCTTATAAAGGGATAAAGATATAACCCTAAACCCCTAAAATCTTTTTTTTTACAATAGCTTATAGGGAAGGTTAGGGGTATATAAAGAGCTTAGGCTTATACCTAAGCCTAGGCCTAACACAAGATAGATAGAGTCTAACACTAATACTAAGCAAACACGCTACACACCTATAAAAAGTTGTGGAGGGCTTACCTCTCCTTTAAGATACTAAATACTATTATTAACTCTTATTGTATTCTCCCTTAAGGCTAGTCTAAAACAAGAAGTAGAAATAGAAGTATGTTTCTTTTATAGAATACATAGTATAATAAACCATATTTAGGTTTACTTCTTCTATATAATCTACTTCTTAGTCTACTTTAGATAAATATAGCTACTATAAACTAATTTTACACTATAGTGTATACACTACCTCTCTTCCCTTATTTTTCTTCTTTTATACAAACTCTACAACACCTCTATACTAGGTATTAGCCCTCCTAAGAAGGTGAATCTAGAAAATAGGTCCTATAATGTTTCATATTTTCTATTATAGAGATAACTAGAAAGAGAATATTTATTCTATCTCCTTTACTATAGTACAAAATTACCTAAAGTAGAATAGAGACTATAGGGTTTACTATATAGTGTAAAAGTCTTAGGCTTATACCTAAGCCTAGGTCTAATAAGAGATAGGTAGAGACTAACACTACTACTAAGTACACACGCTACATACCTATAAAAAAGTAGAGAGCGTTTACCTCTCCTTTAAAATATTAAATCCTATTACTAATACTTACTATATTCTCTCTTAAGGCTAGTCTAAAATATTTTAGTATCCTTTTCTAAATATATTATAATAGTTGTGGAAATTTGGATCACTAAGGTTAGGAATAATTTAGGAGATGGATTATTAGATTGTATCTACTACGATTAGACTCATATATATAGAGCTTTAGCTACCCTTACTATTATGGACTAGCCTTAAGGGAGAATGCAATAAGCGTTGATAATAGTATTTAGTATCTTAAAGGAGAGATAAGCCCTCTACGCCTTTTTATAGGTGTCTAGTGTGTTCGCTTAGTAGTAGTGTTAGACTTGGTCCGTCTTGTGTTAGACCTAGGCTTAGGCATAAGCCCAAGTCCTTTACATACCCCTAACCCTCCCCCACAAACTATCGTGAAATCGTCTTTCTAGGGGTCTAGGGTTATGTCTTTGTCCTCTATAATCTATATTAGGCTTTATTGCTATATTTTTTAGTTTTATTATTATATCTTTATATTCCTTCCTAATTTGTAACAGGCCTATATATTAAGCAGTACGCGCGCGTAGCGTCTATGCGCTTATTTTAGCACCTTACTATAAAAGTTCTAATATAGCTATCCTACCCTACTATAAATTTCCTAAACTTACTTTGTTATATAGCAGATTTTCCTAACTAATTAGTCTTATCTCTACTCTTTTTCTATTAATCCCGCCTGTATAGCCTCTATTATATCTCTATCTGCTACTGCTAGTGCTAGTAGTAGGGATCCACTATAAGGTAGTTAGACCCCGCGCTAGGCCTACTAAGATAAGGTGCGTACTTCTAATATTCTCCCTATGTTCCCTATACTAACTTCTGCTTAGCACACGTCTCCCTAAATATAGCTGCTTAGTAGCTTTATTATTTCTAGTAACTTAGATAATAAGGAGTATAATAGTAGCTTTATAAAGCCACTTTCCTATAATTAGTGTATTAACTAGCTTTGTCTTTTTAGTAAGTATAACTATTAGGAGGGTAGTAGTAAGTTCCCCTTAATTTTTATTTTCTTTGTAGCAAGTTCTAACTGTGTCTAGGGCGCTTGTGCAAGTCCTGTTATTATGGCCACAAGACCTATACTTAATTAGAAGCTATCCTTACTAATAATCCTAACGTTCGCCAAGCCCTCTACAACTAGCTTTAGTTTTATTATAGTTACTAGGAGGATTGCCTCTATATTATAAAGAAGGGGACCCTTAGCACCTTTATAGGGAAACCTACTAAAGGCACCTATTACTAGTTTGTGCTACAGTTCTACTAGCTCTGCTATTATTTTAAGGATCTTATATTAAGGGCTTAAACTAATAATACTATTACTCTACTTGCCCCTACTACCTACTCGCGCGCCTATAATTAGTATTAGCTTAGTGCTATTATTCTATCTACTACTAGTACTCTAGTATTTCTACTTTAGTCTACTATTACGCCCTTATATAGTAGTTATAGCAACAACAACGTTATATAGCTTGCTACTACTACTAGTGTTACCTTCTAGCGTATTAACTAGCGTATAAACAAGACCTAGGCCTAAACTAACCTTTATATTAATAGGCTTAAGAGCGCTGCTAAGTGTACTACCTAAGGTATTAAGACTCTTATTATTAGTATTAAATTTCCCTTGTTTCCTTTGTATCTATTCTAATATTTATTTTCTTTAGGCCTAGGGTGCTACGTATTAGCAAGCTGTTAAAGCACTACCCTCCTCTTACTACTGCTACTACTATTATTTGTACTTGTTAACTAAGTCGTCCCCTACCTGCGCTGCGCGCAAGCGTTACTACTGTCGCTAAGAGACGTAGAGGCGTTAGGATAACATAAACAATAGTTTAGGGGGGGCTAGAGAGGGGTTAGTTATAGATAGTAATAGTATAGATACTACTACCTAATTATTAGCTATATTATAAAACTTTAGTAGTAGGGCACTTACTTAGAGTGTTGTTAGGATAAATAAAGATATCTCTAATACCTTTCTACTTCTTAATTATAATAAAGGTCTAAGTTATTATTCTAGTCCCCTTTTGCCTTTGCTTCCTAGCTTTTGTGCGTATTAGGCTATTATTATGCGTGGCATCCCTATACTATTCCTTAAACCTATCTAGAGCCTTAGTATCCTATACTACCTCTAGCGGGTGCTATATTAGATTAATATACCCCTTCTATTTTACTAGGACTTAATACTTCCCTTTTCCTCTTATATTCTTTGCACAAAGGATCTCTTCTACTTCCTATTTATCTAGTGTTACGTCTTTATTTTCTAGAGTAACTATTAGGCCTAGTTATAAGTCCTAAAGCTTCTAGCTTAGTAGCAGGTTATTAGTAGCTCTCTCTAGTAGATCTATATACACAGTCTTATACAAGTTCCCTAGTAAGTCTAATACTACTATAAGTAGAGTAGGGACTTCTATTACTTTATACTTAACCTATAGCTAGTTAAACTTTTTACTTAGTTAGTTTATCTTTATATTATGTATTATAAACTAAACTATATTACCTTTTAGGAACTTTTTAGCTAGGTATTAGGACTAGTTTATTACTTCCTATTATTATTACTATTAGAACGCGATAGTAGCTTGCGCTAGCTCTACACCCCTCTATAGGTGTAACAAGAACGCTATAGCCTCTCTATAAGGATTCTTAGGCTTTACTAGTAGTAATATTATCTTTTATAGCATGTCTATAGTATACCTATTTAAAAGCAGATTTAGGCTAATACTAGTTGTGCTAGAGTCCCTATTGTTAAGTACTAGTTAGCAGGCTAGAAGGTAGTTAGGCTAGTTAGTCTGCTTAAAGCATACTATTATGCGTAGCACCGCCTACACTTCTTAGTTTACCTGCTCTGTCCCGCTGTCTATCTAGGGGTGGTATATAGTAGACAGTAACTAGTTTATCTTTATTATCTAGTATAACGTTGTCTAGAAGGATCCTAACTAGTCTAAGCCTTAGTTAGTAATAATAGAGGATAGAAAGCCCTAGAACCGCTACTAGTTGTCCTAGAAGATCCTTGCACAATAATTAGCTATTATAGAGACTGTTGCTTTAAGCTAAATATATTTAGACAATCTGTTAGTAATAACTAATAGGTACTAGGGTTTGCTCTTATCTTTTGCAGGTAGGTTAACTATAAAATCTATAGATATTTAGGACTAGTATTGTAACGCAACTAGTATAGGTTGTAATAGACCCTATTAGCGCTTCTAGGAGATATAAGCACTATAATAATAGTAGTTTTAAATATACTGCGCAATATCTCCTAATATTCTATCCTAATAATAGTTGCGGCGTAGTATTTAAAATATTATATTCTTTCCTAGGTGTCCTACTAAACCTAATTTATGTGCTTGCTATATAATAGTAGTTATAAGGGGTTCCTATATTAGCAACTAAATAACATCCCTCTAGAGTAAAGTGCTGTGTGCGCTAATTGCATAGTCCCTAATCTGTTACTTTGTGTTAGCTAAAACTAGGAAAGACCTAGCGCCTTTCTAAACCGTATTAAGACGTACTTAGTATGTCTTATCTTCTAGTACTGCTTTGTCCTATAGTGTCTACATGTGTAGGTTAGTAAAGAGGCTAGCGCCCTTTAGTAACTTAGACGCCTCCTCTGCTTCTAACACTGCAACCTAAATTAATTTAGGGCGCATTACTAACTATAGTGTTGCTTTAGAGGAGTTTAAATCTTATAGTTATCTGCTTAAGGCATTAGGTTATCCTATAAGATAGCTAGGCCTATACTATAGGATATACTAATATTTTAAAAGTTCCTCTGCCTAGTAGCACTATTACTCGCTTAAGCTTTAAAGGCTAGTAAAGTACTCTAAGTTTTTATAGTCTATAAATATTATAAATAGTTTATAAACGCTCTGTAACTCTACTAACTAACTTTTAAGACACTTAATAATAGCAAGCAATTTCTTATTATGTATAGTGTAGTTTTATCTCTCTAGCGTTAGTGCTGTAGAGTAGTAAGTAACTAGGTGCTAGACGCCCCTAACTTTTTACGATAAGCAACCCCTAAGAGCACATCCTAAATAGTCTGCTTCTAATAACATTTCTTTAGCTAGGTCCTATTATATTAATACTAGTCCTAATATAAACGCCTTTTTTAGCGCATTAAATGCACTTTATTCTTCCTCTCCCTATTAGAATAGGGTATTCTTCCTAGTTAGTTAGTGCAAAGGTGCTACTACTTTAGAAAACCTTGCGATAAAATTATAGTAGAAGTTAGCAAAACCTAGAAAACTCCTTACCTCTCTTATATTCCTAGGGGATTCCTATTCCTATACTGCCCTAAGCTTTTTAGGGTTAGGTCTAAGTGATTTGCCCGCCTTAACAATATAGCCTAGGTAGCGTACCTCCTTAACACTAAAAGCACATTTCTTTAAGTCTAGGTATAGTCCTACTTCTTTTAACAGCGTAAGTACACGCTTTACTTTTTCTATATAGTTAAACTAGTTTCCTTCTAAATAAATTAGGATATTATTAAGGTAGGCTGTTATATATAATCTAAGTAACTCTATAAGCGCGGTATTAATATATTATTAGAAAGTAGATAGCGCACTACTAAGACTAAATAGATATACTAACTATTTATATAACCTAAACTAGGTGCAGAAAGTAGTTAAGGACTTATAACCTTCTACTATTCTATCTTTATAAAAGGCAGCGCGAATATCTACTTTTGTAAACTAATTTACACTATATAGTGTGCGTAAAATTTCCTTAATAAGTAGTAGTAGGTATTAGTCTAAGGTTATTATGCTATTAAGCATCTAGTAGTCCACACATAGACGCTAACCACCTAATAGCTTCTTTACTAGCAATACTAGAGCTCTAGCTGTAGAAGAGCTTGCTTAGATCTAGCCCTTGTCTATTAATCTAGTAAGTTATATTCTTAGTTCTAACAATTAATTACGCGACATAGGGTACAGGGGACCCTATAGGGGGTTAGGCTAGGTTCTATCTAGGAGAGTTATTAACTAAATATAGTAATCTATACTGCCTTAATAAGGCGGTAAACCGCTCGCTAACTCTTTGTTAAACAGGTCCTTAAACTCTTAAAGTTCTAGTAGTAACTTTGTCTTTCTAGTTTTATGCTTAGGTTTATAGGAAACTATGTTACTAGCAATATAGAAGGTGTGTATATTAATAGGACTTCCCTTATTAACACTTCCTAGATATTTTATTAGGCGCAAGTTATATATTACCTATAATATATCTAGTATATTTGTTGCAAAAATTTGTACCTATATATCTTCCTATTAGGGTTCTTAATTTAGCAACCCTGCTATAACTAAACCTAAGATAATAGAGATATAGGTAGGATGCAGGCGTCTCCTGCTCTCTTGTACTACTATATTTCCTACCTTCCTAATTATTAATTCACCTTGTAGAATGTCTATAACAACGCCCTCTCTGCAAAGCTATAGTCTGCCTAGTATTAGTTAATAGGAAAGGCAAGGTACCACATAAGCTAAAAGCTAAGACTACTAACTATCTAAATTATAGTCTAATACCACTAACTATAAAATTCTTATACCCTTAGTAATTCCCTAGGTATATTACAAGGGTCGCGGGGGAATATCTATAAAGTTCCTACTAATCTATCTTGCTAACTTTTCCTTAACTGCACTAAAACACTAGCACCCTAAATTAACTATTGCTTGCACGTTCTCTACTCTACCTAGGAGGAGGGGAATAAAGAAAGGAGGATTATTTAACCTAGCCTTAATATCTAGGGGACACTTAATAGCCTCTACTATTAATAATTCCTCTATTATAGTGTCCTCCTTATACCCCTAACTTAGCCTAAAGTTAAGGGCAGCTAGTTTCCTAAATTAGAGCCGCTTGCTAATACTGCAACTATCTTAACACCTACTAGTTACAGTAATAGGGTATTAGGGCATGCACGCACAAAATAACTGCCCTATCTATACTTAGTGCAGACCTTTACTAGTTTCTGTGCATTAAACAGGTCCTGTAGGATCTAGTTAGGATGTAATATTAGCAGTTTAGTAGGTGCACTTAATAAGGCTGCTACTTCTACTATATTTATGTCGCCGTCCTAATCTAAGTTAGACTTCTACTAGGGTTCCTTAGACTTGCTAGCCTAAAGAAAACCTAGTTCTAGAGAGGCTATTTTAATATCTACTATAATTATCTTATATTCCTCTATAGCTACATTATAGTTTATCCTAGAGACTCCCCTATTAAGGGAAACTAAGCGCATGCAGCTATTAAGAGATTACTAAAGTTATAAAAGCTTCTATTTATTATCCTAGTGTAAACCTTCTAACTATATAAGAAGCTGCACAAAATTTATAAAGAACTCTATAAAAGGCTAATTTTAGCCCTAATATAAGTATTCTAACGCAACTTAGGCGCGCTCCTACCTGTAATAGTTACTATAATAGAACGCTAGGTAGTTAAGAAACCTACTTATATCCTAACGCTTACGTGCACTATCCTTAAAGTATAGTGCTATAGCGCGCTAGACTATAGGCGATAACTAGGACTAAATATATATAAACCTTGCCTCCTTATCCCTAATAAAGACCTTGTCTGTACGCAGTTTAAACTCTATAGTTATCTGCTAGGAGGAGAAGTTTGCCTTAGTACTATTATATAGCAAGCTAACTAGGAAGGGTTTGCAATATAAGGTAGGAGAGGGTAGAGGCAGCATGTTATTAAACCTAGCGGGCTTAGAGGAGGGTTAGGATAGAATCTAATTGCGTATTTCCTTGTTCTGTTAACGTAGTATAGCTATTATAGCAGAGTCTTAAGCCTGTTATTCTATTAAACTATAGACCTATTGTATTAGGCTTTCTACTATATTAGGTTGCACCTAGTTATTCTAAATATCTAGCGCGTCTATCTCTTATTACTATTATAGTATGTTTAGAAGAAGATACTAAAATATTATAGACTAGCCTTAAGGGAGAATGCAATAAGCGTTAATAATAGTATTTAGTATCTTAAAGGAGAGATAAGCCCTCTACGCCTTTTTATAGGTGTCTAGTGTGTTCGCTTAGTAGTAGTGTTAGACTTGGTCCATCTTGTGTTAGACCTAGGCTTAGGCATAAGCCCAAGTCCTTTACACTTACTAGAAGGTAAATAATTAGTAAACCTTCCTTACTAGAGCTCCTGCTTTTTATTAGGCACTTAGTAGTAAGCTAGTAGTTAATTAGATAGTAGGTTATATAGGGGTATTAATTAGGATTAATTAGATTAAGATGCTCTATAATCTAGTTAATATCCCTCCTGCAACACACCCCCTAGGTATAGGTAGATCTTTTGTTATTATAGTTGCGCTTATAGTTAGTAGGTAGTGTAGCTAATTAGAGCGTTATATATCTAAAGGGTTAAATTAGCTTACCCTTTAGATACTAACTAGCGCGCCTTCCTTATTTAGCCTGCGCTTACGCGCGTAGATATTATCTAGACTTAGCTCTATAACTCTATCTACCTAACTATAATCTTTACTATAGCTTAAGTTATAAGATTATATAACCCTAAAGATCTAAACTATACTTATATCCCTACTAACCTGTTAACTTAGTTAAAGTTAAAGCCTACTACTTGCACTTACTCTACCTACGCTACCCTTATTACCTCCTACGCAGCTAAAGCTATAGTTACTAAAGCTACTACTACTAAAGAAGAGCGCGCTACTACTAAGCGTAAGGCTATTGTAGAGTATGCAGTAGCTAAGTATATAGCTACTACTACTATAGTTAAGATTGTAAAGCTAAGGAAGGGCGCTCCTACTCTAGCTCCTACTACTCTAGCTCTAACTCCCGCTCCCGCTCCTCCCTAGACCCCTCCCCCTGTCCCTACTCCTGCTCCTACTCCCTCTCTAGCTCCTAAGGAGACCCTAAGATCCTCCTATTATAGAGAGCCTAGTATTTGTTATACTAAAACTTATCTAAATTATCTACGCTCTACGCTCTTTAATAAGTCTAATAGCAAGTGCTATAACTCTTCTAGTAGGGGGACTTAGTACTAGTAGTACTCCTCTAGGTATAGCTGTATCCTAATATATATAATTTATATAAGAATTTTTCCTTTATAATACTTAGCAAGATCTATACTAATAAACTAATAGCCCTAAGCTCGCCTAACATTCTGCGCTGTCCTTCCTAGCAAGGAAGTAGGTAGGTAAGAGCTAAGACCTTCTTAAGGATAAGAAGTAGAGGGTCTTAGTGCTCCTTAAGGAGAGTAAGGCTAAACAGCAGGAGCTAGTAAAAGCTGCTACTACTACTGCTAAGCTTGCGCGCAAGGCTACTACTATAGCTAAGGGCGCCTAGAGCTCCTTATTAGAAGATAAGGACTCTAGCTCCTCTAAGGTTCCCCCTATAGATCCTAGGTTAAGGCAACCTAGGCAGCTCCCTATAGACTCTAAGGCACGCTTTACGCGCGTAATAGAGCTCCTTAGGGAAGCTACCTAGTTAATAATAGAGAGGTAGGCTATAGTTAGTTATTCTTATATTATATATTAATAGATCTTATATACTACCTTACTTTAATTAATGCTATATAATATATACTCTACTATTATATAACTTTAGGTGCTCCCTAAACCTTATAAATTATTATATAGTTAGGTTTTTAGTAAGCCTATTAGCTAGTATATTACTAGTAGGTAGGTAGGTAATATAGAAAGATCCCTTTATATACTCTTATCTTAGCCACATGTTTTAAATATCCACATAGCGCAGCTTAGTAGTAATCCTTTTGTTATTGCCTACTACTAACCTAATAGTTTATTAATTATTATAATTAATTATCTAGGTAGTATCTAAAGTAAGGTGTATTTTAGTTAAAAAATATTTTAACGCTATTGCTTCTTTACTTATTTGCTTAAGCGCAAGGAGCTCTGCCTTAGTAGTTAAAGTGGTAACAGTTGCTTGTTAAGCTGCCTTCTAAATAATAGGTCCTCTAAAGAGCGTAATTAGGTATCTATATAATAATCGCTAAGTATTAATATTATTAGTAAATAACGTATTACTATATATTATAATCTTATTAGGATCCCTATTCCTATATTAGATTAATTAGTATTAAGTTTAGTATAGATAGATGATTACTTAATTAACCGCATTAAAGTGTTATTTAGATAGGTTAGTAAGGTATTAGGAGAGCTAGGAGGCTGTATAGGTAATATTAGGGCGCACTATAATTAAGGTGTAAAGGATTAATCTAACGCGCTCTTAATAGTGCTTAATCTCTTTTTTAGTAGCTTCTCCTGTGCTCTTTTTAATATCTTTACTTAATAGTAGTGTAGCAGGGAATTTTCCTATCTCTACTAGATTAAATTTCTTTGCAATCTTGTTAATGTATTTATTATAAACAAGCGTTATTATTGAACCGTTAGGGAGAGTAACCTATTTAAACGAGGAGAAGTGGGAGGGGCAAGGTTTAATAGTAGGGGTGCTATGGTGGAGGATATGGTTTAATGCGGGAACATAAGTGAAAAGATGATATTGTAAGGTTAAAGTGAAGTCTCTAAGAGTTTTTTTTTTGTTCTCCTATCCTCTAATCCTTTATACCTTTATACTATTCAATCCGCCTAACCTTTTAGGCTAAGCCTTGTTTTTCTCCTATACATCCCTTACTACAGCACAAACCTCCCCCTCCTTTAAGCTTAGCCCTATTAAGCTTGGACCTTACTCTCCTTATCCTAGTCTGCAACCCTAGTTCCTAGCTTGTTAAGCTTTAGGTGAGGGAGTAGGAGTATCTAGGGTCTCTAATCTTAAACCTAAACTTAACAAGATAGTTCTCCTCCGCGCCCTAGCTAGACTTCCTAGATAGCCTAGCCCTAGGCGCCTAGATCCCTCCGCCTTCTGTTCCTCCTTAATAGCTCCTAGATGCTTTTTAACAGCATCTAGAGTCTCTAATTGCTCAATCTATCTATTATACCTCTACTACTCTCCTGCCTTAGTAGGCTGTACTCCCTTTGTACTAAAGTAGGATTAGTCTAGTACCCTAGCGTCCTTGTCCTTGCTAAATGCAAGCTTCTTATTCTTAATGCAGATAGCCTAATTCTTCTTTAACTCTTTTACTATCTTAACCTAACTCTTCCTAATCTATGCTCCTATCTTTTCTCTATTTAAATCTCCTATTAGGTACTTCTAGATCTCTGCCTTTACTAAAGGGTTATCCTATTAAACCTAATATATAATTGCCTTTAAGATCTAGGTTAGGTAGGTAGCCTAGACGTCCCTAGGAAACTACTATTAGACTCTACTATATTTAACTAGGTGCCCTAATAGAGTCTTTAGGGCCATACTTATCTATAGGTAGGCTAGTGCAATCTCTATATATATCCCTATCTCTAGCACCTCTATTATTGTTATATTTGTAACAATAAGGCAGAATTGCCTGCCTATTGTTCCATGCCGAGTCAGGCCTAATAAAGGCCCGACTTACTAATGTATATAGAGAACAGCTCGCCTATAGTTAGGATAGGCATGTTCTTCTTGTCCTTTTGTACAAGACCTATAGGTGTAGGAATCTTATCCTTTTCTGTATAGACGCGCACTCCTATATGCCTTTAAGTTATATAGGATACCTTTTAGATGCCCTACCTACCTAAGTTGTTACATTATAAGAAGAACATTGTCCTAGCTAGTAACAGCATTTAAGAATATCGCACTTGTTGTTATTTTAAGCTACCAATTTAGTTCTAGTAGCTACCTAACCCTGTAACTCTATAGTTAGAACAGCTATTAGAACTTCTAACAACCAAAGCCTATAGGCTTAGACTTCTAGACCTATAGGTGGTGCTAGATTACCTTTGGAAAAATCGCGTCAGAGTGCGTTAAGGTAGAGACCTAGAGACTACTAAAAGCCTAGAGGAATTAGAGGCAAAGCTAATATCCTCCTAAAACTAAACCCCCTAAAAGAAAAGAAAAGATTTGTTGTTCTTATTAACTACAAAATGTTAGACAAAGGCAAAGGAAGGGTATCTAGTTTAGCTACTTTTAAAAGCCTATTTACTAATAGAAAGAAATTAGATAAGGAAGACTTAATTAACAACGCCCTCCTAGAAGGACCTACTTCCTATCTGTCCCTTAAGGTACCTTATGCTCCTAGGAAATCTTAAAGCAACACCTCCCTTAAAGATAAATATATATTAACCCTATCTAAAAAGGAGAGGTTAGAGGAATAAGTTAAGCAACTTACTAATTAGTTGTACAACACCTCCCTCCGTGAGGAGATATAGGGTACTACCTAACCTAGCTAGTCTTTAGCTTCTATATTAAACCCTATAGTATATACTATAAAAGCTAAGAGATAATCTAAAAAGACGCTAAATATCTCTATACTTAGTAATAGTGCTAATCCTACTTTTAGACAATAGCAAGTATCTATTTAGGATAGGCTAGAGATTAACGCTAACTACTACCCCTCTTCTAGAGCTTGGATAGCGTTAGTCTAGGGACACTATTCAGGACTAGCAAGAGAATACTTAGAGCCACGTTACCTATCTAATTCCCTAAGTCTTTAGTTCTAAAAAGCTAAGGAAATAATTACCCTCCTTTAAACTTACTTTATTACTAGAAATAAGATAGCTAAGAGTTAGACTATATTTAACCGCCTATACATAACTAATATAGAGACGTTCCCTGCCTTTAAGTTATAATTCTAGAGTCTTGCTATTAGAGGAGAAGTACCCTAATTAGAGTAGTATTACTACCTCTAGATAAAGATTACACCTTCCCTAAGGATGCTAAACCTCGCTTTCTAACAGAATTAGCACAATAATTTCAAGACTATAGTAGATTATCTTACTGCTTTTAATATAGAACACTGCCTATACCCTACCTTGTCTGCTCCTACCTAGACTACTCTGTTATCTAGAAAAGGACTAACTCCCTTCTAACACTCTAGAAACTAGTCCTATTTAGACGCTAATTAGAAATCCTATAATAGACCTTTAACAGCTAAACCTTATGTGCCCTACTTATAATAACAAGGCACTACCCCTTAAAACAATTAACCCCTATCCGCTACGCCAGCCACTCCTAGCGCTACTACAACAGGAACCCTAGTAACTTGCTATAATTGTGGAAAGCCTAGGTACTTTAGTAGTAACTGCCCTAAACCCCTAAGGATTTAGGCTATAGATATAGAACAGGTTATTAAGAATTCTAAGGAAGAAGAAACCGCTAAATTAACCAATTTAGATAGCTATTAGACAGGAAACAACAACGCCTAGGAGGATCCTCCTTCCTAGGCCTAACTTAATATAACCTGTTAAACCTTTCCTTAACTAAATTGTTTGTTAGTTCCTATTTGCTTACACGTACGACCCTATGCCTTAATAGATCTAGTGTTCGCCTAAACGCTTTAGTAGATACTAGGGCCTAAGGTTATTTATTTCTTAATTTAAAAATTGCTTATAATATCTCTTCTACACTTAGAGTACCTATCTAAAAGCTACTATACAAGCTTACTATTAAAGGGTTCTAGGATTAGATTACCTCCCTAGTTGCCCACTACATTTGGCTTTACATGATAGTTAGTAGCTAAAAGGTTTATAACTGCCCCTTTGTAATAGTAGACTTAGGTTCTTAGGATTGTATTATTAGACAACACTAGCTAAAATAGTTCTAAATCCTAATTAATACAGATAAATCTTAACTAATCTAGCTAGAGAAATATCCCCTAACCTACGATCCCGCACCTCTAATTCTGGTACAACTCTACTAGCAAGTGCCGTCTACTCTAGTTACCCACGATATCTTGCGAAGAGACGCCCTTTAGGATCAAGAGGAGAACTAGAACTAAAACAGTCCTAGTTTAATTAACAGGATACGTGGTATACTTAAAATTCTAGCTACTTATAGGGCTGCTACTAAACCTATTACGCCACCTACCCTAGTCTAATCGCTAATAGTTACCCCACCTACAAAATTTTAAATTGCTACTATTTCTACTAATGCCTTCTATTTTAATATAAAAAAATCTTCTAATAAATTCTTCACCACTAGCCTATATAAGATTAAGCGTAGGATCCAAACCCTATCTAAATAGGACGCTCTTAACCACAGCTTGTTAGATTAGAAGCTCCTATCTAACTATAATTCCTATTAGGACGTCTTTAACAAGGCTAAGGCTAACAAACTTCTAATCTACTAGCCTTATAACTATAAGATAGTCTTAGAGGAACCCCTTCTAAACTACTAGAGTCCCCTCTATTGTTAAAATACTAAGGAACTCTAGGCTACTAAGGAATATGTACAAGAGCACCTACAGAAAGGTTTTATCAAGACTAGTTAGAGCCTATTTGCCTCTCCTATCCTATATATTAAGAAGCTAAATAGAGGCCTTAGGATCTATATAGATTACTATAAGCTTAACAGCTTAACGCGAAAGGACGCGTATCTAATACCCTGTATAGACAATCTATTATCCTAGCTAGCTAAAGCAAAAATCTTCACTAAGCTAGATATTCATGCCGCCTTTAATAAGATCTAAATAGACCCTAACTTAGAGGAGTATACCACTTTCCGCACTAGGTATAGTGCCTACAAATGCAAAGTCCTACTATTTAGGCTATGTAATAGACCCGCAACCTATTAGCGCTATATAAATAATATACTAATAGATTATTTAGACAACTTCTATATTGCCTATCTAGATAATATCCTTATCTACTCTAAAAACCTTAATACTTACAAGGACTATATTTAAAAAGTCCTTAAGCGTCTTTGTTCTGCTAGATTATAGGCTAATATTAAGAAAAGCGAATTCTATACAACCTGTACCTGTTACCTAGGATATATCCTTACTAATAGAGGTTTAGAGGTGGATCCTAACAAAGTTAAGGTACTCTAAAACTAGTCCGCTCCTAAGACAATAACTAGAGTAAAGTCCTTCCTAGGATTTACTAGATTCTACTAGCAATTTGTGGAAAACTTCTCTAAGACAGCCAAGCCCTTAACTACTCTTTAGAGCCCTGCTACCCTATTCGTATAGACTTTGGAATGCCAACAAGCCTTTAACTAGCTTAGGAATGCCCTGCTAGCAATCCTAAGCTTAGCTTACTTCTATCCTAAGTACCCTCTAAAACTAGAGACAGACGCCTCTAATAGAGTTATTGCAGCTGTCCTCTTACAGGAGCATCCTAATAGGAAATAGTACCCTGTATCCTTCTTTAGTTAGACCCTTACTAGTTCTAAACTTAATTAGGAAATCTATAACAAAGAATTATTTGCAATAATCTGCGCCTTTAAGAAATAGCGTGCTAACCTAACAAGTACTTAGCACCTTATTAGAGTATACACAGATTACTAAGCACTAGAGTACTTTATATCTACTAAAGTCCTTAGTGCTAGGCAAGCTAGATAGCTAGAGGTTATAAGTCCCTTTAACTTCTAAATTAAGTACACTCCTAGATCTTACAACGCCCAAGCTAATATCCTAAGTAGAAGGGAACAGGATATGCTTAACCTTAAGACTACTTAAAGGGATAATCGCTTACAAGTAATAATTGCCCTAGATAGGTTACACCCCTAAATCAACTCTAACTTAGCGCAAGACTACCTAGCTAAGCGTTCCTTACTAATCCTTGCTTTAATTACAGTAGTTTAGAACCCTATAACTCTTAGATCCCTAGAACTTATTAAAACTCTTCTCTAAGAAAATAGGTCCTTATTCCTAATAGAAAGATTAGAGTTGCCTAAGCACTATTAGATAGAAAACAGACTCCTTCTCTACTAGGATTAACTTTACGTGCCTGCTAGATTAGTCCTATATACTAGACTAATTCGTAAGGCTTATAATTAAGTGTCTACTACCTACCTATTAGCTACTAAAACCTATTAGATTCTAGCCTAATATTACTACTAGAAAGGTATAGAGACTACCTGTAAACGCTATGTTCGCAACTATATCCTATGCAGGAGAGGGCACCTAAGATAGCACTAACTCCTAGGCATGCTCTACCCCCTTCCTATCCCTAGTCTACCAATGCAGCACCTGTGCATTAATTTCAAGGATTTTCCCTAGGATTAATAGGGATACAATTAGATTATGGTTATTATTAATTGCCTATTAAAGCAAGCTATTACTATCCCTTGCCACAAAACTATAGACGCCTAAGGTATAGCTACTGTATTTATTTAGTAGGTGTACTAATTTAGACACACTCTAGATACTATTGTTTCTAATTAAGGCCCTTAGTTTGTATCTAGTTTCTAGTCTAAGTTCTGTTAGATTATAGGCACTAAAGTTAAGCTCTCTACTACCTACCACAAATAGACTAATAGACAAACTAAGATTATAAATAAGTATATTAATTAGAGACTAAGGCCTTTTGTATCCTATTACTAGGACAACTAGAGCGAGCTACTACCTATAATAGACTGTGCCTAAAGTACCCTTCTACATTTATCTATTAGCATAGCTCTGTATTAGCTCCTCTTTAGTTCCTTACTAAAGCAAAGTTAGAATTAGAAACTAGAAAAGACCCTATCTACTATACTAGAGAAACTAAACTACAAGGACGCCTTATCCCTTGCTACTTAGATGCACAACGTATAGAAGATTGCTAAAGAGAATATAGAAAGAGCTTAAGACCAAATGCGCTCCGCTACTAATCACTATTGCTATCTAGTTAACTAGAAGGTTAGTAACTATGTTTATCTATCTACTGCTAATCTTGCTATTTCACAACCTAGCTAAAAACTATCTAAACAATAGAAAGGTCCCTTTAAGGTATTAGAACAAGTAGGAAACGCGTATTGCCTCTAATTGCTACCTAGTTCCAAGATCTATAACGTTTTCTCTCCTAATATACTATGCAAAGATCCCTAAGACCTATTACCTAGACAAGAGGCTCTAAAACCCCCTAGTACCCCTATACAAGGTATAGAGGAATAGGAGGTAGAAGAAATCCTAGCTAGCAAATTATATTAATCTAAGCTAAAATATAAAGTTAAGTAGGTTAGACACAATCCTAATCTAGTTTAGTATCCTACCTCTAACTTTATAGGTGCTCCCTATAAATTACAGGTATTTTACTAATAGTATCTAAATTAGCTAGGTCCCCTACGTAGCTTACTAAAATAGATTTAAGCCTAGGAAAAAGGCAAAGAGGATCTAATATTACTTCACGACGATTATACCTAATATTAGAACTAATTCACATCCTATTTAGCTACGCATTATCTATTAACTACTACCTATAACTATTATTCTTGTCGCTATTTATTATTATATCCTATTTAGAACCTTTAAGGGTCCTAGGACACTACCCCTAGGAAACCTTTTTATTCTATATCTATCTCTCTATTAGATCCTAGTTTAGACTCTGTATTAGCTAAGATAGCTCCTAGACTACCTTTCTTAACTAGCTTCTAGACAACAGGTGCGGCAGCTGGTGCGGGAGCAGGGTTAGGAGCTAGAACCAATTTAGGCTGCTTCTTATAGATCGCCTTTATTTTAGCCCACACTAGAAAGGTTGCCTCCTAATTTAGTGCTAATTCCTCCTTAAGTTTATTAATAGCCTTTATTAAGCCCCTAACTGCTAAGACTATCTTATAGATACTGTTCTAAAGCTAACGTAAATTAGATATAGCAGTATAATAGGTGGCTATAAGGATCTTAGTAGCTTCTATGCCCTTAGTCTAAGCATTAGCAACAGTAACGCACTTAGTAAGGTTTTAGGCGGCTTCTTAAACGTTGGCCTTAAACTGCTTAACATCCTTCTAATAGGTAACCACAGCTTCCTCTTCCTTATCCCCTTTAGTAGGGTTTCTAATCAGGCTATAGTATTCTTCTAGAGCACCCCTAAGGGCAGAGTACTCTTAGCTAACAAAGGAAGGAATCTGCTAGGATTAGTAAAGGAACCCTATTAGACTTAGATACTTACTAGATTGCAATACTTATTCTAGGAGATACAGTACTAGCACTTCTTAGAATTCTTTAACTTAAAATTAAAATTATTAAACCTGCCCCTAGCTAGAGCCCTAACTGCTCTTATACAGAGAGCGCAATAAGCGACAGGAAGGACTCCTAGTGGTACTAGTACTAGCATAGCTAAAGGTTCTAATTTAGATTAGCAACTATTTAATTATATAGATTAAATACTTACTAGATTTTAGATAGATTAGGTTAAATAATTGAAAAATTAGGGATATAGGAATAAGAAAGTTAGTAGGTAGAGGGCTAGTTATAGGCAGGCTAGGGATAGGGGTCCGTGCCCTAGAAAGAAGAAGTAAAGGTGAAGGTAGAGGTAAAGGTGGATTTTTTTTTTACAAAAAGCTCTTCTTTAATAAGGGCTCCGAACCTGATCCTAAGGATAGGGACTATCCTTTCTCTACAGGAGGGGGTAGTGTAATAATAAGGCAGAATTGCCTGCCTATTGTTCTATGCCAAGTTAGGCCTAATAAAGGCCTAACTCACTAATGTATATAGAGAACAGCTCGCCTATAGTTAGGATAGGCATGTTCTTCTTGTCCTTTTGTACAAGACCTATAGGTGTAGGAATCTTATCCTTTTCCGTACAGACGCGCACTCCTATATGCCTTTGAGTTGTATAGGATACCTTTTGGATGCCCTACCTACCTAAGTTATTACAATATTATCCTGCACTTTTATATACTATAGTAGAACTGTACGCTGCGTTTAAGTAGTAGGTCTAGTAGATCTATGTGGCATTACTAGGCTTGTAATCCTTGCCTATCCTTTTTAGCAGATCTCCTTCTCCTATTTTACTATAGGGCACTTCTCCCTTAGCTCTTTAGGCTAGTGCACCCTATCTTCCTATGCTTAGATATAGGCCCTCTCGTTCCTCGTTAATCCTCTATCTATCTAATTTACCTAATTCTTCTATACTTCTTTAAACCTAATTAGAAGCTTAGTGCAGTTATCTTAGTCCTTATTATTAAAAGAAACTAAGCCTTAGATTATCTTAAGCCCTTGTCCTAACTACGCTGCCTTAGAAAGGTTTACGTCCACATAACAAAAGAAGGTCTAGTCTCCTACCTAGGCGTACTTAGTGTAGTATAGGTATAAGATTAGGTTTGTAGTTTCCTAGATTATAGCGTATTAGAGCTAGTATCCTATATCCCCTTGCACTAGCTATTAAATAATAGAGTGGTATATAGTCCTGCACTACCCTAAATTAGCTGCCTACTTTATCTCCCTTAAGTGCTATTTGTACATCTTAAAGCACTTGTCTACTATCCTTACTAGTTCTAGGTCTTTGTAGATCTATGTAAAGGTGTCTAGGGTTATACTTCCTTTTTATAAGAAGCCTTAGTAACTCTGCTTAAATCTTATTACCTATTGTAGTTAAGCCTAGTTAATTATTAGTACTATCTTCTTTAGCTAGTAGTAATAAGCTTATAGATCCTTAGAGGTGTAATCTTAGTTAAATAGCTTAGTAAAAGCTACCGCAGTAACTAGGTTAGCTTGCAAATTTCCCTATTCTCTAGGCTTATAGTACAGCACGTTTAGCTATCTATTACTTGCCTCTGCGTTTAGAGTCTAAGTGTAGAGCCCTATCTTGCTAGTAATAAACTTTAAGTAGCTAAAGCATACCTAATTCAAATCCTGCACTATCCTCCCCTTAGCGTCCTAGATAGTGCTATAATTAGTAACTTTGTAGTACTATACTTTAACTAGCTTCCTTTACTTAGTGTTGTTAAGTGCGCCACTCCTAATCCTAGCAGTAATTAATTGTAGTGTAGAGCGTTAGTTTTTGCACTAATAGGGCGCTTTATTCTTAACTATAGTATACTTATCTTTAGTAATACCCTCTTCTTCTAGTATTATTATCTTAGTATCTAGAGTCTTATTAAGTTCCTTAAGTAGTCTAGGTAAAGAGTTGCGTAATTTATTTATTACCTCTATGTTAGTATCCTATAGTTATAGGCCTACTACTATATATTAGCTAATAATACTAAACTCCTAGTAAATATTCTCTCCTATCCTTTTTAAGAGCTAGGCAGCGTATCTTCCTTGTGCTCTTATTATCCTTTGCATAGGCAATTCTGCTAGAGATTCTTTCTCTAAGATATAGGCAGCTAATTTAATTTCTCCTAAGGTAGTATCTAGCATATCCTCTATCCTCTTCTTATAACTCTATAACTCCCTTACTATACTTCCTAACCTTAATAGTCCTCTATTCTAGACTACACTCCTATCTAGTAGTATAGTCTAGGCGCGTCTAGCGTAGGATATAGTCCTAGGTAGCTAGTTATAACCTAGATTCTTAATCTCTTGTGTTACCCTCTCCTCCTCTACTTTCTTTTTAGCCACTTCTCTACTTCCTTATAGAGAGCTAGCTAGAACATCTTTAATTTCTTTTAGTACTAGTATCCTATAGTTTGTTAATAGCCTTATACCCTCTTTCTATATCTATTTGCTAGGGGGGATTATGCTAAGTAGCACCCCTACCTAGTTCTCTAACTTCCTGTACTATTGTAGCACTAGGCGCTAAATCCTAGCGTAAGTACTATCCTCCTCTCTATAGCGTATATTAAAGTTACGTAGGTTGCTTATACCTTTAAGCGTTAGTCTAGGTAGGGCATGTAGGCCTATTACGTAGTAACGAATAATTGCCCTAATATGTTGCAAGAAATAGTCCTTTAGTTCCTCCTTAGCCTTTAAGATAGCATCTACCTTTCCTATTAGCTTAGTAATTATAACCTAGACCCTGTGCTAGTTAGTAATATTAACAAAATTGTCTTTTAACTAGTTTTAACCCTATATTCTATAGTATACCTCTAAGTTTAGGAAGCTAGTAAGCTAGTCTAGACCTACGCGATGTAGGAGGTACCTTATATCTATGCATCCTTAGTATATCTAACCTACTTGCAGGGTAAACTAGCTTAGGTATTTCTAACTAAATTTAGCGTAATTAGCGCGGATATACTATATTACTAAGCGTATTTTATTAAGCCACTTCTTATATATATTGCGCGCTTCCTTTATAAATAGGTACTATAGCCTAAAATTAGCTATACTACTATATAACTATATAAGTGCTAGGCTAGACTCTATAAAGCTCCCTACTACTATTATTAATTCTAAAGTTTTATTAAAGTGCTTGCCTAGTGCTCCTATAAAGTTATCTGCAATATTCCTCTATTACGTAATAGTGCTTACACGCATCTTATTAATCTAGCTACCTATAGTTGCACCTCCTTTCTATAGAAGAGGGATACCTTTATAAAGTGCCTACGTCTACGCGTTAAACTCTTTAGGCTAAACTAATTCTAACCTTTTAATAGCTAAAAGACTCCTCTATTATAACGTATGCTAATAGTCTAGTGCGAAACTTCTAGGTGTTATAGGCTATAGCTGCAACCCTCTAGGTTGTGGGCTTAACCTTAGGGGCTGCAGGGAACCTATTAATATTAGGGATCCTAGTAAACTTAGCTTAACTACTAGCTATTTTCCTTTCTAGACTTCTAACAACTATTTAGGGCTTGTTATTTTGTTTAGGATCTTCTAGTAGTAGCTTTATTAGATACTTGTAGCTTTGTTAGATATCTAAAGTTTTTAGTATAGCTTATTATAGTAGTAGTAGCGCGGGTAGAATATATGCGGGAACACGCGTGCCTTTCTATTATGCTTGCGCCTTCCTATTATTCTCCTATCTTTACTTTGTTCTACCTTTACTTATTTATTATCCTTCTACCTTTACTTATTTATTATCCTTCTACCTTTACTTTCTTATTATCCTTATTATAATTGCTTATCCGCGCGCAGGTAGGTAGTTAGTGTAGCTAATTAGAGCGTTGTATATCTAAAGGGTTAAATTAGCGCACCCTTTAGATACCTATTTAGGACTAGCGCGCTTCCTGCCTTCCCCTACTAATCTTACGCCCGTCCTATAGCGTATCTTTTTCCTAAGTCTTAATACTAAAGTATTAATACTATTAACTCTTTAATTATTAATTATCCTCCTCTTAATTGCTTTTACTAGAATCTAAGATGTTAAAATATTAGTATTCTGCTCGTTCTTTGTCTAAGAGCGTCCTAGGCCTAATCTTAAGAGTAGGACCGCCTATATCTAGTCGCGGGATTTCCTAGTCCTAATTCTCTAATTTAGCTTCCTTATTTTCTTCTCTTCCCTCTATACCTAACTTATTAAACTGCGCAGGCAGCGCTTAGAAGATATACCTATTTTCCTATAGTGCCCTATCCTATAACTTTATAAGTCCTTAGTCTTCCTAGTTTACCTTATCCTAGCTTCTTTAGTAGAAGATCTTTACCCTCTAGCCTAGTGTTGTATGTGCAAACTTAGCTCTATCTAAATCTTTTAGCTAATACGTCCCTAACTCTAGAAAGCTCTGCGCTACTAGGTATAGACCTAGCTATTTGTTACTAAGTTTCCTATCTCTAGATATATCTATCTAGCGGGCCAAATCCTATAGCAGTACTAATAAGCTAGGGCTAATTTCCTCTCTTTAAATTTCCTTATAGTTATCCTAATATTCTTTCTTCTATAAGCGTAGCCTCTTAATTCTTAATACTGCATCTTTAAGAAACTAATCTCTTAGGTTAACCTAGGTAGCCCTTACTACTAGTAGCTAAGCCCTATCTATTATCTGCCTAAAGGGAAGCGTCTGCTATATTAGAAGAGCTAGTTTAATTAGGAGTACTAGGTTCTAACTAGTAACTAGCTAGTATGCGGAGTATCTAGTATTTTCTTAAATAGATATTTAGTTAGCTAGGAGTACTATTAGTAGATTAGAGACCTAGCTCCCCTAGAGCTTTGCAAGTGCGTTAATAATTAGTTTATGCCCTCCTTTAATTTTTCTGTTAGCCTAAGGGTTATAGGCGGAGATCTAAACCCTATGTATGCTGTAGACAGTAGCTAAATTATAAATAACTTTTTAGAAGTTAGGCCCCCTATTAACTATAATCCTTTGCGCTATGCTCTATCTGTATAGGATGTCTTCGTATATAAATTTGGCGATAGTTTTTAATCTATTATTTAGCAATACTTGTGCTTTAGGCCACCTGCTTAAATAGTCCTAGGCTATTACTAGGAATTATTTCCTAGAATTATAAGGTATATAGACTATATTAATAGCTACCATCTCCTATAGCGCATAGGAGTAGGTGTTAGTAAGTATGTTAACCTTCTTCTTGCTACTTCTTTTCTAACACTTATAACACGTGCGTAGAGTGAGCCTTACTATCTTATATATCCTTTCCTACTAATATTACTAAGCTATTATTAAGTAGATAGCATTTACCCTATAATAACTAATAAGGTAATGTATTTCCTATATAGCAGCAATCCTAATATCTTTATTATTAACTACTTATCTTACTACTATATTTTAAGATATCTTGTAGAAGAGGAACCTATCTCTTATAAAGAAGTTTAATACTTATTTCTTCTATGCCCTTAACTCCTTCTATAGAACGTCTAGGATTTTAAACCTAACTAGAAACTAGGCAATTCCTTCTAACTTAGCGCTATATTTAGGATATAGTACTTTATCCTTTATTAGATTATATAACTTAACGTTAGCAATTATATACTTAATAAAGTCTTTAACGTTATCTTTAGTTTTATCTAGGGGTTCCTATCTATCCTCTTTTAGATATCGTGATAGAGTATCTGCAACTATATTCCTCTTGCCTAGAATATATTAAATTTTAAAGTCCCACGCTAAAATAGCAGCAAGCTACCTATTTATTACTCCCCCTAATATTTTGCTTAAGGACTAATTAAACTAAGTAATTAAGGTTTAAGCGTCTATCTTAATAATAAATAGTGTTCTATAGAGCTAAACTCTAAACTTTTTTAGGGCCTATAGCATAGCTCTACACTCTAGCTTAGTAGAGTGCTACTTTACTTTAGACTTTAACTATACAGTACTTTTAAACTAGCATAGATATTGCCTTCTATCTAGCCCTATTTGTTCTAGGGAAGCTCCTACGCCTTCCCTACTAGCGTCTACTATAAGGTAGACAGTCCCTCTAGTCTTGTAATTAATAGTTATTAGGGCTGGTGCCGTAGTAATAAAATGCTTAAGCTCTTTTATTGCTACTCTCTGTGGTTCTTCCTATATCTACCTAGTGTTACCTTGCAGGAGTATAAATAATAGCTTTGCTTAGATAGCGAAGCTAGGAACCTATATCTAGTAGTAGACATAGATCCTAACAAATATCTAGACTTCCCTTATATTTCTGTATTCTAGCTATTTTACAATCTTTTCTACCTTTATGCAGTTAGGGTATCTTCCTTTAAAGCTAACCTTATAGCCTACAACGCTAAGATAAGCTATACCCTAATAATATTTCTTTCCTAAAACTGTACCCCCTACTTACTTAATATTCTACTAGGACTTGGTTAAGCTGCTGCATATACTTAAGCACAAATCTCTAGACCCTAGGAAGCGCCTCTTCGCCCCTATAGTTAGTCTTAGGCCCCCCTACAGTTATATTGTCTATAAATAGCATTATATAAGGGGAATAATTGCGCAGTATTTTTATTATAATTCTCTAAAAGGCTGCTACTAAGTTTGTTACTCCTTATACTATAGTGCAGGATTGTAGTAGGCTAATAGGGGTGTGTATAGTAGTTATATCTCTACTATCTAGGTGTAGGGTAATCTAGTTATATCCTAAAAACATGTCTATTAGGGATAATATCTTGCACCTAGCAAATTTCTTAGAGAATTTATCTGCAGTTAGAGGTAGCTTAGCATCCCTCTAGCTAACCTTGTTTATATAGACAGTATTCTAGACTAGATAGTGCTTCTTGTCTTTCTTTGCTACTAAGAAATATAGGTTCTAGTATAGGCTATTGCACCTCTTAAGTGTTCCTTAATCTAGACGCTCTTCTAACATCTAAATAAATTCTTCTTCTACCGCCTTAGCTACTAGGAAACTGCGTATTTGCTATGCCTTATACAGGATTATCTTTATTTAGTAAGGCAGGCTAATATCTTAAGTAATACGTCTACTTTCTCTAAAGTTAAAGGCGATAGCTGCTTCTCTATTAAGAATTATTTCTTAAAATAGAGTCCTTTCCGCTGCTAATAAGTCTAGACTAAATTTCTATTCTTGCATCCTCTTAGTAGTTAGCCTAGACCCTCTTAGAAATAATATATATCTTTTCTTAAAAAGATAGTTAAAAGGGCTAAGGTTAACTCTTTCGCGAATACTAAGCTTTAGTAGTTAGTTTTCCTTAGCTACTATTTTCTAGTCCTCCCTTCTAAACTCTATATCCTTATCCTTCTCTTTTAGTTCGTCTACTAGTTAGATTTTCTTGCTAACTTTTTTGTACTTAGTGCTTACCTTAGTAACTATTTGCGCTACTTTTTACTGTGCACCTTAATTTAGCTTATATATTACTAATATTAGGTTTAGCTCTTAGATAGCCTGTAGGTCTTTGCTTGCCCCTACACTATATCCTATAGTTTGTGCTACCTATTTTTCTAGTATCTTTTTGTCTTCTAAGGTGAATAGTTATCTATATTTACTAAATCCTACTTATAGCTCTATATAGTCTACCTCTTACAGAAATTTTAAATATGCTATATGTTCTGCTATGCAGTATTTATCTCCTAGGTATTAATTTTGTAGGATCTCTTTCCTAAGCAAGGGTCCTGCTATTAGTTTTCTAACTTGTCTTCCTCTTCTATTTTATCTCTATCTTCTAGCTTTAGATCTAAGGCTATAAAGACTGTATTCCTTTCCCTATCTAAGGATAGCACCTAGCAGGTAACCCTCCTATAGATATTATACTAAATAGCTAGCCTAGCAGAGGTATACTATAGCCCCCTTAATATAGTAAAGTAGGTTAGGTTTGTAATTACCCTAAAATAAGTTAGGGTCTCTACCTCCCCTATGCGTAATAGCATATTCCACGCGGTTCTAATAAATAGGTCTATCCTGCTGTTAGCTGTGACTACCCCCTGCGTATACCCTAGGGTCTAGGTTAGTGTCTTAATAGGTACCTATAACGCCTGCGCAGCACTTAATCTTAAGAGATTTATTTATGCCCCTATATTAATTAGGTAGTTTACTGCGTTCCCCCTTATACTAGTCTAGTAGGTTAGTAGTTCTATATAGAGAGTTGTCTAATTTAATTCCTAGTTAGCGTAAGACTTGTCTTTTTCTTCTTGTATAACTAAATCTTTTCTATACCTATCTAAGTTTTGTCTAAATTAGAGCCTTACTTAGGTATTAAGTACTTCTAGCATTGCGCGTATATTACGCTAACCTAGCGTAGGGTCCTTTACCTCTAGCTCCTCTAATTAGTTAACATATCTAAAGGGTGAAATTAGCGCACCCTTTAGATACCTATTTAGGACTAGCGTACTTTCTAGGCCCCCTAGCTCTACTATGTTTACCCTGCTAAAGTTATTATCTAGCAGGACTTAAGTCTAGGGTTCCTATAATAACGTCTTGATTTGTTCCTACAGATAATCTTACCCTAGTAGGTTAGCCACTGCAATTCCCTAGACTTCCTGTCTAAGAAAAGCAGCTATTATTTAGTTTAGGCTTAGGCGCATTATCTCCTTAAGCTCCTTATTCTTTACTTCTTTAAACTGTACTTTTCTTCTTATTACTAGCAGGTCCTAGTTAGGCCCTAAATTCGCATAGCCTTTACCTATATTATCTAGTAGCTAGATTATCGCGAAGGGGTCTGTATAGGCCTAAGCTAGGTATAGAATCTCTAGGGTCTCTTTAAGTTCTATCTCCTTACTTGCCCCCTCTTCTTAGTTTACTAGGTTTTGTGTTAGTCTTCCTTACCCGCGCTTCTAGATTAATCCTGTCCTTACTTCCTCTAAGACTTAGTCCCTTTGCTTTTCTTTCTCCCTTATAGAGGCGTGGATCCTAGGTGTATTCTTGTCTACTAATCCTAGGATAATATATCTTAAGTCTATATAATCTAGCGTTATTACTACTAGGTCTTCCTTACTAGTTTGTAGTATTTAATAGTTTAAGAACTGCTTATATTCTTTTTAAGTATCTCCTAGTTCTAATCCTTAATTCTAGGAAGATATCGCGTTAGCTCCTGCTCTTTTTACTACTAGGTAGTCTAGTCCTTAAGTCTACCTCTACTACTAGCCTCTTAAATCTATTCTATTAAATAGTTCTAGCTTAACCTGTAACGCTAGCTAGCTAAGGATATCCTTAGTAACTTTGTAGTATTTACGCAACTTTTTCTTTATCTAGTAAAGAGCAAGGTTCTATAGTGCTAGCTTAGTAACCTGCCCTAGTCTTTTATGTAATAGTCTATAGTAAAATGTCCTAGTCCTTATTTCTAGATTCTAGGAAGTGCTTACCTACCCTAGCGCTATAAGTTCTAACTAGGGGGGGTAGTCCCTTGCTAGGTAGGTTTCTAATCTACATATATTATAGGTGGGTGGTTTCTTATTATACCCCCTATAACTCTATAGCCCTAGCTAAGTAGTTATTGTTTACGTAGGGCCCTAGGTTCTTAGCTAGTTTGTTAGTAACCCCCTAATTACTATAGTATTCTAACGCATTCCTTGCTCTATCCTAGTATTAGTTACATGTAAAATAAAGTAGAGCTAGTTTACTAGGCTTTTTAGTAGCAGGCCTATTGCGTAGTGTTCCTATAGCCTATTAGCCTTAGCTAAACTTATCTTTATTTTTCCTAGTGCCCTAATTAACTAGTCTATTTCTAGGTTAACGTTTAGTAGTAGTTAGGTGGTGGCTTACTCCTTTCTAACGCCTTTTGCTGCCTCTATAATATCCTCCTTTGTAGGCGTAGCTTTTGCTAATTCTAATATCTAATATGCCTACTAAGCATCTTCCTCTATTTAGCTAGCTAATATATATTTTATTCCTTCTCTTTGCTAATAGATTCTTTTAACGTAGGCATAGATCTTCTCTAGCTTATAGCTTGCTACCTTATTGCTATTAGGCCCTCCTAGTATACTAAGCAAGACTAGCTCTTTATCTACCTAGGGTAACCCTCTAAAGAAGAAGAATCTAACCTTGCTTTCGTGTAGCTATTTAGATACTAGGCAGGCATTACTATACACCACAAAATTAGTATAGTAGTCTAAGAGACCTAGGAAGTTCCTAGAGGCTTCTTGTATATACGCATCTAGGAAGGTTTAGGTACCTATCCTTTAGGCTATATCCTAGTCCCTCTAGTGCTCCTTTATAGCTTCCTGTAGCTCCTCCTAGTCTTACTTCTAGTAAGGTCTAAGCTTCTTTATAAATATTCTGTATACAGTATTATAAAAGTCTAGTAGAATTTTTAGCTAATCTACTTTATCTAGCCCCCTATTTTCTACCTAGTAGTTGTAGTTATCTAGGAACTCTGTAACCTCCCTCCCCTAGAACTAAAAGTTAGTTTTCCTAGGCCTTATAGGGACAAGAACTCTTCTTAGGGGTCTAGAGGTTTCTATTTTAGTTAACCCTAGGGTAATATTACTTTCTCTAGGTATTATTCCTAGCAAGAAGGATAGGCTTAGTTAAGATAGTAGGCTTCTATAAATATTAAAGGAGGTGTATAAACTAGTAATATTAATTAAAAATTATTAGACAAGTTAGTATCTACTTGCTTATATTACTTCCCCCCTTTCCTATCTCTTACTTTTATAGACTATATTTTGTTTTTAGTAGATTCTTATTATATTAGTAACTTTAGCCTAGCCCTATTTTCCTACTAATAGCGCACACTATCCTATAGCCTTTGCTGTAGCTTTTCTATTAGTAGCAATATTCTAGGTGTTCTAGTACTTCTAGTATTGCTAATGCTTCTTGTAGTTCTAATTATTCTAATAGTTCTAGTTATTCTAGTTCTAGTTATTCTAGTTCTAGTTATTCTAGTTCTAGTTATTCTAGTTATTCTAGTTCTAGTTATTCTAGTTGTTCTAGTTCTAGTTATTCTAGTCGTTCTAGTTCTGGTTGTTCTAGTTCTAGTTATTCTAGTTCTAGTTATTCTAGCTCTGGTTGTTCTAGTTGTTCTAGTGTTTCTAGTTAGCCTCTTAGTGTTGTTACTCTGTTCCTACTAACGCGCATTAGCCACGTCCTAATATAGGCCTACTATTTTTGCCTTAACAATGTTAATTATTAACACTACCTATTTTTTTAAGTTTTCTCTGCCCTCCTTATACTTAGAGAAATGTCCTCTTAGTTACATGCTACTAGGCCCTCCCCTTTACTAAGATAAGATAAGTTCCCCTTAGGCTTTGCTATTTGTACTGTTAGGGAGAGTAACCTATTTAAACAAGGAGAAGTAGGAGGGGCAAGGTTTAATAGTAGTAATCCTATAGTAGAGGATATAGGTTTAATATAGAAATATAAGTAAAAAGATAATATTGTAGAGTTAAAGTAAAGTCTCGCTAAGTTATGCTTATCCTATCCTCTAATCCTTCATGCCTTTATACCATTCTTTCCGCCTAACTTTTTAGGCTAAGCCTTGTTTTTCTCCTATACATCCCTTACTATGGCACACTAGAAGGCTTTATAAATATAACGATATATATAGTAATAGATCTATTAGATATAAATCTAATTAGAAATCCCTTATATAATCTTTTAGTATATCCTAAACTAAATACTATAATCTACGCTATAATTATAGTAGTAATAGAGAGTAAATCTCCTAAAAACTCTAAAAGGAATACGTACTAGGACGCTCTATAAAAGAAGCTAAAATAATAAAAGAATCTCTATAACTACTAAATAGGATAGCAATTTAGAGACGTAGTATATAAAAAAATTAATACTTTACTAAAAACTAGTACCTAAAAGGAGATTAATAGGCTAAATATAGAAAAGTATCTACTCCTACTTAAATAGGTGTTTATATACAAGCTTAATTAGGATAGTTACCTAATTAAGTATAAAGCAAGGATAGTAGTAAGAGAAGATCTATAGCTTACTAACTTAATTTATTTAACCTACGCAGCTACCCTAGTAGCTTAAACCTTTAGGACTATAATAGCTATTAGAGCTAAGTTTAACCTTAAGATATATTAATATAATATTATTAGAGCTTTCCTTAACACCTTAAGGGATTAACACCCTATAGTTATCTGTAAGCTACCTAAAGGATATTAAATACCTAGGAAGTGGGTTAAGCTTAAACAAGCTCTATATAGATTAAAAGACTTACTATTATTATAATATAATAAGCTCTTAACTACACTCTAAGAAAATAAGCTTATTACTTCTAAAGAGGAGCTATACCTATTCTTTAATAAAGATTATAGTATCTTATTAATATTCTATATAGATAATATCCTATTGCTCTATTATCAAAACTACGCAAGCCAAGCTCACAAAGTTATCTAAGCTCTAAAGCAAAGATATACTATAGAAGAAAAGGGACCTGTAAGCTAGTTTCTAGGGGTAAGAGTAATCTAGGATAGAAAGAGATGGACAATAACACTTATTTATAATAAATATATTAACAAGATTATAAAGAATTTAATCTAGTAGAGATAGGAAAATTCCCTACTACACTACTATTAAGTAAAGATATTAAAAAGAGTATTAGAGAAGCTACTAAAAAGGAGATTAAGGACTATTAGAGCGTGTTAGATTAATCCTTTATACCTTAATTATAGTGTGCCCTAATATTGCCTATATAGCCTCCTAGCTCTGCTAATACCTTACTAACCTATCTAAATAACACTTTAATATAGTTAATTAAGTAATTATCTATCTATACTATACTTAATACTAATTAATCTAATATAAAAATAGAGATCCTAATATGCTTATAATATATAGTAATGCGTTATTTGCTAATAATATTTATACTTAGTAATTATTATATAGATACCTAATTACACTCTTTAGGGGACCTATTATTTAGAAGGCAGCTTAACAAGTAACTATTACTACTTTAACTACTTAAGTAGAGCTCCTTACGCTTAAGCAAGTAAGTAAAGAAGTAATAGTATTAAAATACTTTTTAACTAAAATACACCTTACTTTAAATACTATCTAGATAATTAATTATAATAATTAATAAACTATTAGGTTAGTAGTAGGTAATTATAAAAGGATTACTACTAAGCTACACTATATAGATATTTAAAATATATAGCTTAGATAAGAATATATAAAGGGATCCTTTTATATTACTTATCTACCTACTAGTAAAATACTAGCTAATAGGCTTACTAAAAACCTAACTATATAATAATTTATAAGGTTTAGAAAGCACCTAAAGTTATATAATAGTAGAGTATATATTATAGAGCGTTAATTAAAGTAAAGGTAGTATATAAGATTTATTAATATATAAAATAAGAGTAACTAACTATAGCCTACTTTTTTATTATTAACTAAGTAGCTTTTCTAAGAAGCTTTATTATACGTGTATAGCGTGCCTTAGAGCTTATAAGAAGCTACCTAGGTTATTCTTACTTAGAATCTATAAGGGGAACTTTAAAAGAGCTAGAGTCCTTATCTTTAAATAAAGAGCTTTAGGCGCCTTTAGCTATGGTAGTAGCCTTACACGTAAGCTTAATAGTAGTAGTAGTAGCTTTTACTAGCTTTTACTATTAAGCCTTACTTTTCTTAAGAAGTACTAAGATCTTTTTTTTTTATTTTTAAAAAGATTTTAGCTCTTACCTACCTATTTTTTTACTAGAAAGGATAGTGTAGAGTATTAGGCAAGCTTAGGGCTATTAGTTTATTAGTATAAATCTTATTAAGTATTATAAAGGAAAAATTCTTATGTAGATTATATATATTAGGATATAGCTATACCTAGAGAAGTACTACTAGTACTAAGTCTTTTTACTAGAAAGGTTATAGTATTTACTATTAGACTTATTAAAAAGTATAAAATATAAACAGTTTAAATAAATTTTAGTATAATAAATACTAGGCTCTTTATAGTAAAAGGATTTTAAAGTCTTCTTAGAAGCTAGAAAAGGAGTAAAAGTAGAAGTAGGGGCCTTAATTAAGGTCTAAAAGGAAGTAGGAGCTAGGAAAAAAGTAGGTAACTAAAGTAGAGCTAGAGGAGTAAAAGCTAAAGTTAGGATATACTTTTTTCTTAGCCTCTTAATCTTATTTAAATATAACTATATATATTTTTATAAGTAGCTTTAATTAAAAACTTTTTAATAGTAGTAGTAGCTATAAGCTTAGTTACTATACGCTTTATAATAGCTTTACGCTTAGTAGCTATATACTTAGCCTCTTTAGTAGCTTTAGTAGTAGCTACTTTAGTAGCGTAGGAGGTATTAAGGGTAGTATAGGTAGTATAAGTATAAGTAGTAGATTTTAACTTTAACTAAGATATAGATTAGTAGGAATATAAGTATAGTTTAGATTTTTAATTATATAATCTTATAATTTAAGCTATAGTAAAGATTATAGTTAGGTAAATAAAGCCTAGAGCTTAGTTTAGATAATATTAGCGCGTAAGCACGTAGGGCTAATAAGAAAAGCGCGCTAGCCCTAATTTAGTATTTAAAAGGTAAGCTAATTTAACCCTTTAGATATATAATACTCTAATTAGCTATACTAACTACTAATTACGCGTAGATAACTGTTGCAGGAGGGATATTAACTGGATCACGGAGCATCTTGATCCCGATCAATCCCGATCAATCCTGGTCAATACCCCTGTATGACCCACTATCTGATTAACTGCCAGCTCACTGCCAAGTGACCAACAAAAAGCAGGAGCTCTAGTAAGGAAGGTTTACCAATTATTCACTTTCTAGTAAGGGTAGCTGAAGCTCAATATATATAAGTCTAATCGTAGTAGATATAATCTAATAATCTATCTCCTAAATTATTCCTAACCTTAGTAATCTAAATTTCTACAGTTATAAGCCTAGTTCGCGCTTTACCTTATTAAAGATCGTCCTATCTATTTAAGCGTATTGTTTGACTTAGACACTAAGATAGAAAGCTTTACTCTTTATACTATTTCTTAAGCAAAAGCTTACTTATTACTCTTCTACTATAAGTGACTAAATCCTAAAGGGGGATATCCTACTTACTAGATTAACTAACTAGCCTACCTAGTACATTTAATTTAGATACCATGCCCTAACTAAAGGGATCTAGGCAGAGGTAGACCCTAAGGCTCTAGATGCTAAAAACTACTTTAAAAATAAACCTATTAAGCCTAACATGCTAACAGATATCGCGCTATCTAACATAACAAGCGAGCAGTACAAGCTCTAAATAGCTTAGTACCAAGCCCGCTTATTAGATTAGGTATTAAAGTTATTAGTAATCTAGAACCTCTTTACATAGGTTAACAATATAGTAGATTAAGGGATCCTTACCCTAGCCTATATGGAGCTTGTTAATTAAGGAAGAGTAACCCTCTAAGCACTTATCTAAGTGCTCTATAATAACCTAGCGCTAACTAACTTAAGCGCTGCAACACTAGCAAGATCGCAGTATAAAGCTTATCTTGCTAAGGCAAGAATAAGTAGCTAAGACGCTAATCGCTAGCAGAAGGAGTAGATAATCCTGTATACGCAAGCTAAGGTATATAACGTTCCTAATATTAAAGGATAGCTTGTAGTATAGGATTATCTTAAAGCTCTATCTACTAGGATCTTACTAGATTAGGGTTAAACTATGTTTTAAAGGATTATTAAAAAGTTAGTAATAGGAGAGCTAACTTATAACCTCCTACAGGTTGCTAAGATCTATTTATTACTACTCTAAAAGAACAACATAAGATTAAGCTCTAAGGGTCCTAGAGTGTTTGCAACAATAGGAGCTCCACCTTCTAACTAACCTAAGAAGGAGTCTTTATATCCATACAGTAGATCTTACCTATAGAAACCTCCTAAATGCAAAAACGTTATTAAAGCTTAGACTAATACAGGTGACAAGCTCACCACTACTTAATAATTAGAGATTAAGAAAAAGATTAATAGGAATCTAAAATTTAAAGAGTTAAGAAAAGCTCTAATTAAGTCCTATCCTATTGATCAAGCTAGCATATTACTAGTAGGTAGGTAGGTAATATAGAAAGATCCCTTTATATACTCTTGCCTAAGCTACATGTTTTAAATATCTACATAGCGTAGCTTAGTAGTGATCCTTTTATTGTTGCCTACTACTAACCTAATAGTTTGTTAATTATTATAATTAATTATCTAGGTAGTATCTAAAGTAAGGTGTATTTTAGTTAAAAAGTATTTTAACGCTATTACTTCTTTGCTTACTTGCTTAAGCGCAAGGAGCTCTGCCTTAGTAGTTAAAGTGGTGACAGTTAATTATTAAGCTGCCTTCTAAATAATAGGTCCTCTAAAGAGCGTAATTAGGTATCTATGTGATAATAGCTAAGTATTAATATTATTAGCAAATAACGCATTACTACATATTATAAGCTTATTAGGATCCCTATTCCTATATTAGATTAATTAGTATTAAGTTTAGTATAGATAGATAATTACTTGATTAACCGCATTAAAGTATTGTTTAGATAGGTTAGTAAGGTATTAGGAGAGCTAGGAGGCTGCATAGGCAATATTAGGGCGCACTATAATTAAGGTGTAAAGGATTAATCTAACGCGCTCCTAATAGTCCTTAATCTCCTTTTTAGTAGCTTCTCTAGTGCTCTTTTTAATATCTTCACTTAATAGTAGTGTAGTAGGGAATTTTCCTATCTCTACTAGATTAAATTTCTTTGCAATCTTGTTAATGTATTTATTATAAATAAGCGTTATTATCCATCTCTTTCTATCCTAGATTACTCTTACCCCTAGAAACTAGCTTACAGGTCACTTCTCTTCTATAGTATATCTTTGCTTTAGAGCTTAGATAACTTTATAAGCTTGGCTTGCGTAGTTTTAGTAATAGAGCAATAGGATATCGTCCACATAGAATATTAACAAGATACTGCGATCTCTATTAAAGAATAGGCATAGCTCCTCTTTAGAAGCAGTAAGCTTATTTTCTTAGAGTGTAGTTAAGAGCTTATTATACTATAATAATAGTAAGTCTTTTAGTCTATATAGAGCCCGTTTAAGCTTAACGCACTTCCTAGGTATTTAATATCCTTTAGGTAGCTTATAGATAACTATAGGGTGTTAATCCCTTAAGGCGTTAAGGAAAGCTCTAACAACGTTATATTAATATATCTTAAGGTTAAACTTAGCTCTAATAGCTATTACAGTCCTAAAGGTTTAAGCTACTAGGGTAGCTGCGTAGGTTAAATAAATTATGTTAGTAAGCTATAGATCTCCTCTCACTACTATCCTTGCTTTACACTTAATTAGGTAACTATCCTAATTAAGCTTGTATGTAAACACCTATTTAAGTAGGAGTAGACGCTCTCCTTTAGTTAGCCTATTAATCTCCTCCTAGGTACTAGCTTTTAGTAGAGTATTAATTTCTTTATATGCTACGTCTCTAAATTACTATCCTATTTAGTAGTTATAGAGATCCTTCTATTATTTTAGCTCTTTTTGTAGAGCGTCCTAGTGCGTATTTCTTTTAGGGTTTTTAGGAGATTTGCTCCCTATTACTACTACGATTATAGCGTGGATTATAGCGTTTAGTTTAGGATATACTAAAAGATTATACAAGGGATTTCTAATTAGATCTATATCTAATAGATCTATTACTATGTATATCCCCGCACTTATAGAGCCTCCTAGTGGTTTATTAGGGTCCTGTCCCTAAGCTCGCTTACTAACACGCGTTAGTAGCAGTCCTTTAACTTATAGTTTTCTACTTCTTCTAGGAGCTCTAGGTGCCGCTTGTGAGGGATCTGCAGGAGATACAGAATCTAGTCCTAAAGCGGGTAGGTAGGAGCTCTACTTACCACCCCTATAAGAGCTAGATAGGGTGCCCTTACCTATCTCTGTGCTCTTATAGAGTGACCCACTAATAGCACTCTCCCCTCTAGGTCTTTCCTAGGAGCTACCTATTGTGGCGTTAAAGTAAGTTAGATTACTACTATCTTAGGTAGTAAGACCCTAATCCATAACCTGCATGGATCCTTTGTCTCCTGTACTAAAGTTTGGTTCTAGTGTTAGTTTAGGAGTTTAGAGCCCTATTAGCTTAGGGGACTTTGCATAGATCCTTTATGCTAAGCTAGCTATGCTTAGTACCCACGCTAGAGGTGTCTGCTTAGGGGGTTGTAAATCACTAGGCTAGCTAGCCTAATTATCTACCTCCTCTAGCTCTACCCTACCCCCTAGCTCCTGTGCTAGGTTTAGTCCTCCTTGCTTACTAGACTCCTTATATTGCTCTGCCGCAATACAAAGCTAATTAAAGATATTAAGCTCTTTATATGCTTCTCCTATATCACAGATCTTATCTTTGCTAATAACGTTAACTATCTTTTAAGCCTCTAACTATTAAAGCTACTCTAGATCTTTCTCTTTGTAGAAAAGATCCTTATTAAAGGTAACGTTCTGCGTTATAATAATTTAATTAAGCAAGGGGATCTATATCCTATATATGTTAGATACTCTGTATCCTACTAGATATCTAATATAACCCTAAGGGTTCACCTTAAAAACCCTCTTGTAACGCCTAGCTGCTTAATCTTAGTTAAGGGGGTAAGCTCGACAGCCATAGGCGTATATTCCGCTCTAATCAGGGCAGAGATTAGTAGTTGCCTCCCTTATCTGCTCTAGTTGCCACCACCTAAAGTATCTAGTAAACTAATAATCTAGCACTTTATTAGGTGATATTATATTATAAGTATAGGATAGGCTTATATTATAGAGCCAAGTCACTACTTTAATAATTTTAGGCTAGAGCTTTATTAGTAGGTTAGCACTAATCCTTATTTTAATTAATTTCGTTATAATCTCCTGCCCTGCTCTTTCTACTCCTCTATTAGGTTTATAGGTATATATAGGTGAGCTCTTAATTTTAATACTATTGTTAGCTGCCTAGATCTAAAAGCGAGATTCGCCACGCTAGGGGAGTGTTGCAATGTTGTTATCTTGCATAATCTTAACTATGCTAAGCTTGTATTAGTTAAGTATTAAGCTCTTGAAATTTTTAAACACCCGCATAATCTTATTAAGGTTTTTGGCTTGTAGTAGATAGGTATAAAGCTTTCCTAAGTAGTCGCATTTTAATACCAAGATCTATTACTTGTGAGCCATACCTGTTAGCATGTTAAATAGATCCTATAATACCTAGTAGTATAGACGTAGTAATCTTTCCCTTAGTTATCTTAATATAACCTATTAGGCATGTGTAATAGCGCAGTGCTCGCATTTGCTCCTAGGAGTTCCTTTAATCCTAACGTTTATTGCTAACTTAACTAGAGCTTTAAGCGCCTTAGGTCCTAAATAGCCTAATTATTAGTGCTAAAGCTCCTTACTATTGTGTCTTAGGTGAGTCGTCTAGGATTGTTAGGGTTGTTTAGGCACTATACTTTAGATTATTTAATAAGGGGTAGAGGGCTTGTATTCTAGGAAAGTTAAGTTAAACTTGCGCAGTAACTTAGCTAATACAACGCTCTTTTCTAATAATCCAAACTGCAAGGTGGTATCTAGCCTAAGGAACCAAACTCCTGCTTTAAGCAATTAAGCTTCTAATATAATATTCACATAAAAACCTTCTACTAACACTACATTAGTGAGCACCAAATCTTCTGTTTTTAGACCTCTTGGTCTATTAAGAGCATTAGGGATCACTCTAGTCCCTCTGCCTAAGATTAGAAAAGCTTAAGTTCCTGCTTTAACTGTCTTATATTTAACCAATCTAAACAAGCTTTCTTCTAGGTAGCTTATATTATTAACTAGGTGCACTGCACCCCTATTGTTAAAGATAGTGCTCTTTAAAAGAGCGTAAGCTTTAAAGTCTATAGTTAAATAGATCCTGTTCGTTTTCTCCGCTATTAATATAGGGTTAATTAGTGCCGCCTAGATACTACCTAGATAGGTGATCGTGCTTGCCTCACCACCATAATCTTGATTAATAGGATGGGACTTAATTAGAGCTTTTCTTAACTCTTTGAATTTTAGATTCCTATTAATCTTTTTCTTAATCTCTAATTGTTAAGTGGTAGTAAGCTTGTCACCTGTATTAGTCTAAGCTTTAATAACGTTTTTGCATTTAGGAGGTTTCTATAGGTAAGATCTACTACATGGATATAAAGACTCCTTCTTAGGTTAGTTAGAAGGTGGAGCTCCTATTATTGCAAACACTCTAGGACCCTTAGAGCTTAATCTTATGTCGTTCTCTTAGAGCAGTAATAAATAGATCTTGGCAACCTGTAGGAGGTTGTAAGTTAGCTCTCCTATTACTAACTTTTTAATAATCCTTTGAAACATAGTTTAACCCTAATCTAGTAAGATCCTAGTAGATAGAGCTTTAAGATAATCCTATACTACAAGCTATCCTTTAATATTAGGAACGTTATATACCTTAGCTTGCGCATACAGGATTGTCTACTCCTTCTGCCAGTAATTAGTATCTTAGCTACTTATTCTTGCCTTAGCAAGATAAGCTTTATACTGCGATCTCGCTAGTGTTACAGCGCTTAAGTTAGTTAGCGCTAGGTTATTGCGGAGCACTTAGATAAGTGCTTAGAGGGTTACTCTTCCTTGATTAACAAGCTCTATATAGGCTAGGGTAAGGATCCCTTAATCTACTGTATTATTAACCTATATAAAGAGGTTCTAGATTACTAATAACTTTAATGCCTAATCTAATAAGCGGGCTTAGTACTAAGCTATTTAGAGCTTATACTGCTTGCTCGTTGTGTTAGATAGCACAATATCTGTTGGCATGTTAGGCTTAATAGGTTTATTTTCAAAGTGGTTTTCAGCATCTAGAGCCTTAGGGTCTACCTCTGCCTAGATCCCTTTAGTTAGGGTATAGTATCTAAATTAAATATACTAGGTAGGCTAGTTAGTTAATCTAGTGAGTAGGATATCCCCCTTTAGGATTTGGTCGCTTATAGTAGAAGAGTAATAAGTAAGCTTTTGCTTAAGAAATGGTATAAAGAGTGAAGCTTTCTATCTTAGTGTCCAAGTTAAATAATACGCTTAAATAGATAGGACAATCTTTAATAAGGTAAAGCGCGAACTAGGCTTATAACTGTAGAAATTTGGATTACTAAGGTTAGGAATAATTTAGGAGATGGATTATTAGATTATATCTACTATAATTAGACTTATATATATTAAGCTTTAACTACCCTTACTAGAAAGTGAATAATTAGTAAACCTTCCTTACTAGAGCTCCTGCTTTTTGTTAGTTACTTGGCAGTAAGCTGGCAGTCAATCAGATAGTGGGTTATACAGGGGTATTGACTAGGATTGATCGGGATTAATCGGGATCAAGATGCTCCGTGATCCAGTTAATATCCCTCCTGCAACAACTACTAATATTATACCCTAACTAGATCCTATAGGACCTATTTAATATATAAAAGATAGTAAAGGTCTATACCTAATATAGATAGGGTAGTTAATTTATATAAGTATACCCTAATACCCTTTTACTATAACTAATAGGTATTAGGATAGTTGTAGTATTAGTAAGTAGACCTAATTTAGAAAACTAGCTACCCCTAACCTAAAGATAAGTTAGAGGTATAAAGAGGGTACTATAATAAAGGAATTATTAATACTAAAAGCTATTAAGTATATCCTAGATATTAAGGTAGGGTTAAATAATTATCTTTTCTTTATTCCTCTTCTTTTAGGTAGAGTAAAGAATATATAAGTAATAGTTAATTTATGTTACTAGTATTTTAGTATAGTTAAAGAAAGGTTAGTAAAATAGATTAGTAATTTTTTTTGTTAATATTCCCTTATAACCCTTATAATATACCTAAGAAATTGCTAAGAGTATAAGGATTTTATAGTTATTAGCCTTAGACTATAACTTAGATAATTAGTAGTCTTAGCCTTTAGCTTGTTTAATACCTAATCTATCCTATTAATTAATACTAGGCAGACTATAGTTATATAGAGAGGGCGTTATTATAGATATTCTATAAGGCAAACTAATAATTAGGGAGGTAGAGAATATAGTAGTATAGGAAAGCAGTGTAACAAGGTAGGCACCCCGCCTATGAAATGAATACTACGTCATCTCCCCTGCCTGTACCATTTGGCCATGGTCCAAAAGGTACGCACGAGAATACTTAAGCTAAGTATTTCTCGCATAGTATAATATATATATCTCAACAGATAATAGTGCTAGACCCTAGCGCTAACCTATGAACCTTGTTCAAGTCTAGCCTAGGCATCTAGTAAGCGCTAGTTGCTCTAGCCTTGTTACAAGCAGGAGATACCTATATCCTACTATTGCAGGAGGGATAACAACCAGATCACAGAGCATCTTGATCTAATTAATCCTAATTAATCCTAATCAATACCCCTATATAACCTACTATCTAATTAACTGCTAGCTTACTACCAAGTGCCTAACAAAAAAGCAGGAGCTCTAGTAAGGAAGGTTTACTAATTATACACCTTCTAGTAAGGGTAGCTAAAGCTCTATATATATAAGTCTAATCGTAGTAGAGATAATCTAATAATCTATCTCCTAAATTATTCCTAACCTTAGTAATCTAGATTTCTACAGTTATAAGCCTAGGTCGCGCTTTACGAACTTATTAAAGATTGTCCTATCTATTTAAGCGTACTACTTAACTTAATTACTAAGCTAGCAAGCTTAATCTTTCTACACTATTTCTTGAGTAAAGCTTATTATTTCTCTTCTACTATAAGCAACTAAATTCTAAAGGGGGATATCCTACTTACTAGATTAACTAATTAGCCTACCTAGTATATTTAATTTAGATACCATGCCCTAACTAAAGGGATCTAGGTAGTTTGCCCTTCTACTAAGAGGTGGCGTACTAAACTCTTTTATAGAAAGAAGACCCCTATAGGTCTTGTAAGAATAGATTAAAATAATTGCGCGATGTAACAAGAGGGTTAAAGACATAGCTAAGGCAATTAAACTATTATTACTAAGCTATCTGCAAGAAGAACAGCCACTAGGGGAGCTATTGTTAGAAATAGTAGATAGTAGAGAACTTAGAGAGTATAACTTGCTAGATTTGCTTCTACCTATAGTAGACACGTAGAGAAACTTTAAGGTAGTATTAGATAATATAGACGTTCCTAACTCTTAGTTAGTAGCCTCCTAGCTATTAATATAACGTAGGGACATAGCAAAGCACCTATTAGCAAACTATACTAATCTATATAACTAATACTTAATTTTGTTATAAAGTAAGCTTAGCTAGCTAATAGTAAGAAATTACTTAGCTAGAAAGTCCCTAGTTCACCTAATATAACAGCGCAAGTAGCAAATGCCCTATAGCTAACTAGTCTATTCTAGGTTACCTTAGAGCGTAGAAATGCCTAGTAGGTTGTTAGTCCTCTTATGCCTAGCATTTTAGGCGCAGTGTAGGTAGAAAATTCCTAAGGATCCCTATAATTGCTAGCTTTGCCTATTATAGTTGCTAGCACTTACTATACTACTATCGTCCCCTATTAACACTATTATAGTGTTTGCATATCTATAATTTCGCGCCTCTTCTATAATTTCTAGCTACTTAAGGGATTAAATAGATGTTACTAAATTGCTATAAGTGTAGGAAACTATAGTGTTAATAGCTACTATATAGCTTTCCCTAGTTTTAACAACTAAGTTTGCATCTAGGTTTTAGTATTCCTTGCTAAGCTAGCTTTTGCTATCTAGCGTACTTTTGCTATCTAGCGTCCTTTTACTAGTTTTAGTAGCAAAGTTTGTTTAAAAGTTTTAATATTCCTTGCTAAGCTAGCTTTTGCTATCTATCGTACTTTTGCTATCTAGCGTCCTTTTACTAGTTTTAGTAGCAAAGTTCGTGCAAAAGTTTTAATATTCCTCGCTAAGCTAGCTTTTGCTGTCTAGCGTACTTTTGCTATCTAGCGTCCTTTTGCTAGTTTTAGTGGCAAAGTTCGTGCAAAAGTTTTAATATTCCTTGCCAAGCTAGCTTTTGCTGTCTAGCGTCCTAACGCACAAGCCAATTTTTTTGTACTTTGATAGCAAAAGTTCGCAAACCAATATCCTTAGTAGTATTAGAATATAAGTAAGTTATTATTTATACTATTCTAAATTTAAATAGCTAGTATTTACTAATTATATATTTATAAATATATATATTAAGGCCCTTTTATTACTTAAACCTAGTATTCTTAGGTATTAATATATTAAAAGGTTATAATATTATTAATTTAAAATAGTTAATTCTTTATATACTAGTATTCCTATTTATAAAATTCCTTTAGATTACTATTACTTTAGAGTTTTTTTTTTATATTTAACTTTTAAACTTTATATTTAATAAATTATCTTATATTTCTTTTCTAAGTAGATACTACTAGAAGCTTAAATAATTATATCTCTTATAGCTTTAGATTATATATATCTTTAAATTAGTACTCTTTTATATTACTTAATAAGTAGATAACTAAAATATATCTTTTAAATTATAGTTATCTTTTAAACTCTTTTATAGACTATAGAATAGTATATATAATAAGTAGATAATTAAGATTACTTTATATATAGGTATCCTAGAAGTTATTTAAAGAATTTTAATTAGGTAACTATAGAATAGTATAGTATATCTTATATAACTTTACCTAGATCCTATACCTTTAGCTCTACCCTATAACTTTATATATCTCTATATTATAGGTATATATAAGGGTTATATAGAGTTATTTTTATACATGTATTATTAGTAGTCCTATAATTATAGAAAGTAAACTATAACCTATAAAATATATTGTATTACTTTATAAAGACTACTCTAGCTCTTCTAATAAGATAGTATAAACATCTATTAATGCTTTGCCAAGCAATCTCCTTCCTAGAAAGTATCCTTGTTAATAAGCCTTGCTAGCAGTGCACCTAATACCCTAGACACAATCTAAAGAAGCAGCCTCTTGAATTTTAGCCTTTCCTATACTTAATAGAACTAGTACAATTATATTAGCGTGTTAGGAAATTATAAACTTTAGGTAATTTACCTTAAGCATAATATTATATATAACTTTCCTAATTAGTATATACTTTATAATATTGCCTATAGTATAAATACCCTTGCTCTACTTATATTTATTAAAGTTTGCTACTCTTTAACTAAGACGCTTTACCTAGAAGGGGTCTAGTGTCTGTAGAATTGCTTAAATAGTTGTATGCACTTAGTATTAGTATATAGTAGCAAAGATAGATTTACAATACCTACTATATTGCTAAATAGCTTTGCCTTAGTAGCATAGAAATAGTGCTCTGTACTATAGTATAGTACTCTATTATAGGTAAAACTAGATAAGTATATTGTGGAAATTTGGATCACTAAAGTTAGGAATAATTTAGGAGGTGGATTATTAGATTATATCTACTACGATCGTACTTATATATATAGAGCTTTAGCTACCCTTACTAGAAGGTAAATAATTAGTAAACCTTCCTTACTAGAGCTCCTACTTTTTATTAGGCACTTAGTAGTAAGCTAGTAGTTAATTAGATAGTGGGTTATATAGGGGTATTAATTAGGGTTAATTAGATTAAGATAGTCTATAATCTAGTTAATATCCCTCCTATAACACACCCCCTAGGTATAGGTAGATCTTTTGTTATTGTAGTTGCGCTTATGGTTAGTAGGTAGTGTAGCTAATTAGAGCGTTGTATATCTAAAGGGTTAAATTAGCTTACCCTTTAGATACTAACTAGCGCGCCTTCCTTGTTTAGCCTGCGCTTACGCGCGTAGATATTGTCTAGATAGAGCTCTATAACTTTATCTACCTAACTATAATCTTTACTATAGCTTAAGTTATATAATTATATAACCCTAAAGATCTAAACTATACTTATATCCCTACTAACCTATATCTTAGTTAAAGTTAAAACCTGCTACTTACGCTTACTCTACCTGCGCTACCCTTATTACCTTCTACATAGCTAAAGCTATAGTTACTAAAGCTACTACTACTAAAGAAGAGCGCGCTACTACTAAGCGTAAGGCTATTATAGAGTGTGCAGCAGCTAAGCGCGTAGCTACTGCTGCTATAGTTAAGATTGCAAAGCTAAGGAAGGGCGCTCCTGCTCTAGCTCCTACTACTCTAGCTCTAACTCTAGCTCCTGCTCCTCCCTAGACCCTGCCCCCTATCCCCGCTCCTGCTCCTGCTCCCTCTCTAGCTCCTAAGGAGACCCTAAGATCCTCCTATTATAGAGAGCCTAGTATTTATTATACTAAAACTTATCTAAATTATCTACGCTTAGTACTCTTTAATAAGTCTAATAGTAAGTGCTATAACTCTTCTAGTAGAGGGACTTAGTGCTAGTAGTACTCCTCTAGGTATAGCTATGTCCCTATATATATAATCTATATAAGAATTTTTCCTTTATAATACTTAGTAAGATCTATACTAATAAACTAATAGCCCTAAGCTTGCCTAATATTCTGCGCTATCCTTCCTAGTAAGGAAGTAGGTAGGTAAGAGCTAAGACCTTCTTAAGGATAAGAAGCAGAGGGTCTTAGTGCTCCTTAAGGAGAGCGAGGCTAAATAGCAGGAGCTAGTAAAAGCTGCTGCTACTACTACTAAGCTTGCGCGCAAGGCTGCTACTATAGCTAAGGGCGCCTAGAGCTCCTTATTAGAAGATAAGGACTCTAGCTCCTCTAAGGTTCCCCCTATAGATCCTAGGATAGGGTAACCTAGGCGGCTCCCTATAGACTCTAAGGCACGCTTTGCGCGCGTGATAGAGCTCCTTAGGGAAGCTACCTAGTTAATAATAGAGAGGTAGGCTATAGTTAGTTATTTTTATATTATATATTAATAGATCTTATATACTACCTTACTTTAATTAACGCTATATAATATATGCTCTACTATTATATAACTTTAGGTGCTCCCTAAACCTTATAAATTATTATATAGTTAGGTTTTTAGTAAGCCTATTAGCTAGTATATTACTAGTAGGTAGGTAGGTAATATAAAAAGATCCCTTTATATACTCTTGCGTAAGCCACATGTTTTAAATATCTATATAGCGTAGCTTAGTAGTAATTATTTTATTATTGCTTACTACTAACCTAATAGTTTGTTAATTATCACAATTAATTGTCTAGGTAGTATCTAAAGTAAGGTGTATTTTAGTTAAAAAGTGTTTTAACGCTATTGCTTCTTTCCTTACTTGCTTAAGCGCAAGGAGCTCTGCCTTAGTAGTTAAAGTGGTAACAGTTAATTATTAAGCTGCCTTCTAAATAATAGGTCCTCTAAAGAGCGTGATTAGGTATCTATATAATAATCGCTAAGTATTAATATTATTAGTAAATAACGCATTACTATATATTATAAGCTTATTAGAATCCCTATTCCTATATTAGATTAATTAGTATTAAGTTTAGTATAGATAGATAATTACTTGATTAACTGCATTAAAGTGTTATTTAGATAGGTTAGTAAGGTATTAGGAGAGCTAGGAGGCTATATAGGTAATATTAGGGCGCACTATAATTAAGGTGTAAAGGATTAATCTAACGCGCTCCTAATAGTCCTTAATCTCCTTTTTAGTGGCTTCTCTAGTGCTCTTTTTAATGTCTTTACTTAATAGTAGTGTAGCAGGGAATTTTCCTATCTCTGCTAGATTAAATTTCTTTGCAATCTTGTTAATGTATTTATTATAAATAAGCGTTATTGTCTGTCTCTTTCTATCCTAGATTACTCTTACCCCTAGAAACTAGCTTACAGGTCCCTTCTCTTCTATAGTATATCTTTGCTTTAGAGCTTGGATAACCTTGTGAGCTTGGCTTACGTAGTTTTAGTGATAGAGCGATAGGATATCGTCCACATAGAATATTAACAAGATACTGCGATCTCTGTTAAAGAATAGGCATAGCTCCTCTTTAGAAGCAATAAGCTTATTTTCTTAGAGTGTAGTTAAGAGCTTATTATACTATAATAATAATAAGTCTTTTAGTCTATATAGAGCCCGTTTAAGCTTAACGCACTTCCTAGGTATTTAATATCCTTTAGGTAGCTCGCAGATAACTATAGGGTGTTAATCCCTTAAGGCATTAAGGAAAGCTCTAACAACGTTATATTAATATATCTTAAGGTTAAACTTGGCTCTAATAGCTATTGCAGTCCTAATAGTTTAAGCTACTAGGGTAGCTGCGTAGGTTAAATAAATTAAGTTAGTAAGCTATAGATCTCCTCTTACTACTATCCTTGCTTTGCACTTAATTAGGTAACTATCCTAATTAAGCTTGTATATAAACACCTATTTAAGTAGGAGTAGATGCTCTCCTTTAGTTAGCCTATTAATCTCCTCCTAGGTACTAGCTTTTAGCAGAGTATTAATTTCTTTATATACTACGTCTCTAAATTGCTGTCCTATTTAGTAGTTATAGAGATCCTTCTATTATTTTAGCTCTTTTTGTAGAGCGTCCTAGTGCGTATTCCTTTTAGGGTTTTTAGGAGATTTGCTCCCTATTACTACTATAATTACAGCGTAGATTATAGCGTTTAGTTTAGGATATACTAAAAGATTATGCAAGGGATTTCTAATTAGATCTATATCTAATAGATCTATTACTATGTATATCCCTGCACTTGTAGAGCCTCCTAGTAGTTTATTAGGGTCCTGTCCCTAAGCTTGCTTACTAACACGCGTTAGTGGCAGTCCTTTAACTTGCAGTTTTCTGCTTCTTCTAGGAGCTCTAGGTGCCCCTTGTAAGGGATCTGCAGGAGATACAGAATCTAGTCCTAAAGCAGGTAGGTAGGAGCTCTGCTTACCACCCCTATAAGAGCTAGATAGGGTGCCCTTACCTATCTCTGTGCTCTTATAGAGTGACCTACTAATAGCACTCTCCCCTCTAGGTCTTTCCTAGGAGCTACCTATTGTGGCGTTAAAGTAAGTTAGATTACTACTATCTTAGGTAGTAAGACCCTAATCTATAACCTGTATAGATCCTTTGTCTCCTATACTAAAGTTTAGTTCTAGTATTAGTTTAGGAGTTTAGAGCCCTATTAACTTAGGGGACTTTGTATAGATCCTTTATGCTAAGCTAGCTATGCTTAGTACCTACGCTAGAGGTGTCTGCTTAGGGGGTTGTGAATTACTAGGCTAGCTAGCCTAATTATCTACCTCCTCTAGCTCTACCCTACCCCCTAGCTCCTACGCTAGGTTTAGTCCTCCTTACTTACTAGACTCCTTATATTACTCTACTATAATATAAAGCTAATTAAAGATATTAAGCTCTTTATATGCTTCTCCTATATTATAGATCTTATCTTTGCTAATAACGTTAACTATCTTTTAAGCCTCTAACTATTAAAGCTGCTCTAGATCTTTCTCTTTATAGAAAAGATCCTTATTAAAGGTAACGTTCCGCGTTATAATAATCTAATTAAGCAAGGGGATCTATATGCTATATATGTTAGATGCTCTATATCCTACTAGATATCTAATATAACCCTAAGGGTTTACCTTAAAAACCCTCTTGTAACGCCTAGCTGCTTAATCTCTATTAAGGGGGTAAGCTTAACAGCCATAGGCGTATATTCCGCTCTAATTAGGGTAGAGATTAGTAGTTGCCTCCCTTATCTACTCTAGTTGCTACTACCTAAAGTATCTAGTAAACCAACAATCTAGCACTTTGTTAGGTAATATTATATTATAAGTATAGGACAGGCTTATATTATAGAGCTAAGTCGCTGCTTTAATAATTTTAGGCTAGAGCTTTGTTAGTAGGTTAGCACTAATCCTTATTTCAATCGATTTTGTTATAATCTCCTACCCTACTCTTTCTGCTCCTCTATTAGGTTTATAGGTATATACAGGTAAGCTCTTAATCTTAATACTATTATTAGCTGCCTAGATCTAAAAGCAAGATTTGCCGCGCTAAGGGAGCGTTGCAATGTTGTTGTCTTGTATAATCTTAACTATGCTAAGCTTATATTAGTTAAGTATTAAGCTCTTAAAATTTTTAAACACCTGCATAATCTTATTAAGGTTTTTAGCTTATAGTAGATAGGTATAAAGCTTTCCTAAGTAGTCGCACTTTAATACCAAGATCTATTGCTTGTAAGCTATACCTGTTAGTATGTTAAATAGATCCTATAATACCTAGTAGTATAGACGTGGTGATCTTTCCCTTAGTTATCTTAATATAACCTATTAGGCATGTGTAATAGCGCAGTGCTCGCATTTGCTCCTAGGAGTTCCTTTAATCCTAACGTTTATTGCTAACTTAACTAGAGCTTTAAGCGCCTTAGGTCCTAAATAGCCTAATTATTAGTGCTAAAGCTCCTTACTATTGTGTCTTAGGTGAGTCGTCTAGGATTGTTAGGGTTGTTTAGGCACTATACTTTAGATTATTTAATAAGGGGTAGAGGGCTTGTATTCTAGGAAAGTTAAGTTAAACTTGCGCAGTAACTTAGCTAATACAACGCTCTTTTCTAATAATCCAAACTGCAAGGTGGTATCTAGCCTAAGGAACCAAACTCCTGCTTTAAGCAATTAAGCTTCTAATATAATATTCACATAAAAACCTTCTACTAACACTACATTAGTGAGCACCAAATCTTCTGTTTTTAGACCTCTTGGTCTATTAAGAGCATTAGGGATCACTCTAGTCCCTCTGCCTAAGATTAGAAAAGCTTAAGTTCCTGCTTTAACTGTCTTATATTTAACCAATCTAAACAAGCTTTCTTCTAGGTAGCTTATATTATTAACTAGGTGCACTGCACCCCTATTGTTAAAGATAGTGCTCTTTAAAAGAGCGTAAGCTTTAAAGTCTATAGTTAAATAGATCCTGTTCGTTTTCTCCGCTATTAATATAGGGTTAATTAGTGCCGCCTAGATACTACCTAGATAGGTGATCGTGCTTGCCTCACCACCATAATCTTGATTAATAGGATGGGACTTAATTAGAGCTTTTCTTAACTCTTTGAATTTTTAATTCCTATTAATCTTTTTCTTAATCTCTAATTATTAAGTAGTAGTAAGCTTGTTACCTGTATTATTCTAAGCTTTAATAACATTTTTGCATTTAGGAGGTTTCTATAGGTAAGATCTACCGCATAGGTATAAAGACTCCTTCTTTAGTTAATTAGAAGGTGGAGCTCCTATTATTGCAAACACTCTAGGACCTTTAGAGCTTAATCTTATGTCGTTCTCTTAGAGAAGTAATAAATAGATCTTAGCAACCTGCAGGAGGTTATAAGTTAGCTCTCCTATTACTAACTTTTTAATAATCCTTTAAAACATAGTTTAACCCTAATCTAGTAAGATCCTAGTAGATAGAGCTTTAAGATAATCCTATACTACAAGCTATCCTTTAATATTAGGAACGTTGTATACCTTAGCTCGCGTATATAGGATTGTCCACTCCTTCTGCTAGTAATTAGCGTCTTAGCTACTTATCTTTGCCTTAGCAAGATAAGCTTTGTACTATAATCTTGCTAGTGTTACAGCGCTTAAATTAGTTAGCGCTAGGTTATTATAGAGCACTTAGATAAGTGCTTAGAGGGTTACTCTTCCTTAATTAATAAGCTCTATATAGGCTAGGGTAAGGATCCCTTAATCTACTATATTGTTAACCTATGTGAAAAGGTTTTAGATTACTAATAACTTTAATACCTAATCTAATAAGCAGGCTTGGTACTAAGCTATTTAGAGTTTATACTGCTCGCTTATTATGTTAGATAGCGCAATATCTATTAGCATGTTAGGCTTAATAGGTTTATTCTTAAAGTGGTTTTCAGCATCTAGAGCCTTAGGGTCTACCTCTGCCTAGATCCCTTTAGTTAGGGCATGGTATCTAAATTAAATATACCAGGTAGGCTAGTTAGTTAATCTAGTAAGTAGGATATCCCCCTTTAAGATTTAGTCGCTTATAGTAGAAGAGTAATAAGTAAGCTTCTGCTTAAGAAATAGTATAAAGAGTAAAGCTTGCTAGCTTAGTGTCTAAGTTAAACAATACGCTTAAATAGATAGGACGATCTTTAATAAGGTAAAGCGCGAACTAGGCTTATAACTATGGAAAATTAGATTACTAAGGTTAGGAATAATTTAGGAGATAGATTATTAGATTGTATCTACTACGATCGGACTTATATATATAGAGCTTTAGCTACCCTTACTAGAAGGTAAATAATTAGTAAACCTTCCTTACTAGAGCTCCTGCTTTTTGTTAGGCACTTGGCAGTAAGCTAGCAGTTGATTAGATAGTGGGTCATACAGGGGTATTAATCAGGATTAATCGGATCAAGATGCTCCGTGATCTGGTTGATATCCCTCCTGCAACAACACTATTATGCTAGTTAATATAATACTAGATATTTACCTTAGCTATTCTTAGGTTAGCTTCTATAAGAAGAAGGGAGTTTCTAGGATTATTAGTAGTAGGATTGCTAGGTAATTATAATTAAAAGTCTGTTACCTTAGGGGGCTCTAGGTTAATCTTACTTGTTAAATCTATAAGTTAAAAGTAATTAGCAGATTAGAGGATAGGAGGGAGGGAGGTAGGTAGCTAATAGATATCTATTATAATATATCTATGCGCAGTAGCAGTAGTTGTTTAACTACGCTACCTAATAGGTACTATTTACTGCACTAGCAACGGCCTAGTCCTATTTAAACCTACTACTATCTAGTTACATAACCTCCTTTTTACGCTAGGTAGCATAGCTATATAAATCTAGAATAGGCCTAGTTATTATACTATTAACGCTAGTAGTAAGGCTATAATATTGTTGTAGGCGTCCTATATTCTCTAACCTAGAATCTACTAGGCTAGTGTAAGGTCTAGCTTTTCTTCCTCTATATAGGTTTAAATACTTACTCCTCTATATCTTCTTTTAGTTTAACTAAGGGATCTTTTTTCTCTAGTATAATTTCCCTCTACTAGTTACTATATAGAAAATATATTTGCGTAATTTAGTTTACGTCTAAATATAGCTAGTTAACTTTATAGTTATCTCTATAGTGCACTATTTCTTAAAAATAGCTACAAAAGTTACTATTATTTATAGGCACAAAGTTTAGGTTAACCTTCTAGATTCTTTCTAGCTAACCTATTTATGCTTTTAGCTATTGCTCCTAAAGATAGATCTAAGCGTCTATAATCGCCCGTCTATTAACGCACTTACTATTACTGCTATTATTACTCTATCTTAGGCAACTATTTATTAGTATTATATATTTCTAATATATACCTTTACCCTAGAAGTTATTTATCCTTTGCTAATATTAGATAGTAAGTAAGCTAAGCAAGATAGAGCATTTAGCAAGCGCGTAATTATAGCTCTTTCTATCTATAAAACAAACTATATAATATATAATCTAGTAGCGCTATATCTCTAGTAGTTCCTTATAGAATAATTAAGTACGCTTAGCCTAGACTTCTATTAGGGCGTTTACGTTAAAATCTAATTCTTATACTTATTATACAGCTCTAAAGGTTTAACTTATACTCCCTTTAGGATCCTATAGGCTAGCAACTAGTGTGTAGTTAGCTATAGTCTAAATAACCTATATAGGTAAAACTTACTTTCTTTATATACCTACTTTATAGGGGTTTAGATACTTTTAGGTAGTAGTTAAGATAGTATATAAGGTCTAGACTCTCGTGGTTGCTATATTAAGGACTAGGGCTCTAGGGAACTATTCTTAGCAGTTCCCTAGTAGACTAATAGGACCCTATAGGTGCTGCGTAGGGGGGAGATAGTAAGGTTAATTAGAGAGGATGTAGTGTAGCGTTGTGCCGCTTATATAGGTGTAGATAGTAACTCTAACTAGAATAAGTTTTATAATATCTAACTTAGCTTTTCTATAGAACTGCTAGCTATACTACTATTTATAGAGTTAGGTTTGCGTAGCATACGTTTCTTATATATATTATATACCTATTTATCTACCTAGTATATCTAGTATATTATATTATTATTAAAGTATTCTCTAAGCACTTAGCGCTAGCAGGAGGGTTAAGGCATATCTTATTAGATAAATGCATCTACTATAGCCTTAGCTATTATATCTACCTTGTAGTTGTTGAATTTTGGATCACTAAGGTTAGGAATGATTTGGGAGATGGATCATTGGATTGTATCTACTACGATCGGACTTATATATATAGAGCTTTAGCTACCCTTACTAGAAGGTAAATAATTGGTAAACCTTCCTTACTAGAGCTCCTGCTTTTTGTTAGGCACTTGGTAGTAAGCTAGCAGTTGATTAGATAGTGGGTCATATAGGGGTATTAACTAGGATTAATTAGGATTAATTAGGATCAAGATGCTCTGTAATCTAGTTAATATCCCTCCTATAACACACCCCCTAGGTGTAGGTAGATCTTTTGTTATTGTAGTTGCGCTTGTGGTTAGTAGGTAGTATAGCTAATTAGAGTGTTGTATATCTAAAGGGTTAAATTAGCTTACCCTTTAGATACTAACTAGCGTGCCTTCCTTATTTAGCCTGCGCTTACGCGCGTAGATATTATCTAGATAGAGCTCTGTAACTCTATCTACCTAACTATAATCTTTACTATAGCTTAAGTTATAAGATTATATAACCCTAAAGATCTAAACTATACCTATATCCCTACTAACCTATATCTTAGTTAAAGTTAAAACCTACTACTTACGCTCGCTCTACCTGCGCTGCCCTTATTGCCTCCTACGCAGCTAAAGCTATAGTTACTAAAGCTGCTACTACTAAAGAAGAGCGCGCTACTACTAAGCATAAGGCTATTATAGAGTGTGTAGTAGCTAAGCGTACAGCTACTACTACTATAGCTAAGATCGCGAAGCTAAGGAAAGGCGCTCCTGCTCTAGCTCCTACCACTCTAGCTCTAACTCTAGCTCCTACTCCTCCCTAGACCCTACCCTCTATCCCCGCTCCTGCTCCTGCTCCCTCTCTAGCTCCTAAGGAGACCCTAAGATCCTCCTGTTATAGAGAGCCTAGTATTTGTTATGCTAAAACTTGTCTAAATTATCTACGCTTAGCGCTCTTTAATAAGTCTAATAGCAAGTGCTATAACTCTTCTAGTAGGGGGACTTAGTGCTAGTAGTACTTCTCTAGGTATAGCTATATCCTAATATATATAATCTATACAAGAATTTTTCCTTTATAATACTTTTAGCAAGATCTTATACTAATAAACTAATAGCCCTAAGCTTACCTAACGCTCTGCGCTGTCCTTCCTAGTAAGGAAGCAGGCAGGTAAGAGCTAAGACCTTCTTAAGGATAAGAAGCAAAGGGTCTTAGTGCTCCTTAAGGAGAGCAAGGCTAAACAGCAGGAGCTAGTAAAAGCTGCTGCTGCTACCGCCAAGCTTGCGCGCAAGGCTGCTTCTATAGCTAAGGGCGCCTAGAGCTCCTTATTAGAAGATAAGGACTCTAGCTCCTCTAAGGTTCCCCCTATAGATCCTAGGATAGGGTAACCTAGGCAGCCCCCTATAGACTCTAAGGCACGCTTCGCGCGCGTAATAGAGCTCCTTAGGGAAGCTACCTAGTTAATAATAGAGAGGTAGGCTATAGTTAGTTATTTTTATATTATATATTAATAGATCTTATATACTACCTTACTTTAATTAATGCTATATAATATATACTCTACTATTATATAACTTTAGGTGCTCCCTAAACCTTATAAATTGTTATATAGTTAGGTTTTTAGTAAGCCTATTAGCTAGCATATTACTAGTAGGTAGGTAGGTAATGTAGAAAGATCCCTTTATATGCTCTTGCCTAAGCCACATGTTTTAAATATCTATATAGCGCAGCTTAGTAGTAATCCTTTTATTATTGCCTACTACTAACCTAATAGTTTGTTAATTATCACAATTAATTATCTAGGTAGTATCTAAAGTAAGGTGTATTTTGGTTAAAAAGTGTTTTAACGCTATTGCTTCTTTGCTTACTTGCTTAAGCGTAAGGAGCTCTACCTTAGTAGTTAAAGTGGTGATAGTTAATTGTTAAGCTACCTTCTAAATAATAGGTCCTCTAAAGAGCGTGATTAGGTATCTATATAATAATTGCTAAGTATTAATATTATTAGCAAATAACGCATTACTACATATTATAAGCTTATTAGGATCCCTATTCCTATATTAGATTAATTAGTATTAAGTTTAGTATAGATAGACGATTACTTGATTAACTGTATTAAAGTGTTGTTTAGATAGGTTAGTAAGGTATTAGGAGAGCTAGGAAGCTGCATAGGTAATATTAGGGCGCACTATAATTAAGGTGTAAAGGATTAATCTAACGCGCTCCTGATAGTCCTTGATCTCCTTTTTAGTAGCTTCTCTAGTGCTCTTTTTAATGTCTTTACTTAATAGTAGTGTAGTAGGGAATTTTCCTGTCTCTGCTAGATTAAATTTCTTTGTACTCTTATTAATGTATTTATTATAAACAAGCGTTATTATCTGTCTCTTTCTATCCTAGATTACTCTTACCCCTAGAAACTAGCTCACAGGTCCCTTCTCTTCTATAGTATATCTTTGCTTTAGAGCTTAGATAACCTTGTAAGCTTAGCTTGCGTAGTTTTAGTAATAGAGTGATAGGATATCGTCTATATAGAATATTAATAAGATACTGCAATCTCTGTTAAAGAATAGGCATGGCTCCTCTTTAGAAGCAATAAGCTTATTTTCTTAGAGTGTAGTTAAGAGCTTGTTATACTATAATAATAGTGAGTCTTTTAATCTATATAGAGCTCGTTTAAGCTTAACGCACTTCCTAGGTATTTAATATCCTTTAGGTAGCTTATAGATAACTATAGGGTGTTAATCCCTTAAGGCGTTAAGGAAAGCTCTAACAACATTATATTAATATATCTTAAGGTTAAACTTAGCTCTAATAGCTATTGTAGTCCTAAAGGTTTAAGCTGCTAGGGTAGCTGCGTAGGTTAAATAAATTGAGTTAGTAAGCTGTAGATCTCCTCTTACTACTATCCTTGCTTTGCACTTAATTAGGTAACTATCCTAATTAAGCTTGTATGTAAACACCTATTTAAGTAGGAGTAGATGCACTCCTTTAGTTAGCCTATTAATTTCCTCCTAGGTACTAGCTTTTAGTAGAGTATTAATTTCTTTATATACTGTGTCTCTAAATTGCTGTCCTATTTAGTGGTTATAGAGATCCTTCTATTATTTTAGCTCTTTTTGTAGAGCGTCCTAGTGCGTATTCCTTTTAGAGTTTTTAGGAGATTTGCTCCCTATTGCTGCTGCGATTATAGCGTAGATTATAGCGTTTAGTTTAGGATATACTAAAAGATTGTGCAAGGGATTTCTAATTAGATCTATATCTAATAGATCTATTACTATGTATATCCCTGCACTTATAGAGCCTCCTAGTGGTTTATTAGGGTCCTGTCCCTAAGCTTGCTTACTAACACGCGTTAGTGGCAGTCCTTTAACTCGCGGTTTTCTACTTCTTCTAGGAGCTCTAGGTGCCGCTTATAAGGGATCTGCAGGAGATATAGAATCTAGTCCTAAAGCGGGTAGGTAGGAGCTCTACTTACCACCCCTATAAGAGCTAGATAGGGTGCCCTTACTTATCTCCGTGCTCTTATAGAGTGACCTACTAATAGCACTCTCCCCTCTAGGTCTTTCCTAGGAGCTACCTATTGTGGCGTTAAAGTGAGTTAGATTACTACTATCTTAGGTAGTATAACCCTAATCTATAACCTGCATAGATCCTTTATCTCCTATACTAAAGTTTAGTTCTAGTGTTAGTTTAGGAGTTTAGAGCCCTGTTAGCTTAGGGGACTTTGCATAGATCCTTTGTGCCAAGCTAGCTGTGCTTAGTACCTACGCTAGAGGTGTCTGCTTAGGGGGTTGTAAATCACTAGGCTAGCTAGCCTAATTATCTACCTCCTCTAGCTCTACCCTACCCCCTAGCTCCTGCGCTAGGTTTAGTCCTCCTTGCTTACTAGACTCCTTATATTACTCTGCTGCAATACAAAGCTAATTAAAGATATTAAGCTCTTTATATGCTTCTCCTATATTATAGATCTTATCTTTACTAATAATGTTAACTATCTTTTAAGCCTCTAAGTATTAAAGCTGCTCTAGATCTTTCTCTTTGTAGAAAAGATCCTTATTAAAGGTAACGTTCTGCGTTATAATAATCTAATTAAGCAAGGGGATCTATATCCTGTATATGTTAGATGCTCTATATCCTACTAGATATCTAATATAACCCTAAGGGTTCACCTTAAAAACCCTCTTGTGACGCCTAGCTGCTTAATCTCTATTAAGGGGGTAAGCTTGACAGCTATAGGCGTATATTCCGCTCTAATTAGGGCGGAGATTAGAAGTTACCTCCCTTATCTGCTCTGGTTGCCACTACCTAAAGTATCTAGTAAACTAACAATCTAGCACTTTGTTAGGTAATATTATATCGTGAGTATAGGACAGGCTTATATTGTAGAGCTAAGTCGCTGCTTTAATAATTTTAGGCTAGAGCTTTGTTAGTAGGTTAGCACTAATCCTTATTTTAATTAATTTCGTTATAATCTCCTGCCCTACTCTTTCTGCTCCTCTATTAGGTTTATAGGTATATACAGGTAAGCTCTTAATTTTAATACTATTATTAGCTACCTAGATCTAAAAGCGAGATTTGCTACGCTAGGGGAGCGTTACAATGTTGTTGTCTTGCATAATCTTAACTATGCTAAGCTTGTATTAGTTAAGTATTAAGCTCTTGAAATTTTTAAACACCTATATAATCTTATTAAGGTTTTTAGCTTATAGTAGATAGGTATAAAGCTTTTCTAAGTAGTCGCACTTTAATACTAAGATCTATTACTTGTAAGCTATACCTGTTAGTATGTTAAATAGATCCTATAATACCTAGTAGTATAGACGTAGTAATCTTTCCCTTAGTTATATTAATATAACCTATTAGGCATGTGTAATAGCGCAGTGCTCGCATTTACTCCTAGGAGTTCCTTTAATCCTAACATTTATAGCTAACTTAACTAGAGCTTTAAGCGCCTTAGGTCCTAAATAGCCTAATTATTAGTGCTAAAGCTCCTCACTATCGTGTCTTAGGTGAGTCGTCTAGGATTGCTAGGGTTGTTTAGGCACTATGCTTTAGATTATTTAATAAGGGGTAGAGGGCTTGTATTCTAGGAAAGTTAAGTTAAACTTACGCAGTAACTTGGCTAATACAACGCTCTTTTCTAATAATCTAAACTGCAAGGTGGTATCTAGCCTAAGGAACCAAACTCCTGCTTTAAGCAATTAAGCTTCTAATATAATATTCACATAAAAACCTTCTACTAACACCACGTTAGTGAGCACTAAATCTTCTGTTTTTGGACCTCTTGGTCTATTAAGAGTATTAGGGATTACTCTTGTCCCTCTGCCTAAGATTAGAAAAGCTTAAGTTCCTGCTTTAACCGTCTTATATTTAACTAATCTAAATAAGCTTTCTTCTAGGTAGCTTATATTATTAACTAGGTGCACTGCACCCCTATTGTTAAAGATAGTGCTCTTTAATAGAGCGTAAGCTTTAAAGTCTATAGTTAAATAGATCCTGTTCGTTTTCTCCGCTATTAACATAAGGTTAATTAGTGCCGCCTGGATACTGCCTAGATAGGTAATCATGCTTGCCTTACTACTATAATCTTAATTAATAGGATAGGACTTAATTAGAGCTTTTCTTAACTCTTTAAATTTTAGATTCCTATTAATCTTTTTCTTAATCTCTAATTATTAAGTAGTAGTAAGCTTATTACCTATATTAGTCTAAGCTTTAATAACGTTTTTGCATTTAGGAGGTTTCTATAGGTAGGATCTACTATATAGGTAAGAAGACTCCTTCTTAGGTTAATTAGAAGGTGGAGCTCCTATTATTGCAAATACTCTAGGACCTTTAGAGCTTAATCTTATGTTGTTTTCTTAGAGAAGTAATAAATAGATTTTAGCAACCTGCAGGAGGTTATAAGTTAGCTCTCCTATCACTAACTTTTTAATAATCCTTTAAAACATGTTTTAACCCTAATCTAGTAAGATCCTAGCAGATAGAGCTTTAAGATAATCCTGTACTACAAGCTATCCTTTAATATTAGGAACATTGTATACCTTAGCTCACGTATATAGGATTGTCTACTCCTTCTGCTAGTAATTAGCGTCTTAGCTACTTATCTTCGCCTTAGCAAGATAAGCTTTGTACTGTAATCTCGCCAGTGTTACAGCGCTTAAGTTAGTTAGCGCTAGGTTATTGCGGAGCACTTAGATAAGTGCTTAGAGGGTTACTCTTCCTTAATTAACAAGCTCTATATAGGCTAGGGTAAGGATCCCTTAATCTACTATATTATTAACCTATATAAAGAGGTTCTAGATTACTAATAACTTTAATACCTAATCTAATAAGCAGGCTTGGTACTAAGCTATTTAGAGTTTGTACTGCTTACTTGTTATGTTAGATAGCGCGATATCTGTTAGCATGTTAGGCTTAATAGGTTTATTCTTAAAGTGGTTTTCAGCATCTAGAGCCTTAGGGTCTACCTCTGCCTAGATCCCTTTAGTTAGGGCATAGTATCTAAATTAAATGTACTAGGTGGGCCAGTTAGTTAATCTAGTAAGTAGGATATCCCCCTTTAGGATTTAGTTGCTTATAGTAGAAGAGTAATAAGTAAGCTTCTACTTAAGAAATAGTATAAAGAGTAAAGCTTGCTAGCTTAGTGTCTAAGTTAAACAATACGCTTAAATAGATAGGACGATCTTTAATAAGGTAAAGCGCGAACTAGGCTTATAACTATTAAATTTTGGATTACTAAGGTTAGGAATGATTTAGGAGATAGATTATTAGATTGTATCTACTACGATCGGACTTATATATATAGAGCTTCAGCTACCCTTACTAGAAGGTGAATAATTAGTAAACCTTCCTTACTAGAGCTCCTGCTTTTTGTTAGGCACTTGGCAGTAAGCTGGCAGTCGATCAGATAGTGGGTTATACAGGGGTATTAACCAGGATTGATCGGGATTGATCGGGATTAAGATGCTCCGTGATCTAGTTAATATCCCTCCTGCAACAGTAGTAATATAGACTAGGTAGTTATATAGAGAGGATTATACGCACAATATATAGTTACCTATCTTGCCTACCCCTCCTACCTCCCTAAATAAAGCTAATTAAGTAGTCTAGTAGCCTAAACTAAAGGACCGCGCAAATATTTAGTATATAGACTCTAACTAGGAAAGTAGTAGTTATAATAAGGATCCTATTAGGCGCTATAGAGAATAAATCTTAGCTAGCTTACTGCTCCCCTAGGGGTATTTTGCTATAAAACTTGCTATATTAGATTTAGCTACTTAGTGCTTCTACAAGCGTAGTTATGTTACAATAAACTAACACCTTACTATATTGCTAGTGCTAAGCCCTAACGTACTTAGCTATATTAGGTATATTTTCTTTGCTAGACAGGTTAATAGTTTATACCTGCTAGGCAAGATTAGGTTATAAAGTAGAGATACAAAAGGGGATTGTGTTAGTTAGCACGCCTAGTAGTTAAAAGGTATCTACTTGCTACTAGGCTAGTATAGTAGCTAAGAGGAGGGTAAGCCTTACCCTAAACTAAGTTACCTTTCTTAAATCTAGCAGGTAGGGTTAGTATATGTAGTTAGGAAGCAGTATATAGTAGAACTTATTAATAATAATCTACTCTAGGCTACTAGTGCTACTAAGGCGCTGTGCTATCTTTATAAAGCTAGGTTAAGCAATATATTTAGGCGTAGCTAGGATAATTAATATACTTTAATTATAATATCTATCTACCTATACACTAACCCTAATACTATGCTACTTATATTACTCTATAATATTATATTAAAGGGCAGCTAGGGGCATAATAATAATAGTTTAACTATAGCTAGGAAAATATGCTAGAAGGAGAAAGGTTAAGCTTTTACCACTACTAGTCCTAGTAATAAAGGTAACTACAGTTTCCCTACTTATAATAGCCCTAATTACCTTCTCTTATAGGGGCTAGAAGACTACTTACTTCCTAAAGTTTTCCTGTAGTAGCTATTTATAGTTGTATTAGATGCAGTCTGCTATATCCTTTATTCTAGGTTTAGGCTTTAGCAAGTCTAAGGACTTATCTAGCTTAGTTGCTAGTTAAAATCTAAGGGCAGCGTGCCACTCTTTTAATACCTAGTACTATCTATAGGCCTAATTAAACTGCCTAGTAAATATATGCTAGATATCTAGGGCGTAAATTGTGCGTGCTATTAGTATAGTATATCCTACTTATAACTTGCGTTCTTTATCTTCTACTATATCTACTATTTTATCTACTTCCTCTTTAGATAATTCGCCTAGTATTTAATTAGCGCTGCTAATCCTTTATCCTATAGTAATTAGCAAGTGTTGTATTATACTAAGATTAATCTTCTAGCCTATCTATTATTTAGTTGCCTGTTTAATGCTCTACCTTAGCTATTTAGAAGAAGTGTGTTAGGTGCTACTAGCTTTAGACTAGAGTAGGGAGCTAATAGCACGCGCTAAATAGCTTTCTTAGATACTTAGGTAGGCGTTATATTAAATTAGTATATAGAAAGGGCGTATAAGCTACAAGTACTATATAAAGAGACTACTAATACTTTAAGGTAAAAAGTAGTAGACTACCTTAAGTAATTTATCTCTATTATACCTCTTATAGTACTATAGAACTATAGTAACAAGTCCTTAGTATAAGAAGATATTACGCAGTATACTATTGCTAGGATTCTTATAGTAGATACTAAGCAGTTCTGTGCCTCTAGCTAGTTAACTACTACTATAGTAGAAAAGTCTAGCTAGATATTAAAGAAATTCTTACACTTTCTTATAATACTTAAGCACCTAGCGTAAACTCTATAGGTCTTGTAGTAGTATAGGGAGTCCCTGCTTATATATAGAAAGGAGCTGCTCTAAGATAAACTTTAACTACTTAGTAAGAAGTAGGTTATCTAGTAAGAAGATACTAAATCCTAGGGCCTTAGTATTTAGGTCTTTAATAAGATTATCCTAAAGAATATTAGGTAGTGTACTATACTATGCTACAAAAGCAAGCTTATATAGTAAAGCAGATGCCCTTTTATACTTATTATAGACTATAGATATAAACTTAGAGAGTGTAGTGCGCGTGCCACGTATAGTTATAGTATTGCTACTCTAGTAGACAAAGGTATCTAGGTTCTTACTATAGTAAAAGTAGCTAAGGTACTAGGCTATATTAATTAACTAGTTTATTAGAGTAGGGTACTCTATTATTAGGTAGTTATATACCTATATCTTAAATATGTCTGCAAGAGATTAATGTGCTACCTCTTATAGGTCCTATAAAGGTAACTTTTAGTCCTTGTGTGCTTATAGTTATTCCTAGAATAATAGTATAGCCTCTTTGTGGCTAATAGCGCTATCTATACTAGTAGCTTATAATACTTTTAGGTTACTAGTAAACTACTCTCTAAACTTTTAGATACTAGCTAGGCAAATTATCTTCTTTAGAGTAGTAATATTAGTCGCAAAGTTATATCCTTCCTAGAAACGCTTAGCTTATAGAGAGATTATTATAAAAGCTATAGCTACTATAAGGGCAAGCTTAAAGTTGTCCTCTATGCTAGTCTACTTAATAAGGGAGAGAAAGAAGGTGTAGCAAAGCTATTTAAGTGGCTCTAGGTAGGTCTAGTTATAGAATACGTTTACCTCTAAGGGATAGGTGTCCTAATCTAAGTAATACACAACTTGATTCTAAGTATCTTATTAGGGTAGGGATAGTTATAGTTAGGTAGGTGCCTCTAGTTTCTACATATACACCTAGTAGAAGAAGATAAAGATCTTTTATAATAGTAGTGCATCCTAAAGGGAGAGGGCTTAATAGGTCTTAAGAGGATATAATAGGATATTATATATATCCTCTTATATTACCTAGATCTAGGTATATTAAGAAGTTTTTATAGTTAAATTTTGCTATATATATACTATACTTTTAATAGTAGAGTAGAGATAGTATAGGGTAAGGTCTTATAGTGCTATTAGGGTTTATATATATTAGAGACCTTTATTCTAAGTTATAGGTAAAACCTCTAGGAACTAGGTGTAGGTAAGCTATAGGTTAGTCTATATAGCATCCCCTTAAGGTATAGTATTAATACAATCCTTCTACTCCTTTTAGGCCTAATAGGTTGCGCTTTCTAGTTGCGCTTAGAGCTACTCTAATAGGCCTAGAGATGTATTTCTAGATATATAGGCAGTGTCTTCCTCTAGGGTGTCTTATAGCTAGTGCGTAGTAGGTAATAGTTATATTTACTTATTAGTAGGTGTAGAGGGAGCTAGGGTGCTAGTTATCTAAGAAGGGATTACTTTAAAAAAGTAGTTTGTATTTAGGCCACTAGCCTTACCTAAAGTCCTAGTAAAGTATTGCTAGCTAAAACCTAACTACACAAGGTTAGTAATATCCTCTAGAGTATTAGAATACTTAGCTTTAGGTAGATTGTGTGCTTTGCGTATATACTCCCTTATAGTCTTATAGGCACTTTTCTTAGTATAGATATACCTATAAGATTTATAGATTATATATGCATATAATTTAAGAAAGGCAATTTTATTAAGAGGGCTACTATCTAGTTTAGAGAACTAGAAGTTAGCATAGGCTAACTTAAGTTAGGTAGTCTTGTATAGCTTGTCTACTTCTACTTAAAGCTAGATATAGTCCTTAGGTGTAATATCTTAACTATAATATTTGTTAAAGTATTTTTTAATATAGCTAGGTAGGATAATAGTTCTATATAAAGTGTAGATAAGGATCTTATAGACTTTATTTAGGTTAAGATAGTAGGAGAGCAAGGATATAGTAGAGGATATTTTAGAATATAGAAATAATAGAGATATAATAGGTGGTATTAAGGGAGATAATACTGCAAAACTGTAGCTAGAATAAGGAGTGTGTGGTGTAAGGATTCCCCTTACTAGGTAGATTTCTACATACCTGCGTTAGCAAATTGTTAGCACTAACTAACCTTAGTATAATAATTTAGCCACGCGTCACGCTAGTAACCCTACTAGCTACTCCTAACTACTTAACCTATATATAAGACAGCTTTATAGCACTTTTCCTAGACACTACTACCTATACTATAACCTAAGGGACTCTAGGATTGTCTCTAGTAGAGATTAAGGGCAACACTAACCTTTCTTACCTAGTCTATAGTGTGTTTAACAAGGTAGACTAGGATAAACTAAAATTCTACTTTATTACCTATATAGTAGAGCCTATCTAAGCATTTATTATATATAACCTAGACGCTGCACTAAAATAGATATATTAATATATTAGTAAGGACTAGCTTTTATAACTTGTTAATAATATCTATAAGGAAGCTATTAGTGTAGTACTAGATTCCTTTAATAAAAACGCCGTAAAACGCACCTATACCTATAAAGAACCTATAGCTTGCTAAGTTAATAAGTAACTTAAGGAGAAGTTTAACATTACTATATTAGAGGCTATTATAAATATATAGGACTTTATTAAAGCTAAGTAAGAATATATTATATATAATTCTACTAAGTAATAATACTAAGTGTTTGCAAAGTTATTACGTGGTATTAGTATAAAGGAAGTTGCTAAAATAATACACTAGGCAAGTATAGTAGCTATAGTTAACTATTTGTAGAATTAGCGCGTTATCTTAGATACCTAGCAAGAACTTTATTAAGAGGGCAAGAGGCTCTTTGCAAATATAGGGGTGCAGGTGCTAAGGCTAATAGATGCTAGTATAATAGAATGTGCCATAGGCAATAAAAGTATGCTAGTAACCTAGCTTACCTAGACATGTGGCGCAGGGTAGGGAATAAGCCTTGCACTTATAGGAATTAAGGTTGCGAGCTTTTATTAGCTATTAGCTATAGTAAAGTAGAGTAAAATAGCTAATATCTTAGGAGATATATAGCACTAGTAGGTAATAGTAGCACTATATAAGGAGTATAAACGTTTAGAAGGCCTCTTATAGTAGAGAGTAAAGTTAATAGGTTAGTAAGGGAGGGGCCTTGCTATAGTAGCAAGAGAGTAGTTATTTAGTAAGGTCTATTAGGACAAGAATAGCAACACTATATTAGTGCAGGATAATCTAACAAGCTATTAATCCTAGTCCTAGTACCTAGAATATAGCAAATAATAGAAAATGTTAAAGGATAGGTTTAGGGTTAGGATTTTTGCCCTTCTACTAAGAGGTAGCGTACTAAACTCTTTTGTAGAAAGAAGACCCCTATAGGTCTTGCAAGAATAGATTAAAATAATTACGTAATATAACAAGAGGGTTAAAGATATAGCTAAGGCAATTAAACTATTATTACTAAGCTATCTGCAAGAAGAATAGCTACTAGGGGAGCTATTATTAGAAATAGTAGATAGTAGAGAACTTAGAGAGTATAACTTGCTAGATTTGCTTCTACCTATAGTAGACATGTAGAGAAACTTTAAGGTAGTATTAGATAATATAGACGTTCCTAACTCTTAGTTAGTAGCCTCCTAGCTATTAATATAACATAGGGACATAGCAAGGTACCTATTAGTAAACTATACTAATCTATATAACTAATACTTAATTTTATTGTAAAGTAAGCTTAGCTAGCTAATAGCAGGAAATTACTTAGCTAGAAAGTCCCTAGTTTACCTAATATAATAGCGCAAGTAGCAAATGCCCTATAGCTAACTAGTCTATTCTAGGTTACCTTAGAGCGTAGAAATGCCTAGTAGGTTATTGTTATGGACTAGCCTTAAGGGAGAATGCAATGAGCGTTAATAATAGTATTTAGTATCTTAAAGGAGAGGTAAGCCCTTAGCGCCTTTTTATAGGTGTGCAATATGTTCACTTAGTAGTAGTGTTAGACTTAGTCCGTCTTGTATTAGACTTAGGCTTAGGCATAAGCCTAAGTCCTTTACATACCCCTAACCTCCCCTATAAACCATTATAAAATCATCTTTCTAGGGGTCTAGGGTCATGTCTTTATACCCTATAATCTATTTTAGGCTTTATTTCTATATATTCTTAGGTTTTGTTGTTATATCTTTGTGTTCCTTCCTAATCTATAACAGGCCCGTATATTAAGTAGTACGCGCGCGTGGCGTCTATACGCTTATTTTAGCACCCTACTATAAAAGTTCTAATATAGCTATCCTACCCTACTATAAATTTCCTAAACTTACTTTGTTATATAACAGATTTTCCCCACTAATTAGCCCTTTCTCTAATCTTTTTCTATTAATCCTGCCTATCTAGTTCCTATTATATCTTTGTCTGCAGCTGCTAGTGCTAGTAGTAGGGATCTACTATAAGGTAGTTAGACCCTACGCTAGGCCTACTAAGATAAGGTGCGTACTTCTAGTGTTCTCCCTATATTTCCTGCACTAACTTTTGCTTAGCACACGCCTCCCTAAACACGGCTACTTAGCGGCTTTATTATTTCTAGTAACTTAGATAATAAGGAGTATAATAGTAGCTTTGTAAAGCCACTTCCCTATAATTAGTGTATTAACTAGCTTTATCTCTTTAGCAAGTGTAACTATTAGAAAGGTAGTAGTAAGTTCCCCTTAATTTTTATTTTCTCTATAGCAAGTTCTAACTGTGTCTAGGGCGCTTATACAAGTCCTACTATTGTAGCTATAAGACCTGTACTTAATTAGAAGCTATCCTTACTAATAATCCTAATATTTGCTAAGCCCTTTATAACTAGCTTTAGTTTTATTATAGTTACTAGGAGGATTGCCTCTATATTATAAAGAAGGGGACCCTTAGTACCTTTATAGGGAAACCTACTAAAGGCACCTATTCCTAGTTTATACTATAGTTCTACTAGCTCTACTATTATTTTAAGGATCTTATGTTAAGGGCTTAAACTAATAACGCTATTACTCTACTTACCCCTACTGCCCACTTGCGCGCCTATAATTAGTATTAGCTTAGTGCTATTATTCTATCTACTACTAGTGCTCTAGTATTTCTACTTTAGTCTACTATTACGCCTTTATATAGTAGTTATAGCAATAATAATATTATATAGCTTGCTACCACTACTAGTGTTACCTTCTAGCGTATTAACTAGCGTATAAACAAGACCTAGGCCTAAACTAACCTTTATATTAATAAGCTTAAGAGCGCTGCTAAGCGCACTACCTGCGGTATTAAGACCCTTATTATTAGTATTAATTTTCCCTTGTTCCCTTTGTATCTATTCTAATATTTGCTTCCTTTAGGCCTAGGGTGCTACGCGTTAGCTAGCTATTAAAGCACTACCCTCCTCCTGCCGCTGCTACTACTACTATTTATACTTGTTAACTAAGTTATCCTCTACCCGCGCCACGCGCAAGCGCCACCGCTATTACTAAGAGACGTAGAGGCGTTAGAATAATATAAACAATAGTTTAGGGGGGGCTAGAGGGGGGTTAGTTATAGATAGTAATAGTATAGACACTGCTACCTAATTATTAGCTATATTATAAAACTTTAGTAGTAGGGCACTTACTTAGAGTGTTGTTAGGATAAATAAAAAGATATCTCTAATACCTTTCTACTTCTTAATTATAACAAAGGTCTAAGTTATTATTCTAGTTTCCTTTTGCCCTTACCTCCTAGCTTTTATACGTATTAGGCTATTATTATGCGTAGCATCCCTATACTATTCCTTAAACCTATCTAGAGCCTTAGTATCCTACACTACCTCTAGCAGGTGCTATATTAGATTAATATACCCCTTCTATTTTACTAGGACTTAATACTTTCCTTTTCCTCTTGTATTCTTTATATAAAGGATCTCTTCTACTTCCTATTTATCTAGCGTTATATCTTTATTTTCTAGAGTAACTATTAGACCTAGTTATAAGTCCTAAAGCCTCTAGCTTAGTAGCGGGTTATTAGTAGCTCTCTCTAGCAGATCTACATGTATAGTCTTATACAAGTTCCCTAGTAAATCTAATACTACTATAAGTAGAGTAGGGACTTCTATTACTCTATACTTTACCTATAGCTAGTTAAACTTTTTGCTTAGTTAGTTTATCTTTATATTACGTATTATAAACTAAACTATATTACCTTTTAGGAACTTTTTAGCTAGGCGTTAGGACTAGTTTATTGCTTCCTGTTATTATTGCTATTAGAATGCGATAGTAGCTTGCGCTAGCTCTACACCCCTCTATAGGTATAACAAGAACGCTACAGCCTCTCTATAAGGATTTATAGGCTTTACTAGTAGTAATATTATCTTTTATAGCGTGTCTATAGTATACCTATTTAAAAGTAGATTTAGGCTAATACTAGTTATGCTAGAGTCCCTATTATTAAGTGCAAGTTAGCAGGCTAGCAGGTAGTTAGGCTAGTTAGTCTACTTAAAGCATACTATTATACGCAGCACCACCTGCACCTCTTAGTTTGCCCGCTCTATCCTGCCGTCTATCTAGGGGTGATATGCAGTGGACAGTAACTAGTTTATCTTTATTATCTAGCATAACGTTATCTAGAAGGATCCTAACTAGTTAGAGCCTTAGTTAGTAATAATAGAGGATAGGAAGCCCTAGAACTGCTACTAGTTGTCCTAGAAGATCCTTGCACAATAATTAGCTACTATAGAGACTGTTACTTTAAGCTAAACATATTTAGATAATCTATTAGTAATAACTAATAGGAACTAAGGTTTGCTATTATCTTTTATAGGTAGGTTAACTATAAAATCTATAGATATTTAGGACTAGTATTATAACGTAACTAGTATAGGTTATAATAGACCTTATTAGCGCTTCTAGGAGATATAAGCACTATAATAATAGTAGTTCTAAATATACTATATAATGTCTCCTAATATTCTATCCTAATAATAGTCGCGGTATAGTATTTAAAATATTATATTCTTTCCTAGATATCCTACTAAACCTAATTTATGTGCTTACTATATAATAGTAGTTATAAGGGGTTCCTATATTAGTAACTAAATAACGCCCCTCTAAAGCAAAGTGCCGTGTACGCTAATTATATAGTCCCTAATCTGTTGCTTTGTGTTAGCAGAAACTAGGAAAGACCTAGCGCCTTTCTAAACCGTATTAAGACGCACTTAGTATGTCTTATCTTCTAATACTGCTTTGTCCTATAGTATCTATATATACAAGTTAGCAAAAGGGCTAGCGCCCTTTAGTAACTTAGACACCTCCTCTACTTCTAACACTGTAACCTAAATTAATTTAGGGCGTATTACTAACTATAGTATTGCTTTAGAGGAGTTTAAGTCTTATAGTTACCTACTTAAGGTATTAGGTTATCCTATAAGATAGCTAGGTCTATACTATAGGATGTACTAATATTTTAAAAGTTCCTCTACCTAGCAGCACTATTACTTGCTTAAGCTTTAAAGGCTAGTAAAGTACTCTAGGTTTTTATAGTCTATAAATATTGTAAATAGTTTGTAAACGCTCTATAACTCTACTAACTAGCTTTTAAGACACTTAATAATAGCTAGCAATTCCTTATTATATATAGTGTAGTTTTATCTCTCTAGCGTTAGTACTACAGAGTAGTAAGCAACTAGGCGCTAGACGCCCCTAACTTTTTGCAACAAGCAACCCCTAAGAGCGCATCCTAAATAGTCTGCTTCTAATAATATTTCTTTAGCTAGGTCCTATTACGTTAGTACTAGTCTAGATATAAATGCCTTTTTTAGTGCATTAAATACACTCTATTCTTCCTCTCCCTATTAGAATAGGGTGTCCTTCCTAGTTAGTTAGTTTTAAGGCGCTGCTACTTTAGAAAACTTTGTAATAAAATTATAGTAGAAGTTAGCAAAACCTAGAAAACTCCTTACCTCTCTTATATTCCTAGGGGGTTCCTATTCCTATACTGCCCTAAGCTTTTTAGGGTTAGGTCTAAGTAATTTGCCCGCCTTAACAATATAGCCTAGGTAGCGTACCTCCTTAATACTAAACGCACACTTCTCTAAGTCTAGGTATAGTCCTACTTCTTTTAATAGTGTAAGTACACGCTTTACTTTTTCTATATAGTTAAACTAGTCTCCTCCTAAATAAATTAGGATATTATTAAGGTAGGCTATTATATACAATCTAAGTAACTCTATAAGCGTAGTATTAATATATTATTAGAAAGTAGATAGTGCACTACTAAGACTAAACAGATATACTAACTATTTATACAACCTAAACTAGGTATAGAAAGCTATTAAGGACTTATAACCTTCTACTATTCTAACTTTATAAAAGGCGGCGCGAATATCTACTTTTATAAACTAATTTACGCTAGATAGTGTGCGCAAAGTTTCCTTAATAAGTAGTAGTAGGTATTAGTCTAATATTATTATACTATTAAGCATCTAGTAATCTACACAAAGGCGCTAACTGCCTAATAGCTTCTTTACTAGTAATACTAGAGCTCTAGCTATAGAAGAGCTTGCTTAGATCTAGCCCTTGTCTATTAATCTAGTAAGTTATGTTCTTAGTTCTAGCAATTAATTACAAGATATAGGGTACAGGGGACCCTATAGGGGGTTAGGCTAGGTTCTATCTAGGAGAGTTATTAACTAAACATAGTAATCTATACTACCCTAATAGGGTAGCAAACTACTTGCTAACTTTTTATTTAACAGGTCCCTAAACTCTTATAGTTCTAGTAGTAACTTTGTCTTTCTAGTTTTATACTTAGGCTTATAGGGAACTATGCTATTAGTAATATAGATAGTATATATATTAATAGGACTTCCCTTATTAACACTTCCTAGATATTTTATTAGGCGCAAGTTATATATTACCTATAAAATATCTAGTATATTTATTGCAAAAATTTATACCTATATATCTTTCTATTAGGGTCCTTAATTTAGCAACCCTGCTATAACTAAACCTAAGATAATAGAGATATAGGTAGGATATAGGCGTCTCCTGCTCTCCTATACTACTATATTTCCCGCCTTCCTAATTATTAATTTACCTTGTAGAATATCTATAACAACGCCCTCTCTACATAGCTATAGTCTGCCTAGTATTAGTTAATAGGAGAGACTAGGTACTACATAGGCTAAAAGCTAAGACTACTAACTATCTAAATTATAGTCTAATGCCACTAACTATAAAATTCTTATACCCTTAGTAATTCCCTAGGTATGTTATAAGGGTTGCGGGGGAATATCTATAAAGTTCCTACTAATCTATCTTACTAACTTTTCCTTAACTACACTAAAACACTAGCACCCTAAATTAACTATTGCTTGCACGTTCTCTACTCTACCTAGGAGGAGGGGAATAAAGAAAGGAGGATTATTTAACCTAGCCTTAATATCTAGGGGACACTTAATAGCCTCTGCTATTAATAATTCCTCTATTACAGTGTCCTCCTTATACCCCTAACTTAGCCTAAAGTTAGGGGCGGCTAGTTTCCTAAATTAGAGCCGCTTGCTAATACTGTAACTATCTTAACACCTACTAGTTGCAGTAATAGGGTATTAGGGCATACACGCACAAAATAACCGCCCTATCTACACTAGGTGCAGACCTTTGCTAGTTTCTATATATTAAACAGGTCCTGTAGGATCTAGTTAGGACGTAATATTAGTAGTTTAGTAGGTGCACTTAATAAGGCTACTACTTCTACTATATTTATATTGCTATCCTAATCTAAGTTAAACTTCTACTAGGGTTCCTTAGACTTACTAGCCTAAAGAAAACCTAGTTCTAGAGAGGCTATTTTAATATCTACTATAATTATCTTGTATTCCTCTATAGCTGCGTTATAGTTTATCCTAGAGACTCCCCTATTAAGGGAAACTAAGCGTATATAACTATTAAGAGATTGCTAAAGTTATAAAAGCTTCTATTTATTATCCTAGTATAAACCTCCTAACTATATAAGGAGCTATATAAAATTTATAAAGAACTCTATAAAAGGCTAATTTTAGCCCTAATATAAGTGTTCTAACGTGACTTAGGCGTGCTCCTGCCTATAATAGTTGCTATAATAGAACGCTAGGTAGTTAAGAAACCTGCTTATATCCTAACGCTTGCGTGCACTATCCTTAAAGTATAGTGCTATAGCGCGCTAGACTATAGGCAATAACTAGGACTAAATATATATAAACCTTGCCTCCTTATCCCTAATAAAGACCTTGTCTACACGTAGTTTAAACTCTATAGTTATTTACTAGGAGGAGAAGTTTGCCTTAGTGCTATTATATAGCAAGCTAACTAGGAAGGGTTTATAATATAAGGCAGGAGAGGGCGGAGGTAGCATGTTATTAAACCTAGCGGGCTTAAAGGAGGGTTAGGATAGGATCTAATTACGTATTTCTTTATTCTGTTAACGTAGTATAGCTATTATAGCAGAGTCTTAAGCCTATTATTCTATTAATCTATAGACCTATTATATTAGCCTTTCTACTATATTAGGTTACACCTAGTTATTCTAAATATCTAGCGCGTCTATCTCTTATTACTATTATAGTATATTTAGAAGAAGATACTAAAATATTATAGACTAGCCTTAAGGGAGAATGTAATAAGCGTTAATAATAGTATTTAGTATCTTAAAGGAGAGGTAAGCCCTTAGCGCCTTTTTATAGGTGTGTAATGTGTTCGCTTAGTAGTGGTGTTAGACTTAGTCCGTCTTGTGTTAGACCTAGGCTTAGGCATAAGCCTAAGTCCTTCACAGTTATTAGTCCTCTTATACCTAGTATTTTAGGCGTAGTATAGGTAGAAAATTCCTAAGGATCCCTATAATTGCTAGCTTTACCTATTATAGTTGCTAGCACTTACTATACTACTATTGTCCCCTATTAACACTATTATAGTATTTGTATATCTACAATTTTGCGCCTCTTCTATAATTTCTAGCTACTTAAGGGATTAAATAGACGTTACTAAATTACTATAAGTATAGGAAACTATAGTGTTAATAGCTACTATATAGCTTTCCCTAGTTTTAATAACTAAGTTTGCGTCTAGGTTTTAGTATTCCTTGCTAAGCTAGCTTTTGCTATCTAGCGTACTTTTACTATCTAGCGTCCTTTTACTAGTTTTAGCAGCAAAGTTTGTTTAAAAGTTTTAATATTCCTTACTAAGCTAGCTTTTGCTATCTAGCATACTTTTGCTATCTAGCGTCCTTTTACTAGTTTTAGTAGCAAAGTTTATGTAAAAGTTTTAATATTCCTTGCTAAGCTAGCTTTTGCTGTCTAGCGTACTTTTGCTATCTAGCGTCCTTTTGCTAGTTTTGGCAGCAAAGTTTGTGCAAAAGTTTTAATGTTCCTTGCTAAGCTAGCTTTTGCTGTCTAGCGTCCTAACGCACAAGCTAATTTTTTCGTACTTTAATAGCAAAAGTTCGCAAACTAATATCGTTAGGCGTCTCCCGCTCTCTTACACTACTATATTTCCTACCTCCCTAATTATTAATTTGCCTTATAGAATGTCTATAATAACGCCCTCTTTATATAGCTATAGTCCGCTAAGTATTAATTAATAGGAAAGACTAGGTACTATATAAGCTAAAAGCTAGGACCACTAACTATCTAAATTATAGTTTAAGGCTACTAACTATAAAATCCTTATACTCTTAGTAATTCCCTAGGCATATTGCAAGGGTTGCAGGGGAATATTAATAAAGTTCCTACTAATCTATCTTACTAACTTTTCCTTAACTACACTAAAACACTAGCACCCTAAATTAACTATTACCTGCACGTTCTCTACTCTACCTAGGAAGAGGGGAATAAAGAAAGAAGGATTATTTAACCCTACCTTAATATCTAGGGGATACTTAATAGCCTCTACTATTAATAATTCCTCTACTATAGTGTCCTTCTTATACCCCTAACTTAGCCTAAGGTTAGGGGCACCTAGTTTCCTAAATTAGGGCTACTTATTAATACTATAACTATCTTAACACCTACTAGTTATAATAATAGGGTATTAGGATATACCTATATAAATAACTGCCCTATCTATACTAGGTATAGACCTTTACTAGTTTTTGTGTATTAAATAGGTTCTATAGAATCTAGTTAGGACGTAATATTAGTAGTTTAGTAGGTGCACTTAATAAGGCTGCTACTTCTACTATAATTATATTACTATCCTAATCTAGGGTAGACTTCTACTAGGGCTCCTTAGACTTACTAGCCTAGAGAAAGCCTAGTTCTAGGGAGGCTATTTTAATATCTACTACAATTATCTTATATTCTTCTATAGCTATATTATAGTTTATCCTAGAGACTCCCCTATTAAGGGAAACTAAGTATATATAGCTATTAAGTAATTAGCGTAGTAATAATAGCTTTTATTTATTATTCTAGTATAGACCTCCTAACTATATAAAAAGCTATATAAAGTTTATAAAGAACTCTATAAAAGGCTAATTTTAGCCCTAATATAGGTGTTCTAATATAACTTAGGCGCGCTTCTACCTATAATAGTTACTATAATAGAATACTAAGTAATTAAGAAACCTGCTTATATCCTAATACTTATATATACTATCCTTAAAGTATAGTGCTATAGCACGCTAAACTATAGGTAATAACTAGGACTAAATATATATAAACCTTACCTCCTTATCCCTAATAAAGGCCTTATCTACACGTAGTTTAAATTCTATAGTTATTTATAAGGAGGAGAAGTTTAACTTTATACTATTATATAGTAAGCTAATTAGAAAGGGTTTATAATATAAGGTAGAGGGGGGTAGAGATAGTAGGTTATTAAATCTAGCAGGCTTAGAGGGGGGTTAGGATAGAATCTAACTGCGTATTTCCTTATTTTACTAGCGTAGTATAGCTATTATAGCAGAGTCTTAAGCCTATTATTCTATTAATCCTTAGACCTACTATATTAGCCTTTCTACTATATTAGGTTACACCTAATTATTCTAAATATCTAGCGCGTCTATCTCTATTACTATTATAGTATATTTAGAAGAAGATACTAAAATATTATAGACTAGCCTTAAGGGAGAATATAATAAGCGTTAATAATAGTATTTAGTATCTTAAAGGAGAGGTAAGCCCTCTACGCCTTTTTATAGGTGTGTAGCGTGTTCGCTTAGTAGTAGTGTTAGACTCTGTCTATCTTTATGTTAGGCCTAGGCTTAGGCATAAGCCCAAGCCCTTTACATATAAAAGGATAAGAAGAATATGCCTATCCTAATTATAGGCGAGCTGCTCTCTATATACATTAGTGAGTCAGGCCTTTGTTAGGGCTAACTTGGCATGGAACAATAGGCGCACAATTCTGCCCTATTGTTACAAGTCTATAACATATATCACATTCATTCTCATGAATGACCTAGATGAAGAATTCTCCAACCCAGCAATTAATGACTTTTCATTACGAGAGAACTTCACAAGGGAACATGAAAACTAGATGCAAAGACACAAGTATACCACCTTCTGTATCACCGACCCCACCACCCAAAATAAACCGCGTTTCGATACCTAATCAAGAAATCCCATTCCCCTCCATCCTTCTACAAACCTCCTAATCAACGCATCCTCCACACCCAAAACCCCACTTAACGTCGCGGAATGGCCTCTCGCGCCCCTCGTCCCCATCAACAACCCCCCACAACTCATTCTCACAAAATGCTCCTCCAGAAAATCCACCAGCAAGTACGCGGGATTCCTCCCCTCGGCCCGATTATCCTCGACAATCTTCCAATCCCTCACCCGTCCCACCCACTCCTCAAACGGGATAATCCCGCTCCCATCCCCCGCAATGCCCAAAGCATCCGCCAGCACGGACAACATGTGCGACCAGGGTTGGCGCACGGGATTCTCCACATGGTAGATTGGACGTAGTTTAACGTCCCCATGTTGCATGCAGATATCCAGCACCGTGCCCGCGACATCATCGGCGGTCGTCCAGCCCGCCGTGCCGGGGAGATTCGGCAGTGCGCCCAGCGTCTGCGATGACTTGACAAGAAAGGAAACATGTTCCATGGGATTCCAGTGACCGTTGCGCGCACTACCTGCTATTTGGCCGAGGCGCAGGGCCGCGGCTCGGAAACGGGTTGGGTGAAGATGGAGCGTGGCGTCAAGCATGCGCTCGCAGATGTATTTTGCCTCACCATAGCCTGTGGGAAGGACACTGGCAATGGGCACGCGGGATTCGGGGACGATAGGAGAGTGAGTGTGAAGTGGATGGTAGCCGATAGTTGCAATGGAGGAGATGAAGAGGAAGGTTAGTGGAGGGGATGGGGGAGGGCGCTGCAGCGAGATGGCACGTGCGAAATGTAGGAGGTGCGACATTATTTGGAGTTGCGGATTGAATCGCTTCAGGGTCCATTTAGAGTGCATCAACCAGGCGTTGTGGATGATGTGGGTTCCGTGGTTGAGGAGGGAGGCGTAGATGTTGGTGGGAAGGCCAAGCGTAGAGGGCTCCGAGAGGTCGGCTGCGTACACTTGTAGTTTTACCAGAGACGTTGGAGATAACTCGATTCCCTTTTTACGGAGGGCATTCAGCTGTCGTTCAAACGCGTCTTGTTTGCTTCGACGGTTGAGACATATGACGCGTTCCACCTCTGGTTGAATTGCTGCTTCTGCGACCAAGTGCGCGCCTAGACCACCAGTGCCGCCTGTGATTATGATCCATTTACCTCGTGATCTGTCATTTGGTGATTCTGTACTCCAGGAGACGTGCTTCTGAGAGAAGTCTCCAAAATCTTTTGTCAAGTCGTGGACATATTTTGTGACGACTTCTTCTCGCTCTGCACAGCTTGTCGAGTTGCCTGTCTTGAATCGGTAGTCTATGGCAGTCGGATTTTGAACTGAATGGCCAAAATTAAAGCCTGACCTAGAAAATAGTCAAAATTTGAAGAAATAGAGACGGCAGGGGAGTTGTATCCCGAGACAATTGTGCAGCGACGGCTTTTTGTACATATGACTGGTCCAGTGTATTCTCAAAGATGAGGTGTACTGCAATGAGATCTATTTTAACCTGTGAGACTTAAGTGCACCTACAAATTCGTCGAATCAGCTGCAGCCAATATCAACTTCTCAATCTCAGTCTCTGGCCTCATGCCCTCGGTCCAATCCACGCGACCGTATCCCACGGCTTGCAAGTCCGTCTCCCATCTTGACTCGTGCGTCAAAGCATGCCGACGACCATCATCAAACAACCACCAGCCTTCAAAGAGACCAAAGATTATATCAACCCAATAGGGAGTCCTAGTCATCTCGCACATGAGAAGAAATCCGTCAGAACGGAGAAATTTGCGTACATTCTTTGTACTCTCGCGGATAGAAGACGTCGCATGAATGGCATTACTTGCAAGCACAAAGTGTTGGGAGTTGACCAAATCCTCTTCCGGTGCTTTATTAATGTTGTGGACTCGGAATCTCATCCAGGGATACAATTTTCCCCACTTCTTGCGCGCTGCGCCTACGAAAGATGGCGCCAAGTCGGTGAAGGTATATTCGATCGGCATCTGCAACTGCGCTAGTAAAGGTACGACTTTTTTGGTAGTTCCCCCGGTGCCAGCTCCCATCTCCAAGATACGTAGGGGTCTATTGCCTTGGATAGCTCGAAGCTTTTGGGCCATTCGTGTGAAGAAGTCCTCCATTTGTGTGTAGAGCACCCGATTCAACGGCCACTCGCCGTAGAAAGTACTGACGAGCTTGCGACCCTCAGCGGTACCAAAGATAAGCTTCACGCCCGACGTCTCACCCGACAGCACTTGTTGTAAGTGTTTGCCCGCATAATACGTTAACTCATCGGCAGAATGCTGATCTGGGAACCGTTGGCGAAGATCTTCATAAACGTTTGCACTGCTTCTTTGCCACAATGGAATCGCAGTACGGGTGATGATATCGCCATCTATCTTGATGATCTGTGTTTCCGACTCCAGCATATCATATAGATAGTCCACAAAGGATGCGTGGTCCTTGTCATGGGCTATGCGTGAGAGTCGTTCGCCCGGCCGAGCATGTCGAAGGCCAGCTCCCAGTCCGTCAAATGCCTCGAGTGTCAAGGACACTGCAAGTTCATTCTGTAGAGGTAAGGCGTCAGAGACGTAATGTTCTTGACCCATGTTCAGCACGTGCTCATCTGTGAGCTCCTTCATCTCGTTAAAGGCTTCTAGGACAATGCTTTGTGGCATTTTAAGCTCGTGTGGATCAATGGCTTGATATTCGTCCGTATCCACATCTGACCGAGGTGCCGGCGTTGTTACATTGGTAGGGACTCTAGCCATATTGGAAGAAGACGCGATGCTGGGCACATCATTATCTAAGGAGGAGCTGTCGTTCGCATCGAAATCCGTTCCTATTACTCCAGTCACGACTTTCATCAGGTCACGCATGGTGACTACGACTAGAACCTCGTGCTCCGGGAGTGTCACCTGTAGAGCTGCTTCAATCTCATGCACCATCTGCATGCCGGCTAGCGAATCGATACCCAGGTCTGCGAGTTCGCAATTGTCGTCAATCTTAGTGACTTCCACCCCCGACAGATCTGCGATGACGGCTTTTACTCTCTCTCTAAGGTCATCTTGAAGAGTATGGTCGGCTAGCTGGGGTGGTTGGCTTTCATCAGAGGGTCTAGGTTCCCGCGGCGATAGCACTGGGATCTGCGCGTGGGCGGAGGGCAGGTTGAGGCTCTTTGGAACACTGGGAGGAATCGGTGCATGGATAGGGCTAAGTACAGCTGAATTTGCAGCTGGACCTTTCAGCCATCCAGGCTCAGTCAAGCGGGTGAGCATCTTTTGCATGGATTGCTTGGGTATTTTGACGTATGTGATGCCGAGAATGACCTCTACCAAGGCACCGACTTTAGCATCAAAAACAAAGACATCAGTTACAGAGAGCTTGTCGGACGGACGATGATGTGTTGCAAAGACGTGATACTCCGTAGACGCTTCGGTCATTGATCCTGGTGTACGTGTTGGACGGGGTGAGCGGATCCATTGATCGATACTGTTCGCAAGATATACGTCGCTCTGAGATCGATCCGTCATGCAGTTTACCCACAGACCGCCTAGCTGGCAGAATGTATCAGCGAGGTGGGCGTCAAACCAAGCTGTCCGTTCACGTGTTGGCTTCTTACGGACAACATGACCTGCTGAGTCATGCCCTTTTGCGACCATCTTTTGCAGTCCGCGGTACTCTTCGCCATATTCAACAATCTCGGAGAAGATGCGGTATATGTTTCGGTTGGTGAGTATCTCGTCGACTTCGGCGCTCTGCAGAAGATTGACCGCACGATGGTGACCAAAAAGCCGCTCGAAATGAACGATCTGACGACGTATTGTCGCATCGCTTCCATGGCCGAACACAATTTTTCCAGTCGTATGTATGGTGCGCGACTGATGATGACTCTCGGTACTGAAAACCTCGAACTGCCACTCAAGTGATCCTGCTGTGTCATTGTCGATCTCAATCCATGTCTTGCGCGACGAGTTCGCGCAAACGGGAGATCGGTACTGGACGTCTTGCATCTGCGGCTCATGCTGGTCCCGGAGTTGAGGTCGGATTGTACCAATAGCTTCAATCACAAAAGATATTTGTATGGTAGCAGGACATATGGGCGCCGTCTGTATGGTCAGGTGTCCGGAGAGAAGAGAGTTGTATTCCTCACTTGTCGTGTTGATGAGAAATTGGGCCCGCTTCTGGGCTGAACCATCTAGGAAGCCAAAGAATATCAACAGTCCTTCCGGTTGCTTGTCATTGTCATTTTTGGAGTCGAGGTCTTTTGATTCCGCAAGTTCTTTAGGGAAGGACTTTAAATCCATCCAGTGTCGCGCGTTTGGGTCAAACTGGTATGGTGGTAGAAGTAGAGGCTCCATAAGTGTATGGTATCGCCGCTGTCTTGCGTTGTGCGCCCAGTGCTGGACGGTCATACCAGCCTTCCAGAGGGACATTGTGGTCTCAGTCAACTTATTCCAACCATCATAAGTATTGGCTATATTGAGTCCATGAAATGTGCTGGATCCCTTTGTAATTGAACCGTCCAACGCCCGTGAAGCCATGGCCGTGATGGTAGAGTTTGTGCCTGCTTCGAGAAAGAGGTGATGAGAAAGGGGATTACGGTGTATTATACGTTCTAGAGCGTGGTGAAAGTAGACAGGTTCGCGCATGTGATGTGCAATTGATTTTGTTGACCAATTTGGCTCAGCCGTGCTTAGAGCTCGTTCCAGAGGGATCACAGGCTTGCGAAAAACCAAGTCTTCGCAACTGTTTTCAAGGAGGGGAAGAATTGGCTCTACGAGCACAGAGTGGAATGCGTTTGTTACGTTCAGTCTTCGACTTTTGATGGTTCTGCTGGGTTGGGCATGAAGCCGAACATCGACCGCATCGATAGCATGGGTGGGACCAGCAATGGTAAAGCTTCGCGGTCCATTAAAGCACGCAATACTCACAGGTGCGCCCGAAAGGTTGCTGTTGACTTCAGACAGAAGTGTCTGCACGACACCAAGATCGCCTTGGACGGCCATCATGGCTCCTTGGTCAGGACCCCAGGAATCTCGTACGATGGCAGCTCGACGGGCAATCATCTTGACAGTATCCTCCAGAGACAGTACGCCTGCTGTACAGAGTGCAGTGAGCTCGCCAAAGCTATGACCGACCAATACTGTTGGGCGGATGCCCGAATCCATCCAGGCTTGGGCACAGGCGTACTGCAGAGCAAAGAGCATCGTCTGAAGTTGGACAGTATCAGCTACACGGTCACGTTGGAATATGGCCGGGAATATAGACTCGTATCCTAGCGAGCGGATGACAGTGTCAACATGGTCGAGGTGTCTACGCACTAGGCCAACGCTGTTGTAGACATCGGGGTCAAGGCCAATGTGAGTCGATAGTTGACCGCCAAAACAGAGGACAATCGTCTGGTCCAACGCAGCGCTTTTGACAGAGGTAGCAGGCGTGATGCCATGGCCCTTGTCGCACGCGGCCAATTGCTGATCCAGCTCGGTGAGATTGGCAGCGGTGAAGGTGATGCATTGTTCCAAAGTACGGTCACTCTGACGGGCAAGATGGTAAGATAGGCTGGCAAGGGAGGGAGAGGAAGAGACAGAAGGAGAAGCAGATGGGTTGGTGAAGCGTGCAAGGAAGCGTCTCAAGGCCTGGGCGCGACGACCAAGGCTGCTTGCGTCCAACCCACTGAGCCAAAACGGGTACCGCCTCCGGTGAGGGTCTGATGGAGGCGCCGTAGCCGTAGCCGTAGCCGTAGCCGTAGCCGTAGCCGTAGCCGTAGCCGTAGCCGGCACAGGAGCGCGGCCAACGGTGTCCAAGGCCGGTGCCTGCATCACAACCAGAGACGCATTGGATCCCGAGGCGCCGTAATTGTTGACGAGGGCGACGCGAAAGTCGGCCGCCCATGGCTGTGCACGGCGCGGCACGAACATGTGGTCACTGGGCTGTGCATGGAGCGCCGGATGGAGGGTGTCGAAGCTCGCCTGTGGCGGCAGGACGCGCTTGTTGAGCATGAGCAGCACCTTGACCAGGCTGATGATGCCAGACGTGCACTCGAGATGGCCGACGAGCCCCTTGGTGGAGCTCACCATGAGCGGAGGCTCGGGCGGGCGGTTCGGCCCGGCCAAGACCTGCCGGATGCTGGCCCACTCGGCCGGATCGCCGACCGCGGTGCCGGTGCCGTGTGCTTCGACGACGGAGATGCAGGCCGGCGTGACGTGTGCTTTGGCGGCGACGGTGGCGAAGAGGGCCGACAGCGAAGGTGTGTTGGGCACGAAGAGCGGCGTGCCGTTCTGGTTCTGCTGCACGGCCGTGGCCCCGATGACGCCCAGCACCGGGTCCCCGTCCGCCATCGCCTGGCTCAGCTTCTTCAACAGGACCGCCCCGACGCCCTCGCCGCGACAGTAGCCATCCGCGGCGGCATCGAAGGGCCTGCACTGCCCCGTCCGGCTGAGGAAGGAGCCGGCGGCCAAGTTTTGGAACCAGGCGGCCGTCGTCATGACGTGCGTGCCGCCCGCCAGCGCCGCGTTGCATTCACCCGCCAGGAGTGCGTTGCATGCCTGATGCACGGCCACCAGCGAGGAGCTGCACGCCGTGTCGATGGTGAGTGCTGGCCCCGTCCAGGCCAGGAAATGGGCCAGCCTGCCGGCCACAAAGCCCTGCAGGTTGCCGGTCGCCGTGAAGGCGTTGGCAGCGTGGCAGGCGGCATTGGACGCGTAGTCTCCCACGCACACGCCCACAAAGCAGCCAATGTTGGCGTCGCGCTCGCTGGGCGGGCGTGCAAAGTAGCCTGCCTGCTCGGCGGCTTGGTAGGCCACTTGCAGCAGCTGTCGCTGTTGGGGATCCATGGCCGCGCTCTCCCGCGCGCTCTTCTTGAAGAAGCGGTGGTCGAATTGGTCATGGCCCTGCAAGAGGTTGGCAAACCATTTGCGTTGCCCGTGGCTGCCCTGTCCGCCTGTCGTGCGAAAGGGGGTGTCGTCAAAGGAAAAGCGGGCGGACGTGGTGATGTCGCGGTGCTGCGACTGGCCCTTGACCAGAAGCTCCCAGAACTCGTCCACGTCGTCCGCCCCGGCTGTCTTGCAGGCCATGCCCACCACCGCGATGTCCGTCTCCCTCCACATTCGCTCTGGCCGGGAGGCCTTGGCTCGGGACGGCCGTCGTTGGGCTTGGTCACGTGCTTGGTCACGTGCTTGGTCACGTGCTTGGCCACGCCGCATGTGCCCATCCACCGCCTGTACCACCCGCACACGCGGCTGTGTCGCCACCGACAAGGGCACACTGCGCTCAGACCCAAAGGAGAGAATGCGGGTGATGGAGTCGCAGTCGTCGTCGTCGTCGACATGGCCAAGCGCGGCCGTCACTCTATCGAACCAAGGCGCAGGCTCGACGAGGATCTGTTGGAGAGCGTCGACGTGGGACCTTGCTACCCACTGTACCCGTCCCGGTCGCGCGCCCTGGCCACGGCCTTCCTTCACTCCCTCCTCGCCCGCTTCCCCTCTGAACTGGAATTCGGCGTGGGCTTCACAAAACGCCACGAGCTCGTCCAGAACGGCCGAGTGGCGGGCGGCCGAGTGGAAAGCCCCGTAGAGGCCGATGACGGTCGCACTCAGGCCTGCGGCTGCGAGTCTAGGGACCAGACTGGGCAGCGAAGCAACTGGCGTCGTGATTGTCCGCCGACACTCGTCATAGTATACCGACACGTACGTCTGTTGGCAATGGTCAGCATAGAACCGTCAGCAAGGGTGGAGGGGAGAGCTTACCTCTTCATAGTCCACCAAGATGCCTTGCAGCTCTTCCTCTCCCTGCTTCCCGCTCCAGGCAACACTGAGAGATCGCCATCGTCCCCCTCCAAGTGCTGCGTCCTGGCTGTCGACGACAAGGCCAATCAGCAACCCCAATCGTACGGCCGCTGCACCATTTTGCTGGAATTCAGCCCAGCTACGCGCAGTGGAGACGGCGATTGCACTCAGGATCCCAGTGCAGAGACCCAGACTTTGTGTGTCCCTGTTGCTTCTTGGCCAGTCATCCCGCCTGCTACCTCTTTGCACGCCTATCTCACGGGCGAAACTGGCGTATTGGCTGAGCTGATCGATGACGACAAGAGGTATCAAGACGCTATTGGGAAGTGGCAAGGCCATGTCCAGAGGCCGGCCACCCATAACGGCTCCATGAAGGTCCGCTAGCTGCTCGCGGGCCACATGGCTAGACTCATGAAGCGAGGCTACTTCCAAGAGGATAGATTCTAGAGTTTGGGGGAGCTGGCGAACCACGTCGACAAGCCAGGCATGTTTGTCATCTTCGAGGACGGCGCTGCGTACCTGCGCGAATGCTGCGGCATCAAACGAGAGGGAGAGGGAGCCGAAAAGGTGGATACATCGTTCTGGCCGCCTCCGAGGTAGGTTGCTATCGTCTTCTGCCATTTCTAGCTCGTGGCATGCATGTTCGGGATGGTTGGCAATCGCTTCAGATGAACGTGACTCGACGGTACCGTACAAGTATCCTGTTGCAGCTCAGCGGACACAAATCGCAATGTAACGTTTGCGACTTTTGTTTGCACCACAGCCGGCCTTTGAATAGTAAATGCTCCGTCAAAGACCACGTAGGTCTGGGTGCCTGATCTCGCTGTTAACTTGCTCTAACATTCTCGGCAGACTTGCGGTCAACCCACTCAAAGCAAATCGAATAATTCGCGCTTGCAATTTTCACTTTTCTTTTTCTTTACTTTTTTCTTAAACACGGTTATTATTACATGCTTTAAAATCTCATTTGCCAAGAGCAGATGGCAAGCAATATGCAGTGCAACCAGCTCATGGTGAAGATGTTGGATGGTAGTACATCCACGTGAATTATCGTCGAGAAATATCCCGGCTGACATATTCAACCAGTGCTGTCACGTCGTTGCCACGATGATTACTCTCACCACTTATCATATAGCAGCCCCATTATTTATTGGGCTCTAGTTCACTATCACGATCGAACATTGGCGTCAAGACATTTGTGGACTTCGAATTTCGAACCTAACACTAGGTACTGTGACCGATAATCAGATCCTGGTTCTCCACATCTGATTCCCCTTGGCTATCCATGCCTTTCCCCACTCATCTGGTCCACAAATTGCTATCGTTGCTGGTGGCATCGTTGGAGTGATGCTTACCCTCGGCTTACTTCGCCAGATCATCTCGGTGCGCTTGTTCGAGCAATCGTCTGGGTTTCGCGAGGTTGGCGCAGGGATCGCCTTCTCGGCATGCGCACGTCAATGCAGTGCGTACTCTGCTTTCCTAATACCTATCATTGTACAAACAACTCATCATATCCTCCTCCTCCTCCCTCAGACTTGTCCGTTTTTAAGATTTTTCACTAGCCTCGAACGATTTCGCGTTGCTGACATGAATAAGAGCTGATACGATCAAGCAGTGGAGTTGATAGACCCGAGCATTATTGAAGCCCTTAAACGCTGTGGAGCCGTGTCCGTATCTGATAGTTAAGGCGGCTGATGAAGATGATCACCTGCGCTGGATAGATGGGTACAACCAGCACTGCGCTGGAGATCCTACCTACCAAAAGCCGCTAGCTGAGATTGGTGGTAGTGGTGTTCATGGTTGCCGACGCGATCAACTTCTGGAGGAACTCGCAAAATATATTCCACCGGGGTTGATCGCGTTCAACAAGCGCTTGGACGAGTTACAGCAGGAGAGCGACGGGAAAGTATTCCTCGGCTTTGTCGACGGCTCAACATTCGAGTTCGATGCCGGTATGACACTGAAAGATATCCACATGCTGGTTCGCCTAGTTGTTGGAGCTGACAAGATACAGTCATCGGTTGCGACGGCAGCAAATCGCACGTTCGTCAATGCCTCTTGGGTGCCAGCCACCCCGCCTCATTCCCACAGTACACACATAAAGTAGCATACCAGAGGCCTGATACCCATGGATCGTGCCATTGAAGTCCTTGGCAGATGGAAGGCGAACAATTTCCACCACCATGTTGGCCCCGGAGCACATCTAACACATTATCCAGTCGCCAACCACACCGCCCTTAACGTTGTCGTCTTTCTTTCTGATCCCAGCCCCTGGCCTGACGCTAGGACAATGGTTGCCAAGGGCACACGTCTTGAAGTAGAAAAGGCGCTGCAAGGATGGCATCCCACTGTTCTCGGCGTCGTTAGTCTTCTGCCCGACGAGCTTTCCAAATGGGCGCTTTTTGACCAGGGAGAATATCCGCTGCCATGCTACAATAAAGGAAGCGTGTGTCTGGCTGGCGATGCTGCTCATGCAAGTAGTCCGCATCACGGAGCTGGTGCATGCCTTGGCGTAAGTACCCTATCTCCCATCTGCCCAACTACCGCGAGGTGGGCCAATCTGGTCGCTGAATCAATGTGCCAACTATAGGTCGAAGATGCGCTCTGTCTCACCACCCTGCTCTCGCAGATCCGCACCACTCTCGAGCGCCCTGATTACGCCACCAAAGCCAAAGGACCGTCCATGAGGCAGCTTCTCGCAACCGCATTTGAGTCTTTTGACTCAATCCGGCGCACACGCACACAATGGCTTGTAAATCGCAGCAATCGCGTTTGCGACCTCTATCACCAACAGGAGTGGGGTGGTCCGATGCGTCAAGTCAAAGCGGAGACTTGTTTTGAAGGAATCCGGGATCGGTCGTACAAGATTTGGCATTTTGATGTCGAGGATATGGTCGGCCAGAGTAAGAGGGCGTTTGAAATGAAGGTTTTTTGAAGCTTGTTAGTAGATGAAGGTTTATTGGATTGTGATTTTTTTTATTGTAGGTTGGGTGGCTATGGTTTAGGATGAATGGATACTCGATATGTTATACCCGAAATGGGGTGGCATTATATGTGCTTTCACATGGGATTTAGATACGAATGAGATACCGAGGTACGTTGAAGTTGAATGAATACCCGGGGCTTCTACTTTAGATAGTCTTGTCTATATGCAAATACCTAACGGATGCGCATAGCATTCACTCAGATTCCAACCACTTTGTGCCTGACATGGAGCGAAGCCAACTTCACAACCTTTCACTCAGCTTTGATCGACATCAGTGTCGCACGTGGCATTGCAGGGAAGCCCTTTTAGGCTTAGTGAAGGTGATTTCATCAAGTGGTCACGGACTCACGGTGATTAAATGGCCAAACAGCAGGGATAGAGGAACAAGTCCCCGGTTATGCTCGATGTAGTGCGGTTAGCTAAGGCAATATCCGAAAGCGATGTACTTTTAGCGTCCAAGGTTATAATGAATGGAAAAGAGATTTCTCACTTGATCTACATTAATCAATGCGAGACTTTGTGACTAGAAAACGGAACCATGGGAATGATGATGGGCTTACAGGTATGCGCCGCAGTGGTTCAGGCACCATGCTCGCATAGTACTTGAGTGAGCAATGAGAAGCGGAATCTTACCTAAGCTTCGGTCTGTTTTAAGAAGAAATAATCGCAATGGAGTTATGGTAAGTAAGCCCTGCTGCCAGTACATGTAGGCTACTAATCATGACCAGGCCCGTGCCTACTGTGGCCAACACGCAAAAACAGATTCAAGAGGTCTGATTGATGCATACATACATTTGCATCTTGTTTTTTTATTGACTACCACATGTACCGGTATTTGTCAGAGTCTTTTCCACCCAGATCGTTTCTTCAAGGTGATTCTTGCATTTCTTAGTAGTCATCAGCCTGTTCATCACTGAATACGCGTATTGCATCAATTATTCACATTACTTCCAACACGAAGGCAAGCATCTCACATTATATTTTTCTCGACGCCCATCCCCACAAATCCTCGAATCAATATGTCACACAAAATGCCGCGTCCCTCATCAGCCGACGTCCACGAACACCATACCGCTCACCAAACCACCCACATCCCCATCTACCCCTTCCCGTCCCCCTCTCTCGACCACGACCCATCCCCATCGCCCCCAAGCGCCCATACCGACCAGCCCGATGGTGGCTCAACGGCCTGGCTCCAAGTCCTTGGCGCATGGATACTCTTCTTCCACACCTGGGGCGCCATGAACACCTTCGGCGTCTTCCAAGCCTACTACGAAAGTGGCATTCTCTTCCAGCGCTCATCGTCGGACATTGCATGGATTGGCTCGATCCAGACATTCTGCCTGCAGAGCATGGGGCTGGTCGCGGGCCCGATTTACGATCGCGGCGGGTTCAGGGCGTTGATTGGGGTGGGGAGTCTGGGGATTGTGGTGAGGTACGTGGTGTTGAGTTTTGTGAGTCAAACTGGACTTTTGTGGAGGAAATATCTTTTGCTGATACGATTCTTTGATGATTTACTGTCGGGAGTTTTGGCAGGTCTTGTTGGCGCAGGGCTTCCTTATTGGTGTGGCAGAGGGATGTTTGTTCACGCCCATGATATCGATTTTACCGACGTATTCCAACACAAGACTGGGACTGGCTACTGGAATTGCGTCTTCGGGATCTTCGATGGGGGTCGTGGTGTATCCTATTGTGATAAAGGCGCTCATGTACAAGATTGGGTTTTCCTGGACGACGCGGGTGTTGGGCTTGATGGCGATGAGCATGCTTATAATTCCAGTAGTGGTGATGAGGGAGCGGCGCAAACCTGCAGCCAGATTACGTCGGGATCTGATCGACAGATCTGCGTTTACAGACGTACCGTTTGTTATTTTCGTACTTGCGACGATGATTGGGTTTATTGGTTTGACGGTCGCCCTATTCTATCTTTCGCTGTCTGTGCTGGTGAATCACCTCGCTGATGAGGATCTGAGCTTTAATGTACTCTCGCTGTACAATGCTGCGTCTGTTTTTAGTCGCATTGCACCGAACATCCTGTCGGACAGGGTGGGACAATTCAATGTTATCACGCCGTGTGCGCTCGTCACCGGGATACTCTTGTTCTGTTTGGCGTCTCTTCGTCCCGGGAATGTTGGCGCAGTGATAAGTCTCACTATCTTGTGGGGTTTCTTTGGCGGCGTGTTTGTGGCTATTCCTGGTGCCTGCTTTCCGCGTCTAACCAAGGGTAAGAGTAGGCTTGGTACGCGTGTTGGGATGGGATTCAGTGTGATCGGCTTTGGTATGCTCATTGGAGGTCCTGGTGCTGGGCGGATACTGGATCCCAGTGCGAACTCGGACGCAGAGCTGGATTTTGTGAGCCTATGGATGTTTGGAGGTGTGGTGACTGTAGTTTCTGGGTTTTTGTATCTTCTTGTTCGACTTCTATTGACTGGGCGGAAACTTATGGTCAAGGCATGATTGCAGGCTTCTCTGGGACACGATCTTTCGCAAAAAAAGCATTTCTTTAATCAAGTTCCTTCGCAGTGGATTCATAACTCTTGCATTTTCAAAGCAACACAATTTCCACGGCCTTTTACTCTCCATGGTACATCGGGAAATCTATTGAAATCTAAAGAAACATATCAACATTGCAATGAATTGCTAGCATCATTGTCCATATCCATATGATCCAAAAACACCTGGGCCTATCCTACTTTCACAACCCCATCCTCACTGCGCACAAGAACGGGATAAGAGTAGCATGTTCCATATCCCAAACCCCAAAAGCGACAAACGGGTCTTCGCTCAAGTACCGGTAAGTGCGGAGTTCAACTTCATTTTCGACTTTCCACACCATAATGCTACCCTTTTGAACCAAGACGTTGGAACCAGCATCTTTCGATTGCGCAATCATTGGTCATGATAAGACTATTCGAGCTGCTATTATATGCGTCTTGTTGTGAGCAGTGTGTGCTGATGCGTTGCCTTGGCGAGCGAGCACAGCTTCACGAGTGTCGAGGTCGGGGATCTGAACTAGCCAGTTATGTTCGAAGGCCATTGGGAGGACGACTGTGTGAAAAAATTGTGGAATTAAATGAAGATGAATCGTGGGAGGCGCGATGAGGCTGAGATGGTGTCTTGGGATTTCAAAGTTCTGAACAGCATGGGCTGGTGCGACAGATGCAATGTGAGCGCAGATAACGATACGAGATGCCGGTGAATGAGATGGTGGCCATACCTGTACACCAGTTGGGCAGATCTGCATCTCAATGCTGTTTCTGAGGACAATAAACCGAACCATATTTATCATAATAGGTATGGTAGCGCTGTCCTTCGTTAACGGAACATTTACGGAGCATTTCCAGCTATCATCAAATGGGAAATGTGACTTCAGGCTAGATTTCCGGTACGCATTTTGACTACTTGGTATGCACTAGGTTATATGTCTTGTACAGTAATGTTGCATATTCCATTACTTTGTATCCACACAAATGCTTCCCTTTATGGCCAAGAGGCCTTTGATACCGTTATAAATAGATAAAACCATCTAAACCAACTATCCACAACTTTTTCAGCGCCCAAATCTCCACCATGAGCCTCGTTGAACATAAATGCGTTGTCCTGATCACGGGCGCCAACACCGGTCTGGGTAAGAAGGCTGTTCGTAAAGACGTCAAGGAACCTGGCTCAGCATTGTAATCCATCGATAGGCTTCGAGACTGCCAAAGCCCTCTTTGCACGCCCTGAATCATACCACATTCTCATCGGCTATCGTGGTCGAATCAGCCGCGCAGAGGATGCAATAGCAAAACTGCGAAAACTCTCTCCCGAAAGTGGCAGCAGTGCGCAGCCACTGCTGATCGATATCTCATCGGATGAATCTCTCGCTGCGGCTCACGCGCAGGTGCAAGAAGAAATTGGGTTTATTGATGTCTTGGTAGACAATGCTGGTGCGTCTACTTTTGTTTCAGGCATGTTTCAGTCTTTCTTGTCGAGTAGTTGCTCTGACGAGGGCTCACTGCCACACCAGGCGCCGATTTAGACACGGCTGTGTCCGCTGGACGTTTAACAAAGCGCGAGGCTTGGAATCAGACCTGGGATGTTAATGTTACGGGCACACAGCTCTTCACTGAGACATTTGTCCCGCTTTTGCTGGCCTCGAAGATCATGTCACCGCGCCTACTCTTCTTCACTAGCGGTTTGTCCTCTATTACTGAGCACGCAAGCGGTTCCAGTCCGCGGTATGCACTTGCACCGGCCGGGTGGCCCAAGTCGGAGACATTTTTTCTGGCCTATCGCTCGAGCAAGTGTGGGCTCAATATGGTTGCAGCAGAATGGGCGCGGGTCTTGCGCAACGATGGAGTCAAGGTTTTCGACATCTCGCCGGGATTTTTGAACACCGGATTGGGCGATGATAGGAACTCAGCAGAACGGAGGGACAAGGGGGCTTTGGGTGCGATCAATCCGGCTATTGGAGGTGAATATTGTGCCGACGTTGTTGAAGGTAAACTGGATGAGCAGGTCTGGCCTATCAAGGCACTGAGAAGGACTATGGTGCAACCCTGGTAAGGATATCGGGGCCCTTTAATCTTTGAAGCTATGAATTCCTATCATATATGACATCTTACGATCTCCAACTAGACATCATGCCAATTCCTGTTAAAATCAAACCATTCACGACGTAACATAGTATACTCCTTGAGACAACCTAAGCCAAATACCGCATTCTTTAATCAGTCGACAAAAAGAAAACTCGAACATAATTTTACATGACAAGTTACATTCATGGCGTTTTTCGTGCGCAGAAATATTCGCCGTTACCAGTATTTTACGAAAAGAAAAATCACCGACAGGACAACGACTTCAAAATGCCCAGCCGGACTAACAATCTTGCTTGGAAGTGTGCGTATGGAAACGGGAACACCCAAAACTTGTCTCTTGCTATTCAAGTAGTTGTGCTATTCTGTTTCTTTCAAGAAACTGACCACTTTGGCTGCTGCAATGTCAAAGCTCCTACGGCAGCGCAGACTTTAAGGAGCAAGGTTGACATTCTTAGAGAAGCAAGCAAGCCAGCAACATAATTATACCCTACCATACCACCACGCACTGTACCTAACTTCATCCCAAGTCATCCATCATGATCACCAGCAGATCCCCACCCTTAATTCCCACAATCGACATATCGCCCCTACTCTCCACCACCGCACCGTCCTCCGTGCGCCAAGCCGTCATAACCCGCATGAGCGACGCCGCCCACACCTACGGCTTCTTTAACTTGACCGGACATGGCATCCCACAGTCCCGCCTCGCAGAAGCACTCATCCTGAATCAAATGTTCTTTGCGCTGTCCGAGGCCAGCAAAATGGAAGTTGCGATTGAGAAAAGTGTGGGACGGGCATTTAGGGGGTACGAGAGACCGGGGATACAGACGCACCAGGAGGGAGTGTTGCCGGATAGTAAGGAGGTAAGTTGGATGCATCTTCTGGGCTGTTCGTTGTACTACGAGGGACCTTGCACATGGTATCGTATGTATCTGCTGACCATCCAAGACATTCATGGTGGGCCGCGAGGTCGGACCCGACGATCCAGACTGCGGTTCCTTCTCCACAGGACCGAATCTCTGGCCGGAGGATTTGCAGGCAGAGCGGTTCCGTGAACGCGTCATGCAGTACCAAACACAGATGGTGCAGCTCGTGAGGAAGATACTAGACATCCTGGCGCTGGGGCTACCAAAGCAGTGGGCATGCTCGCCAGACGTGTTCGAGCCGCTGCTCAAGCAACCGTCTATTCCGATGCGGTTTCTACATTATGCACCTGTTGAGACGCAGGACGAACGGCAGCTTGGCGGTGAGTTGACGACCGATTACTTATCCCTTGTATCGTTGTGAATGGTACCTGGATACATTCTTTTGATGAAGACATCGCTCATACAAAACACACCCCACAGTCGCCGACCACACTGACTTCGGCTTGGTCTCCATACTCCTGCAAGAAGCCAAAACCACTGGTCTTCAAGTCTTCAACCCTCCATCCGCCACTTGGGTCCCTGTTCCCGCCATCCCCGACGGCTTCGTCATCAACATGGGCGACATGATGGAAAAGTACACGGGAGGGTATTATCGCAGTGCACGCCATCGCGTCATCACTAGCCGAGATCAGCATCGACATAGCGTTGCTTTCTTCTTGAATGGGAACTTGAGGTTTACTGCGAAGGCTTTGGATGGGTCGGGGGTTCAGACGTTGGTCAGAGAGCAGATTCAGCAGAGGTTGATTGAGACGATGGGCGAGACAGGTAAGTTGTTGAGACGAGAGCTTGTACAGGGCTAGTTGGTTACTGCAATGTAATTGAGTAGGGTTATCGATTACATGGTGACCATCCCATGCATCGGCCAAGCAAGCGTCGCCAACAATCAATGTGGCTGTATCCCGAATGTATGAGTGTATCGCGGTCGACTTGATAGCGCAAAATGGGGTATTAAAATTCGAGAAAATGGAATACCTAAACAAGGAAAAGGTTGATGAAAGCCTCATGATGGATTGACCATTTTGCCCATTTCCAGGCCAACATCCTCGGTCCTCATTCTCTCACCATCAGGTCCTCTCCTGCCCCCTGAGACAAGACCCCAGACCGCAACCGCAGCAACGAGGCCTGCCATGATAGCAAGAGGAATCATGAGCAGACGCTCCATGATTTCAATGTGGCATTGGCTGCCGTAGGCGTCGCTGACGACGGCGGCGCCGCGGACATCTTTCAGTTCGCATGTCCAGGTCTCAAGGTCGAAGCGGCCGACGTTGTAGCGGAAGAAGTTCTCGGAGGAGTCTGTGTCGTTCATACGCGAGGCGACAAAATTGACGTAGCCATCGCGGAAGCGCGAACTTTTCTGGTGTGTAACCCATACCGAGACAAGAGAGAACAGGATGAGGATGCTATTGGTAATATGGAGAAACATGGCGTTCCGGCGGAAGGCGTAGGCTTGTATCTAGTCACCTGTCAGCGCGTCCTGTATAGAATCAACAAGGTTCGGACGCACTCTCTTGCCATTTTTCCAGTCTAAACCTAGAAATATCAAGTGTGCTGCGCTGATGAAGATGCTGAGTACAGCCGCAATCAGGGCCATCTTTGCAGGGGCCTGTTGTAACCTTCGTGGTAATGCCGCCATGATGACCTCGACACCAGGTGCGTCATCTCTTTCTGTGGTCTCAAAGATGAAGCCTTGAGATTGATTGTCCTCAACAAAGCTATAACTGCGAGCTTCCAGAGCGACGACTGGTATGGCAATGAAGAAGAGTAGTGTGAGTGATGCGAGGTAGAAAACCCTCGCCAGTCGATGATGAGGGCAGGAGGTTGTGTTGATTGGTTTGTTGAATACGGGGTTGACTTTTGTGCTCGAATTGTCTCTGTGTAAATGCAATAATGATGAGATTTTACTTGTGACTGGTGGGACATTGAAGGTCACCCGCGTCATGGTGTTGATGAAGTCTTGGTGTATCTTGAAAGCGTGAGTTTTCTGGATTGAAAACAATGGCTTCGAAGCTAGTAGACTGTGATGATAATGTTTTTTAGACTGAACGTGGACACGTAGAGACGCTTAGAGAGAGCAAGAAGGAAAGCTTCGAAGGACGCCAGGTAGGGAAGGCATCCCTAGAGCGTTAGATATGGACTGGTAGTGGCCAGGGCTTGCGAATGACGACTATAACCACTGTAAATACTCACATTTGCATACATATGATAGCTTTTAAGAGATAATTGTCCATGCTATTGCGCCTGCAAAGGGCTGTCCCCTGTCCATGCTCGAGTATTGCTTGGACGGTGCAGCGATGGTCCGAATCCTTCTAGATGGCGCATCATGCAATCGATGGTAGACATGCGTCTGTCTTTACCGGTGATTGGTCGTGGCATAAGGCTGAGACAAACATGGTGAGAGCTTGCAACGCGCACGTGCCTTGTAGCACATGTTCTCGCACGTATCGACGATGACCTTTTAGTAGGTACTAAGAAAAGATGCTTGTGGCTGCGTGAAATTTCCAACCATTACAGTGGTCTGTTTGGATGGCTAAATGCTGAAGATGTCGACAAAATTCATTGATGGTTGCTTGCTACCGGTAGTTGACGCGGTACGGGTCCCCTTTGAGGGCTTCATGGTTGTGGGTGGAACATTGAAGCTCTGCGCTCTTCCAGTTGGCAATCGGTAGGTTTCTCGAGGTTGGTTTCGAGGTTATCATCTCAGGTACAGCCGTTGCAGGCGGGTCTGGAGATGGTTACGATTCGAACAGGGAGTTGTTGGGGTTGGGATGAAGATGCGGTGAGTGAAAGGGTTGAGAGTTGAAAGCCTGAGGTTGTGAATGTCAGGGCCAGGGTCCGAGCACCAGGCTAGTACGCAACCGGTGAATACGGCAAATACGGCAAATACGGCACGCTATACGGCGGGCACGATGCGACGCGTCTCTCGACTATGCGCCGACATTCGCTACAACCACCCGTAATCTTAACAACACCAGACCACGACAAACACACCAACCAAGTCAAGTCATGGCTTTTCCAGCCTTCAACAAGCAACCGAAGCAAGCTGCTGCGCCCGTCATTCCACTTCAACCGCCGGCTCGAACCGCAGAACCTGTTGCCCACCACCCAGAGGAAATCAATCTCGCATTCGCCAGCAACGCGGAATTGCGAAAGCGCGTGCATGATGCCATAGGCATGTGAACACCTGCCGCCAGAAACGTCCAGAGGATGATTTTAACAAAGAATTTCAGACGAATATCCTGCCCAGACCACATTGTTTCGGGACATCTCGACCTTCATTCTCAATCAGCAGTCCCAGCCCGCCCAGGAACAGGAACGGGTGGCCAAGAAGCGCAAGCTCGAGGAAGCCAGCAGCGCAAGCAATGGTGCACCTGCAGCATCTACACCCGGCGACGCCAGCCTACTACTCAATGCATCCACCAAAGCGTGGCGGACGTACCCTGCCGTTAGCTTCGCCATCCCACAGCGCAAGAAGCTTACCCTCGAGCTGCTCGACGACAAGGACGGCGGGGGTATACGAGCAATCGGCGCAAATGGCACGGTCGAGTTTTCCATTGCGTGGAAAGGCGTGGACCAAGTCTTCTGCCTGCCCATTCCGGAGAAGGCCAAGAGGCAACATCATTTCATTGTGATACCTGTCAACGGTGATGGCGTCACACCGCTACCAGAGAGCGTCGTCGTAGCCCCCGAGCCTATCGTGTGGACATTCGAGGAGGCAACGGGCAAGAACATAGTCGAGGGCGAGGATCCTGGGCCTGCGCCCATGGCCGAGGCGATACATCATTGCTTGATACAGGCTGGAACTGGCAAAGAAGTCGTTTTTCCAAGTGCAGTCGAGTTTGCCAGTGCAACACCCGAGAGCCACAGGAAGGCCGACAAGGCATTCCACGTCAAGGCGCATAGAGGGAGCAAGGAAGGTGCGTACAATCCCACACATGACACCTCTAGTGAATGCGCTGACCAAACTTCCAGGCTACCTGTTCTTCACCGCTGTCGGTATCCTCTACGGCTTCAAAAAGCCCCTCGCCTTCTTCGACTTTGCCTCCGTGAACAGCATATCCTACACCGCCGTCCTCCGTAACACCTTCAACCTTGTCATCACGACACCAACACAGGAAGTTGAATTCGGCATGCTCGACCAAGCAGATTTCGCCGGCATCAACGAATATGTGCAACGACATGGGTTGCAGGATGCGAGTCTGGCTGATGCTCGTCGGGCAAAAAAGCTCAATGTCAACAAGAGTGCCAGGAAAGAAGGTGGTGTCGATGGCGCGACTGAGGCAGGTGCAGAGGAAGAGAGTGAATTGCAAAAGGCGGAAAGGGAACTACAGGATCAGGAAGATGACGAGGAAGAGGATGACGATTTTGACCCTGGGAGTGAGGGCGAGAGTGAGGGTGAAGGATCAGGCAGCGAGGATGACGACGAGGGAGGGGGTTATGACGAAGGTGATACGAACGGGATTGCAGACGAACATGGAGATGGTGAGGAAGATGATGAAGATGAGATGCAGCACTGATCGAAGGCCTTTGAAACGTACTTTGTACACGTGCTTGTTACATGTGGATGTCGGACGTCAACTTATCACGCAAACCCATCTCTCATGACGATATCATCGTAGGATCTGCCAACTCTCTACAATCTACCATGTATAAATTACGACGACTATCCATGTTCAAATGACCGTTCACAATTGTACATCTTCCGTCAGGAGCAAAGTGAGGCGCAACTTCTTATCGTTTGCGGCGACGGCGCATAGTATGGCGCTGATGACTGGAGATTAAAAGTGAATTTGCACGTGGAACTAGTCCTATGTCAAGAAGCTGCGAGCGAACCAAGCACTCAGTCAACAGAATCACAACGATTGCAACTCCCTCCTATCACCACCTTGGGCCATCCCAGCTACTGACTTGCACACCCTATCGCCCTCACTTGTCGTCATACTCCTCACATCCTCTCCCTATTTCTACGTACGTTCATCTTCCCTACGTCAAAACTCACACTCAGAAAGGAATCGCCCTCTATACCTTCTGCGAACTTACCTGGGCACCTTTCCATCTACTCGCAGCTGGTCCGTTAGCTCACATGCCCAACGCAATCTTCTTTACAGCATGCCTTCTTGCGATTTGTCTACCTATCCTAAGCGTACAAGTCCCTCGCACAACTCTCTACACACGCTATGTCCGCTCAAGACATATCTTAGAACCACGATCCCCGGAACGTGAAAACAGCGCCACAACCGCAACGACATCACGCACCAAAACCGACACGGACACAGAAATCAATACTACGATCACAGAATCAAAGTCAAAACAACACGTGCCAGACCAGCACCGCGATAAGTACCGGGCCTACATCAAATACCAGACCTCGAACTCAACCTCGATCTCGCCACCCGAGTTCCTACGACGGGGCCCCTCCTCCACGCCCCATATCTACGCCTCAGTCCCGACCCAGACACCCTCGCAAAGCCTTGACGGTACGCATACTGGAGCCGCATCAGCAGGACGCGAAGAAGGCGACGTAAGCCCGAGTCGCAAGAAGCCATGGGATCCGCCGTTTCCAAGGCGAGAAAGTGTCAAGGTGGGGAGTTGGCGGGTTCTTCCCCCTGCACCGGTGACACAAGGACAGCGCGAGAGCGGCGACATGAGTGTTCAAGAAGATGATGGTGTTGATGGGAAGTTTGATACGGAGACTGCAGACGAGGATACGAGGATGTTGAAGGCGAGTAGCGCAGATGATAAGGGTGTAGGGCAAATGAGAGGCCTGGGCCCCGATCACGCTGCCAACCAGGCGAAGAAGGCAAAGAGTAAGACGAAGGCTATGACCGTGGTATGGACCACAGCCGCGGTTATGGCGATGATTCTGTTTCTCCTGGCGTTTGCGGTGCTAGTTGCACACTGTCTGGCCTGGTTCTTGGTGTATAAGACCGAGGCAAGGTTGGGAGAGGCGAGGAGGGGAATCATGACGCGTGGGGACATGAGATTGTGTCTGTGTGCTGCCTGAGGCGTGATCGGTCGTGTGAGGGCGTTTGTTGGTCTGGGTGTAGCGGTGCCTGGGTAAATGAGAGGATCGTTTTAGCAATGCGAAGGAATGTGTGGTGTTGAAGGACGCCAACCGTCGCAAGACGTTTGAGCCCGTGAATTTAATTATTGTTGCAGGAGGGATATCAACCGGATCACGGAGCATCTTGATCCGATCAACCCTGATCAATACCCCTGTATGACCCACTATCTGATCGACTGCCAGCTCACTACCAAGTGCCTAACAAAAAGCAGGAGCTCTAGTAAGGAAGGTTTACTAATTATTCACCTTCTAGTAAGGGTAGCTGAAGCTCTATATATATAAGTACGATCGTAGTAGATACAATCTAATAATCCATCTCCCAAATCATTCCTGACCTCAGTGATCCAAATTTCCACAATTATCAATGGGACGATAATCAATCTCAAGCCTACTACCGAGGCTGCGCGCGTAACGCACGCGTTCGCGTAATGCACGGCATTTTACTAGGAGTCCTCACCAAAACTATAAATTAGAATAATACAAATATCTTTATAACTATACCCCTTATAATTAAGGTTTCTATAAATAAATTATACTTTATTTAGCTCTCTTTAATTTAAATTAGAAGGAATAGTAAAAAGTTCTTTATATTCTTAGTTATATTTAGCTTTAAAAACTCTACCTAAAATTTAGAAAACGTAAATCTAGTAGCTTTAAATAATAGAGAATTAAAATAATAAAAAAGTAAACTTAAAGCTCTTCTAATATATAGTAAAAAAATTAAAACTTTTAATTTAATATTACTAAAGATAGTATTATCTTAAAAGTATATTTAAAAATCCCGCTAAGAAAAAAAAGCTAACATTTTATCTAGTAGACTTATAAGAAATTTTCTAATACTAAAGTTACTTTAAACTATACAGTTCTAATACTAATTTTCTTTCTTTAAGAATTTACAGTAACTATTATAAATTAATCCTACTAATAAAAAAAATAAATTTCTTTAATAAATATTATTGTTGCATAAGGGATAACAATTAGATTATAGAGTATCTTAATCTAATTAATCCTAATTAATCCTAGTTAATCCTAATTGTTGCAGGAGGGATAACAACCAGATCACGGAGCATCTTGATCCAATCAATCCTAATTAATCCTACTTAATACCCCTATATAACCCACTATCTAATTAACTACTAGCTTACTACTAACTACCTAATATAAGTAGGAGCTCTAGTAAGGAAGGTTTACTAATTATACACTATCTAGTAAGGGTAGCTAAAGGTCTATATATATAAGTCTAATTATAGTAGAGATAATCTAATAATCTATCTCCTAAATTATTCCTAACCTTAGTAATCTAAATTTCTATAGTTATAAGCCTAGTTCGCGCTTTACCTTATTAAGGATTGTCCTATCTATTTAAGTATACTACTTAACTTAATTACTAAGCTAGCAAGCTCTATTATTCTATACTATTTCTTAAGTAGAAGCTTACCTATTACTCTTCTACTATAAGTAACTAAATCCTAAAGGGGGATATCCTACTTACTAGATTATCTAATTGGCCTACCTAGTATATTTAATTTAGATACCATGCCCTAACTAAAGGGATCTAGGTAGAGGTAGACCCTAATACTCTAGATACTAAAAACCACTTTAAGAATAGACCTATTAAGCCTAGCATGCTAATAGGTATTATAGTATCTAACACAACAAGCGAGTAGTATAAGCTATAAATAGCCTAGTACTAAGCTTGCACTAACTAATTTAAGCGCTGCAAAACTAGCAAGATTGTAGTATAAAGCTTATCTTGCTAAGGCAAAGATAAGTAGCTAAGACGCTAATTACTAGTAGAAGGAGTGGGCAATCCTATACGCGTAAGCTAAGGTATATAACGTTCCTAATATTAAAGGATAGCTTATAGTATAGGACTATCTTAGAGCTCTATATATTATAGGAAAGTTATTTCCTAGCAGGAAACGACTCTAAAGAGGACTGTGCGCTACTAGCGTCTTGCAGGAAATAACTATGCAAGGAAAATTAAAACCTAAAACCTATTTCATGCGACCCCTACTACCTAAAACCTATTTCCTGCAACCCCTACCTAAAACCTATTTCCTGCAAACCTAGACCTAAAACCTATTTCCTGCAAACCTAGACCTAAAACCTGTTTCCTGCAAACCTAGACCTAAAACCTATTTCCTGCAAACCTAGACCTAAAACCTATTTCCTACAAACCTAGACCTAGAACCTATCTTCTATAACCCCTACCACCTATTTCCTTATAAAAGTCCTACCTTTAGTAAAGAATTCTTCTTACACAGACTATTATTTAAGGGTGTAGCATTTATTAAAATTATTTCTATTACTAATAGAGTAATATAGAGGTCTTAATATAGATAGAGGGTTTACTTAAGGGTAATTGTAATAACTTAGGTAGGTAGGGCATCTAAAAGGTATCCTATACAACTTAAAGGTATATACGAGTGCGCGTCTATATAGAAAAGGATAAGATTCCTACACCTATAGGTCTTGTATAAAAGGATAAGAAGAACATGCCTATCCTAACTATAGGTGAGCTGTTCTCTATATATATTAGTAAGTTAGGCCTTTATTAGGCCTAACTTAGTATAAAATAATAGGCAGGTAATTCTACCTTATTATTATACTACCCCCTCCTATAGAGAAAGGATAGTCCCTATCCTTAGGATTAGGTTTAGATCCCTTATTAAAGAAAAACTCTTATAAAATAAATCTACCTTTACCTCTACCTTTACCTTTACTTCTTGTTCCTAGGGCACAGACCCCTATCCTTAGCCTACCTATAACTAGCCCTCTACCTACTAACTTTCTTATTCCTATATCCCTAATTTTTTAATTATTTAACCTAATCTATCTAAAATCTAGTAAGTATTTAATCTATATAATTAAGCAGTTACTAATCTAAATTAGACCCTTTAGCTATACTAGTACTAGTACTACTAGGAGTCCTTCCTATTACTTATTACGCTCTCTATATAAGGGCAGTTAGGGCTCTAGCTAGGGGCAAGTTTAATAATTATAATTTTAAGTTAAAGAATTCTAAGAAGTGCTAGTACTATATCTCCTAGAATAAGTATTATAATCTAGTAAGTATCTAAGTCTAATAGGGTTCCTTTACTAATTCTAGTAGATTCCTTCTTTTATTAGCCTAGAGTATTCTACCCTTAGGGGTGCTCTAGATAAGTACTATAGCCTAGTAGCAAACCCTGCTAAAGGGGATAAGGATAAGGATACTATAGTTACTTATTAGAAGGATATTAAGTAGTTTAAGGCTACTATTTAAGAAGCTACCTAAAACCTAGCTAAGTGTATTACTATTACTAATACTTAGACTAAGGGTATAGAAGCTACTAAGATCCTTATAGCTATATATTATACTACTATATCTAATTTATATTAGCTTTAGAATAGTATTTATAAGATAGTCTTAGTAGTTAGGGGCTTAATAAAGGCTATTAATAAACTTAAGGAGGAATTAGCACTAAATTAGGAGGCAACCTTCCTAGTATAGGCTAAGATAAAGGTGTTCTATAAGAAGGAGTCTAAATTAGTCCTAGCTCCTACCTCTACTCCTGTACCTGCTCTAAACCCTGCTACACTAGTTATCTAGAAGCTAGCAAAGAAGCCTAGTCTAGGTACTATCTTAGCTAATATAGAGTCTAAACTAGGTTCTAATAGAGAGATAGACATAGATTAAAGAGGTTTCCTAGGCGTAGTGTCCTAGGAACCTTAAGGGTTCTAGGTTAGTTCTAAATAGGATATAATAATAAATAGTAATAAGAATAATAGTAATAGATAGTAGTTAATAGTATAATATATAGCTAAATAGGATATAAATTAGTTCTAATATTAGGTATAATTATTATAAAGTAATATTAGATCTTCTTTACCTTTTTCCTAGGCTTAAATCTATTTTAGTAAGCTGTGTAAGGGACCTAGCTAATTTAGATACTATTAGTAGAATACCTATAATTTATAGGGAGTACCTATAAAGTTAGAGGTAGGATACTAAATAGTATTAGAATTATATCTAACCTACTTAACCTTATATTTTAGCTTAGATTAATATAATTTGCTAGCTAGGATTTCTTCTACCTCTTATTCCTCTACACCTTATATAGGGGTACTAGGGGGTTTTAGAGCCTCTTATCTAGGTAATAGGTCTTAGGGATCTTTGTATAGTATATTAGGAGAGAAAATATTATAGATCTTAGAACTAGGTAGTAATTAGAGGTAATACGCGTTTCCTACTTATTCTAATACCTTAAAGGGACCTTCCTATTATTTAGATAGTTTTTAGCTAGGTTATAAAATAGCAAGATTAGTAGTAGATAGATAAATATAGTTACTAACCTTCTAGTTAACTAGATAGTAATAGCAATTAGTAGAGGAGCGTATTTAGTCTTAAGCTCTTTCTATATTTTCTTTAGTAATCCTCTAGGTGTTATATATCTAAGTAGTAAGGGATAAGGCGTCCTTATAGTTTAGTTTCTCTAGTATAGTAGATAGGGTCTTTTCTAGTTTCTAATACTAACTTTACTTTAGTAAGGAACTAAAGAGGAGCTAATATAGAGCTATACTAATAGATAAATATAGAAGAGTACTTTAGGCATAGTCTATTATAGGTAGTAGGTTGCTCTAGTTATCTTAGTAATAGGATACAAAAGGCCTTAGTCTCTAATTAATATACTTATTTATAATCTTAGTTTGTCTATTAGTTTATTATAGTAGGTAGTAGAGAGCTTAACTTTAGTGCCTATAATCTAATAGAACTTAGACTAGAAACTAGATATAAACTAAGGGCCTTAATTAGAAATAATAGTATCTAGAGTATATCTAAATTAGTACACCTACTAAATAAATAAGGTAGCTATACCTTAGGCGTCTATAGTTTTGTGGCAAGGGATAGTAATAGCTTGCTTTAATAGGCGATTAATAATAACTATAATCTAATTATAACTCTATTAATCCTAGGGAAAGTCCTTAAAATTAATGCACAGGTGCTGCATTAGTAGACTAGGGATAGGAAGGGGGTGTAACATGCCTAGGAGTTAGTATTATCTTAGATACCCTCTCCTGCACAGGATACAATTCTAAATATAGCGTTTATAGGTAGTCTCTATACCCTTCTAGTAGTAATATTAGGCTAGAATCTAATAGGTATTAGTAGCTAATAGGTAGGTAGTAGACACTTAATTATAAGCCTTACAAATTGGTCTAGTATATAGGACTAATCTAGCAGGCACGCAAAGTTAATCCTAGTAGAGAAGGAGTCTATTTTCTATCTAATAGTACTTAGGCAACTCTAATCTTTCTATTAGGAATAAGGACCTATTTTCTTAGAGAAGAGTTTTAATAAGTTCTAGGGATCTAAAAGTTATAGGGTTCTAAACTGCTATAATTAAAGTAAGGATTAGTAAGGAACGCTTAGCTAGGTAGTCTTGCGCTAAGTTAGAGTTAATTTAGGGGTGTAACCTATCTAGGGTAATTATTACTTGTAAGTAATTATCCCTTTAAGTAGTCTTAAGGTTAATTATATCCTGTTCCCTTCTACTTAGGATATTAGCTTGGGCGTTATAAGATCTAGGAGTATACTTAATTTAGAAGTTAAAGGGACTTATAACCTCTAGCTATCTAGCTTACCTAGCACTAAGGACTTTAGTAGATATAAAGTACTCTAGTGCTTAGTAGTCTGTGTATACTCTAATAAGGTGCTAAGTACTTATTAGGTTAGCACGCTATTTCTTAAAGGCGCAGATTATTATAAATAATTCTTTGTTATAGATTTCCTAGTTAAGTTTAGAACTAGTAAGGGTCTAACTAAAGAAGGATATAGGGTACTATTTCCTATTAGGATGCTCCTGTAAGAGGATAGCTATAATAACTGTTATGGACTAGCCTTAAGGGAGAATGCAATAAGCGTTAATAATAGTATTTAGTATCTTAAAGGAGAGGTAAGCCCTCTAAGCCTTTTTATAGGTGTGCAATATATTCGCTTAGTAGTAGTGTTAGACTTAGTCTATCTTGTGTTAGACCTAGGCTTAGGCATAAGCCTAAGCCCTTTATATACCCCTAACCTTCCCCTATAAACTATTGTAAAGTTATCTTTCTAGGGGTCTAGGGTTATATCTTTGTCCCTATAATCTGTTTTAGGCTTTATTTCTATATATTCTTAGGTTTTATTATTATATCTTTATATTCCTTCCTAATTTGTAACAGGCCTATATATTAAGTAGTACACGCGCGTAGCGTCTATACTCTTATTTTAGTACCCTACTATAAAAGTTCTAATATAGCTGTCCCCCCCTACTATAAATTTCCTAAACTTACTTTGTTATATAATAGATTTTCCCTACTAATAAGCCCTCTCTCTACCCTTTCTATATTAATCCTGCCTATCTAGCCTCTATTATATCCTTATCTACTGCTACTAGTACTAGTAGTAGGGATCTACTATAAGGCAGTTAGATCCTACGCTAGGCCTACTAAGATAAGGTGCGTACTTCTAATATTCTCCCTATGTTTCCTACACTAACTTTTGCTTAGCACACGTCTCCCTAAATATAGTTACTTAGTAGCTTTATTATTTCTAGTAACTTAGATAATAAGGAATATAATAGTAGCTTTATAAAGCCGCTTCCCTATAATTAGTGTATTAACTAGCTTTATCTTTTTAGCAAGTATAACTATTAGGAAGGTAGTAGTAAGTTCCCCTTAATTTTTGTTTTCTTTATAGCAAGTTCTAACTATATCTAGGGCGCTTATATAAGTCCTGCTATTGTGGCTATAAGACTTATACTTAGTTAGAAGCTATCCTTACTAATAATCCTAATATTTGCTAAGCCCTCTATAACTAGCTTTAGTTTTATTATAGTTACTAGGAGGATCGCCTTTATATTATAAAGAAGGGGACCCTTAGCACTTTTATAGGGAAACCTACTAAAGGCACCTATTCCTAGTTTATACTATAGTTCTACTAGCTCTACTATTATTTTAAGGATCTTATATTAAGGGCTTAAACTAATAACACTATTACTCTGCTTGCCCCTACTACCTACTTGCGCGCCTATAATTAGTATTAGCTTAGTACTATTATTCTATCTACTACTAGTGCTCTAGTATTTCTACTTTAGTCTACTATTATTCCTTTACGTAGTAGTTATAGCAATAATAATATTATATAGCTTACTACTACTACTAGTATTACCTTCTAGTGTATTAACTAGCGTATAAATAAGACCTAGGCCTAAACTAACCTTTGTATTAATAAGCTTAAGAGTGCTACTAAGCGTACTACCTATAGTATTAAGACTCTTATTATTAGTATTAATTTTGCTTTATTCCCTTTATATATATTCTAATATTTACTTTCTTTAGGCCTAGGGTGCTACGCGTTAGTAAACTATTAAAGCACTACCCTCCTCCTACTACTACTACTACTACTACTTATACTTATTAACTAAGTTGTCCCCTACCCACGCTGCGTGTAAGCGTTACTACTATTGCTAAGAGACGTAGAGGCGTTAGAATAATATAAATAATAGTTTAGGGGGGGTTAGAAGGGGGTTAGTTATAGATAGTAATAGTATAGATACTACTACCTAATTATTAGCTATATTATAAAACTTTAGTAGTAAGGCACTTGCTTAGAGTGTTATAAGGATAAATAATAGATATCTTTAATACCTTTCTACTTCTTAATTATAATAAAGGTCTAAGTTATTATTCTAGTTTCCTTTTACCCTTACTTCCTAGCTTTTATATGTATTAGGCTATTATTATACGTAGTATCCCTATACTATTCCTTAAACCTATCTAAAGCCTTAGTATCCTATACTACCTCTAGTAGGTGCTATGTTAGATTAATATACCCCTTCTATTTTACTAGGACTTACTACTTCCCTTTTCCCCTTATATTCTTTATACAAAGGATCTCTTCTACTTCCTATTTATCTAGCGTTATATCTTTATTTTCTAGAGTAACTATTAGACCTAGTTATAAGTCCTAAAGCTTCTAGCTTAGTAGTAGGTTATTAGTAGCTCTCTCTAGTAGATCTATATATATAGTCTTATACAAGCTCCCTAGTAAGTCTAATACTACTATAAGTAGAGGAGGAACTTATATTACTTTATACTTTACCTATAGCTAGTTAAACCTTTTACTTAGTTAGTTTATCTTTATATTACGTATTATAAACTAAACTATATTACCTTTTAGGAACTTTTTAGCTAGGCGTTAGGACTAGTTTATTACTTCCTATTATTATTACTATTAGAATATAATAGTAGCTTACACTAGCTCTACACCCCTCTATAGGTGCAATAAGAACGCTATAGCCTCTCTATAAGGATTCTTAGGCTTTACTAGTAGTAATATTATCTTTTATAGCTTATCTATAGTATACTTATTTAAAAGTAGATTTAGGCTAATACTAGTTATACTAGAGTCCCTATTATTAAGTGCAAGTTAGCAGGCTAGTAGGTAGTTAGGCTAGTTAGTCTGCTTAAAGCATACTATTATGCGCAGCACTACCTGCACTTCTTAGTTTGCCTGCTCTATCCTACTGTCTGTCTAGGGGTGGTATATAGTAGACAGTAACTAGTTTATCTTTATTATCTAGTATAATATTATCTAGAAAGATCCTAAATAGTCTAAGCCTTAGTTAGTAATAATAGAGGATAGGAAGCCCTAGAACTACTACTAGTTGTCCTAAAAGATCCTTGCATAATAATTAGCTACTATAGACACTGTTACTTTAAGCTAAATATATTTAGATAATCTATTAGTAATAACTAATAGGAACTAAGGTTTGCTATTATCTTTTATAGGTAGGTTAACTATAAAATCTATAGATATTTAGGACTAGTATTATAACGCAACTAGTATAGGTTATAATAGACCCTATTAGCGCTTCTAGGAGATATAAGCACTATAATAATAGTAGTTCTAAACATACTACGTAATATCTCCTAATATTCTATCCTAATAATAGTTGTGGCGTAGTATTTAAAATATTATATTCTTTCCTAGATATCCTACTAAACCTAATTTATATAGTTGCTATATAATAGTAGTTATAAGGGGTTCCTATATTAGTAACTAAATAACGCCCCTCTAAAGCAAAGTGCCGTGTACGCTAATTATATAGTCCCTAATCTGTTGCTTTGTGTTAGCTAAAACTAGGAAAGACCTAGCGCCTTTCTAAACTATATTAAGACGTACTTACTATATCTTATCTTCTAGTACTGCATTATCCTATAGTATCTATATATATAGGTTAGCAAAGAGGCTAGCGCCCTTTAGTAACTTAGACGCCTCCTTTACTTCTAACACTGCAACCTAAATTAATTTAGGGCGTATTACTAATAATAGTATTACTTTAGAGAGTTTAAATCTTATAGTTGCCTACTTAAGGTATTAGGTTATCCTATAAGATAGCTAGGTCTATACTATAGGATATACTAATATTTTAAAAGTTCCTCTACCTAGTAGCACTATTACTTACTTAAGCTTTAAAGGCTAGTAAAGTACTCTAAGTTTTTATAGTCTATAAATATTGTAAATAGCTTATAAACGCTCTATAACTCTACTAACTAACTTTTAAGACACTTAATAATAGCTAGCAATTCCTTGTTATATATAGTGTAGTTTTGTCTCTCTAGCGTTAGTACTATAGAGTAGTAAGTGACTAGGTACTAGACGCCCCTAACTTTTTATAATAAGCAACCCCTAAGAGCGTATCCTAAATAGTCTACTTCTAATAATATTTCTTTAGCTAGGTTGTATTATATTAATACTAGTCTTAATATAAACACCTTTTTTAGCGCATTAAATATACTTTATTCTTCCTCTCCCTATTAGAATAGGGTGTTCTTCCTAGTTAGTTAGTTTAAAGGTGCTACTACTTTAGAAAACTTTATAATAAAATTATAGTAGAAGTTAGCAAAACCTAGAAAACTTCTTACCTCTCTTATATTCCTAGGGGATTCCTATTCCTCTACTACCCTAAGCTTTTTAGGGTTAGGTCTAAGTAATTTGCCTACCTTAATAATATAGCCTAGGTAGCGTACCTTCTTAACACTAAAAGCACATTTCTCTAAGTCTAGGTGTAGTCCTACTTCTTTTAATAGTATAAGTATACGCTTTACTTTTTCTATATAGTTAAACTAGTCTCCTCCTAAATAAATTAGGATATTATTAAGGTAGGCTATTGCATATAATCTAAGTAACTCTGCAAGCGTAGTATTAATATATTGTTAGAAAGTAGATAGCGCACTACTAAGACTAAATAGATATACTAACTATTTATACAACCTAAACTAGGTGTAGAAAGCTATTAAGGACTTATAACCTTCTACTATTCTAACTTTATAAAAGGTAGCGCAAATATCTACTTTTATAAACTAATTTACGCTAGATAGTATACGTAAAGTTTCCTTAATAAGTAGTAGTAGGTATTAGTCTAAGGTTATTATGCTATTAAGTATCTAGTAATCTATATAAAGGCGCTAACTACCTAATAGCTTCTTTACTAGTAATACTAGAGCTTTAGCTATAGAAGAGCTTGCTTAGATCTAGCCCTTGTCTATTAATCTAGTAAGTTGTGTTCTTAGTTCTAGTAATTAATCACGCGATATAGGGTATAGGGGACCCTATAGGGGGTTAGGCTAGGTTCTATCTAGGAGAGTTATTAACTAAATATAGTAATCTATACTACCTTAATAAGGTAGTAAACTACTTACTAACTCTTTGTTAAACAGGTCCTTAAACTCTTATTATTCTAGTAGTAACTTTATCTTTCTAGTTTTATACTTAGGTTTATAGGGAACTGTATTACTAGTAATATAGATAGTGTGTATATTAATAGGACTTCCCTTATTAATACTTCCTAGATATTTTATTAGGCGTAAGTTATATATTACCTATAAAATATCTAGTATATTTATTACAAAAATTTATACCTATATATCTTCCTATTAGGATCCTTAATTTAGCAACCCTGCTATAACTAAACCTAAGATAATAGAGATATAGGTAGAATACAGGCGTCTCCTGCTCTTTTATACTACTATATTTCCTACCTTCCTAATTATTAATTTACCTTATAGAATATCTATAATAACGCCCTCTCTACAAAGGTATAGTCTACCTAGTATTAGTTAATAGGAAACACTAGGTACTATATAAGCTAAAAGCTAAGACTACTAACTATCTAAATTATAGTCTAATACTACTAACTATAAAATTCTTATACCCTTAGTAATTCCCTAGGTATATTATAAGGGTTATAGGGGAATATTAATAAAGTTCCTACTAATCTATCTTGCTAACTTTTCCTTAACTACACTAAAACACTAGCACCCTAAATTAACTATTACTTACACGTTCTCTACTCTACCTAGGAGGAGGGGAATAAAGAAGGGAGGATTATTTAACCTAGCCTTAATATCTAGGGGACACTTAATAGCCTCTACTATTAATAATTCCTCTATTATAGTGTCCTCCTTATACCCCTAACTTAGCCTAGGGTTAGGGGCAGCTAGTTTTCTAAATTAGGGCCGCTTACTAATACTGCAACTATCTTAAAACCTACTAGTTATAGTAATAGGGTATTAGGACATGCATGTATAAAATAACTACCCTATCTCCACTAGGTATAGACCTTTGCTAGTTTCTATATATTAAACAGGTCCTATAGGATCTAGTTAGGACGTAATATTAGTAGTTTAGTAGGTGTACTTAATAAGGCTACTACTTTTACTATATTTATATTACTATCCTAATCTAAGGTAGACTTCTACTAGGGTTCCTTAGACTTACTAGCCTAAAGAAAACCTAGTTCTAGAGAGGCTATTTTAATATCTACTACAATTATCTTATATTCCTCTATAGCTAGATTATAGTTTGTCCAAGAGACTCCCCTATTAAGGGAAACTAAGCGCATATAACTATTAAGAGATCGCTAAAGTTCTAAAAGCTTCTATTTATTATCCTAGTATAAACCTGCTAACTATATAAGAAGCTATATAAAATTTACAAAGAACTCTATAAAAGGCTAATTTTAGCCCTAATATAAGTATTCTAATATAACTTAGGCGCGCTTCTACCTATAATAGTTACTATAATAGAACGCTAGGTAGTTATAAAACCTACTTATATCCTAACGCTTGCGTGCACTATCCTTAAAGTATAGTGCTATAGCACGCTAGACTATAGGTAATAGCTAGGACTAAATATATATAAACCTTGCCTCCTTATCCCTAATAAAGACCTTGTCTGCACGCAGTTTAAATTCTATAGTTATTTACTAGAAGGAAAAGTTTGCCTTAGTGCTATTATATAGTAAGCTAACTAGGAAGGGTTTATATTATAAGGTAGAAGGCGGCAGAGGTAGCAGATTATTAAACCTAGCAGGCTTAGAGGAGGGTTAGGATAGAATCTAATTGCATATTTCCTTATTCTATTAACGTAGTATAGCTATTATAGTAGAGTCTTAAGCCTATTATTCTATTAATCTATAGACCTACTATATTAGCCTTTCTACTATATTAGGTTGCACCTAATTATTCTAAATATCTAGCGCGTCTATCTCTTATTACTATTATAGTATATTTAGAAGAAGATACTAAAATATTATAGACAAGCCTTAAGGGAGAATACAATAAGTGTTAATAATAGTATTTAGTATCTTAAAGGAGAGGTAAGCCCTCCACGCCTTTTTATAGGTGTCTAGTGTGTTCGCTTAGTAGTGGTGTTAGACTTGGTCCGTCTTGTGTTAGACCTAGGCTTAGGCATAAGCCTAAGCCCTTCACACTCTAGCTCTACCCTACCCCCTAGCTCCTACGCTAGGTTTAGTCCTCCTTACTTACTAGACTCCTTATATTGCTCTACTACAATATAAAGCTAATTAAAGATATTAAGCTCTTTATATACTTCACCTGTATTACAGATCTTATCTTTGCTAATAACATTAACTATCTTTTAAGCCTCTAACTATTAAAGCTGCTCTAGATCTTTCTCTTTATAGAAAAGATCCTTATTAAAGGTAACGTTCTGCGTTGTAATAATCTAATTAAGTAAAGGGATCTATATCCTATATATATTAGATGCTCTATATCCTACTAGATATCTAATATAACTCTAAGGGTTTACCTTAAAAACCCTCTTGTAACGCCTAGCTACTTAATCTCTATTAATGGGGTAAGCCTAATAGCTATAGGCGTATATTCTGCTCTAATTAGGGCAGAGATTAGTAGTTGCCTCCCTTATCTGCTCTAGTTGCCACCACCTAAAGTATCTAGTAAACTAATATTCTAGCACTTTATTAGGTAATATTATATTGTAAGCATAGGACAGGCTTATATTATAGAGCTAAGTCGCTGCTTTAATAATTTTAGGCTAGAGCTTTATTAGTAGGTTAGCACTAATCCTTATTTTAATTATTTTTGTTATAATCTCCTACCCTACTCTTTCTACTCCTCTATTAGGTTTATAGGTATATACAGGTAAGCTCTTAATCTTAATACTATTATAAGCTGCCTAGATCTAAAAGCGAGATTTGCTATACTATAGGAGCGTTGCAACGTTATTATCTTATATAATCTTAATTATTCTAAGCTTATATTAGTTAAGTATTAAGCTCTTAAAATTTTTAAACACCTGCATAATCTTATTAAGGTTTTTAGCTTATAGTAGATAAGTATAAAGCTTTCCTAAGTAGTCGCACTTTAATACTAAGATCTATTACTTGTAAGCTATACCTATTAGCATGTTAAATAGATCCTATAATACCTAGTAGTATAGACGTGGTAATCTTTCCCTTAGTTATCTTAATATAACCTGTTAGGCATGTGTAATAGCGTAGTGCTTGTATTTGCTCCTAGGAGTTCCTTTAATCCTAACGTTTATTACTAACTTAACTAGAGCTTTAAGCGCCTTAGGTCCTAAATAGCCTAATTATTAGTGCTAAAGCTCCTTACTATCGTGTCTTAGGTAAGTTATCTAGGATTATTAGGGTTGTTTAGGCACTATGCTTTAGATTATTTAATAAGGGGTAGAGAGCTTATATTCTAGGAAAGTTAAGTTAAACTTACGCAGTAACTTAGCTAATACAACGCTCCTTCCTAATAATCTAAACTATAAGGTGGCATCTAGCCTAAGGAACTAAACTCCTGCTTTAAGTAATTAAGCTTCTAATATAATATTCACATAAAAACCTTCTACTAACACTATATTAGTGAGCACTAAATCTTCTGTTTTTAGACCTCTTAGTCTATTAAGAGCATTAGGGATCACTCTAGTCCCTCTGCCTAAGATTAAAAAAGCTTGAGTTCCTGCTTTAACTATCTTATATTTAACTAATCTAAACAAGCTTTCTTCTAGGTAGCTTATATTATTAACTAGGTGTACTACACCCCTATTGTTAAAGATAGTGCTCTTTAATAGAGCGTAAGCTTTAAAGTCTATAGTTAAATAGATCCTGTTCATTTTCTCTGCTATTAATATAGGGTTAATTAGTGCCGCCTAGATACTGCCTAGATAGGTAATCGCGCTTGCCTTACTACTATAATCTTAATTAATAGGATAGGACTTGATTAGAGCTTTTCTTAACTCTTTGAAATTTTGATTCCTATTAATCTTTTTCTTAATCTCTAATTATTAAGTAGTAGTAAGCTTGTTACCTGTATTAGTCTAAGCTTTAATAACGTTTTTATATTTAGGAGGTTTCTATAGGTAGGATCTACTATATAGGTATAAAGACTCCTTCTTAGGTTAATTAGAAGGAGGAGCTCCTATTATTACAAACACTCTAGGACCTTTAAAGCTTAATCTTATGTTGTTCTCTTAGAGAAGTAATAAATAGATCTTAGTAACCTGCAGGAGGTTATAAGTTAGCTCTCCTATTACTAACTTTTTAATAATCCTTTGAAACATAGTTTAACCCTAATCTAGTAAGATCCTAGTAGATAGAGCTTTAAGATAATCCTATACTACAAGCTATCCTTTTATATTAGGAAGGTTATATACCTTAGCTTACGTATATAGGATTATCTACTCCTTCTACTAGTAATTAGCGTCTTAGCTACTTATCTTTGCCTTAGTAAGATAAGCTTTATACTGCGATCTTGCTAGTGTTACAGCGCTTAAATTAGTTAGCGCTAGGTTGTTGCAGAGCACTTAGATAAGTGCTTAGAGGGTTACTCTTCCTTAATTAACAAGCTCTATATAGGCTAGGCTAAGGATCCCTTAATCTACTATATTATTAACCTATGTAAAAAGGTTTTAGATTACTAATAACTTTAATACCTAATCTAATAAGCAAGCTTAGTACTAGGCTATTTAGAGTTTGTACTGCTCGCTTGTTATGTTAGATAGCGCGATACCTGTTAGCATGTTAGTCTTAATAGGTTTATTCTTAAAGTAGTTTTTAGCATCCTAAGTATTAGGGTCTACCTCTACCTAGATCCCTTTAGTTAGGGCATGGTATCTAAATTAAATATACTAGGTAGGCTAGTTAGTTAATATAGTAAGTAGGATATCCCCCTTTAGGATTTAGTTGCTTATAGTAGAAGAGTAATAAGTAAGCTTCTACTTAAGAAATAGTATAAAAGAAAAAGTAAAGCTTGCTAGCTTAGTGTCTAAGTTAAATAATACGCTTAAATAGATAGGACAATCTTTATAAAGGTAAAGCGCGAACCAGGCTTATAACTATAGAAATCTAGATTACTAAGGTTAGGAATAATTTAGGAGATAGATTATTAGATTTTATCTACTACAATCGTACTTATATATATAGAGCTTTAGCTACCCTTACTAGAAGGTGAATAATTAGTAAACCTTCCTTACTAGAGCTCCTGCTTTTTATTAGGCACTTGGTAGTAAGCTGGGAGTTAATTAGATAGTGGGTCATACAGGGGTATTGATTAGGATTAATTGGATCAAGATGCTCCGTGATCTAGTTGATATCCCTCCTACAACAGTAAGGTCTATTAGGACAAGAATAGCAACACTATATTAGTGCAGGACAATCTAATAAGCTATTAATCCTAGTCCTAGTACCTAGAATATAGCAAATAATAGAAAATGTTAAAGGATAGGTTTAGGGTTAGGATTTTTGCCCTTCTACTAAGAGGTAGCGTACTAAACTCTTTTGTAGAAAGAAGACCCCTATAGGTCTTGCAAGAATAGATTAAAATAATTACGCGATGTAATAAGAGGGTTAAAGATATAGCTAAGGTAATTAAACTATTATTACTAAGCTATCTGCAAGAAGAATAGCTACTAGGGGAACTATTATTAGAAATAGTAGATAGTAGAGAACTTAGAGAGTATAACTTGCTAGATTTACTTCTACCTGTAGTAGACACGTAGATAAACTTTAAGGTAGTATTAGATAATATAGACGTTCCTAACTCATAGTTAGTAGCCTCCTAGCTATTAATATAACGTAGGGATATAGCAAAGCACCTATTAGCAAACTATGCCATTCTATGTAACTAATACTTAATTTTGTTGTAAAGTAAGCTTAGCTAGCTAATAGCAGGAAATTACTTAGCTAGAAAGTCCCTAGTTTACCTAATATAACAGCGCAAGTAGCAAATGCGCTATAGCTAACTAGTCTATTCTAGGTTACCTTAGAGCATAGAAATACCTAGTAGGTTGTTAGTCCTCTTATGCCTAGTATTTTAGGTGTAGTATAGGTAGAAAATTCCTAAGGATCCCTATAATTGCTAGCTTTGCCTATTATAGTTGCTAGCACTTACTATACTACTATTATCCCCTATTAACACTATTGTAGTGTTTGCAAGGCTTATAATTTTACGCCTCTTCTATAATTTCTAGCTACTTAAGGGATTAAATAGACGTTACTAAATTGCTATAAGTATAGGAAACTATACTGTTAATAGCTACTATATAGCTTTCCCTAGTTTTAACAACTAAGTTTGCGTCTAGGTTTTAGTATTCCTTACTAAGCTAGCTTTTACTATCTAGCGTACTTTTGCTATCTAGCATCCTTTTGCTAGTTTTAGTAGCAAAGTTCGTGCAAAAGTTTTAATGTTCCTCGCTAAGCTAGCTTTTGCTATCTAGCGTACTTTTGCTATCTAGCGTCCTTTTGCTAGTTTTGGCGGCAAAGTTTGTTTAAAAGTTTTGATGTTCCTTACTAAGCTAGCTTTTGCTGTCTAGCGTCCTAACGCACAAGCCAATTTTTTGGTACTTTAATAGCAAAAGTTCGCAAACCAATATCCTTAGGTAAACGTAATCTTAGGTATAGATAGTATACTATTGCGTGCTAGTCTAGTTATATATAGCTAGGTTACTAATAATTTTAATCCTACTAAGGCTTTAATTACTAGAGATCTATACTACGCCTTAGTTTAGATATATCGCAACACAAACTGCTAGAAGTTAATTAAGGTAATTAATAATATCTATAATAACCTAGTAACTAAAGCTAAAGAAAGAGATAGTAATAGTTAAGGCACACAGGGTTGCAGCTAGTTAGTTATTCTAGCAATAGTACCTAAAGAGAGTAAGGTAGTAAATATAGGTAGGCGTAAAAGGAAATATAGCATAAAAGAAAAAAGTATAAAGTAAGTAAATAAGGCCCTAGTTAAAAAGATAAACCTTGTATTAGTCTAAACCATTGCTAGCAAATAGGATTAAGAGTCTATAAAGGTAGAGGTAACCCTTATAAATAAGTAGCAACGTTATTAGAATTTTGTAAGGAGCCTCCTAGGTGTAGGGGTTAATATTATAGCCTAGATAATATTAAATATAGAGGAGGTTAGGTCTAGAGAGGCCTTTCTAGATTAGTAGGTAATTATTAATAGGTAGAAGAGGTAGTAGTATAAGGCAAAGAAGTAGTTTAAATAAGTAATAATAGCCTATATAACCCTAGCAGCGCACGTATTCTAGATAGATAATTTAGGTCCTAATCTAATAAACTTATAACTTATCTACTCTTAGTAGGAGGGATATAACGTAGTAGACAAAATAGGGCTTACTATACTATAGTAGGAGATATTCTAGTACTATCTTATAGACGTATAAAAGAGCAGGATTAAGAGCTTTATAGAGGTAATACAGCAAAGATAGAAGCTAGACATCCTCTATAAGGAATATCTTTCTCTTAAGAAGATAATTTGTAGCATAGCCTATAGCATAGGTATAAGGGGTGTAGGATATAGATCTATAGTAAAGGACTACCTCTTTAAGGTTATATACGCGTCTAATAATAGTTATATACTTAATAAGAGAGAGAACCTAGAACTATATAAGCTATTTAGGGGTTTACTAGATTAGGGTAAGAAGTAGAACACTATAAAGAAATACTTTAGTATAGTTAGGATCTTTAGGCTTCTTCTAAAGAGTATTAGAGTAAACATCTAGTTTAAACAGGTAACCTAGATATAAGTTACGTAGTAGTTAGAGATAGTAGTAGAGTATAATAAGGATATAATATCTCTAGCGTAATATATTAAGCTACTTTTTATAGTATTTATTAAGGAGTGTCTACTACTATAAGAGTTTCTCTTCTTAGAGCAGGTTAATTAGTATCTAGGGGAGCAACTACTACTAATACTTAATAGGTATATGTATATTAAGATAATTTACTCTAAAGCTATTAATTATATAGTTACTAGGGCACCCCCCCTATAATAAGGAGAGTAGAGGAGGTGTAAGTTAATAAAGATAAGGCCCTTAAATTAACTATTAAGGGGGCGTTTAGGGCTAAGACTGCCTTAGAGATAGGTACAATATATACTAGCATTACTATCCTATAGTTAAGTATATAGATAGTAGTTATTATTAATATATATAATTAGTTATGCAAGTATAGGTATAGTAAGGTATAGGAGGGGGATATTTTAGTAAGGGCAATAGGGTGTATTTATAATATAGCTACTAACCCTATTACTATAACAATAAGGCAGAATTGCCTGCCTATTATTCTATGCCAGGTTAGGCCTAATAAAGGCCCGACTTACTAATGTATATAGAGAACAGCTCGCCTATAGTTAGGATAGGTATATTCTTCTTGTCCTTTTATACAAGACCTATAGGTGTAGGAATCTTATCCTTTTCTATATAGACGCGCACTCCTATATACCTTTTAGATGCCCTACCTACCTAAGTTATTATATTATAGGAAGAACATTATCCTAGCTAGTAATAGCATTTAAGAATATCGCACTTGTTGTTATTTTAAGCTACTAATTTAGTTCTAGTAGCTATCTAACCCTGCAACTCTACAGTTAGAATAGCTATTAGAACTTCTAACAACTAAAGCCTATAGGCTTAGACTTCTAGACCTATAGGTGGTGCTAGATTACCTTTAGAAAAATCGCGTTAGATTGCGTTAAGGTAGAGACCTAAAGACTACTAAAAGCCTAGAGGAATTAGAGGCAAACCTAATATCCTTCTACAACTAAACCCCCCTAAAAAGAAAAGATTTGTTATTCTTATTAACTACAAAATATTAGATAAAGGCAAAGGAAGGGCATCTAGTTTAGCTACTTTTAAAAGCCTATTTACTAATAGAAAGAAATTAGATAAGGAAGACTTAATTAACAACGCCCTCCTAGAAGGACCCGCTTCCTATCTGTCTCTTAAGGTACCTTATGCTCCTAGGAAATCTTAAAGCAACACCTCCCTTAAAGATAAATATATATTAACCCTATCTAAAAAGTAGAGGTTAGAGGAATAAGTTAAGTAACTTACTAATTAGTTATATAACACCTCCCTCTATAAGGAGATATAGGGTACTACCTAACTAGTCTAGTCTTTAGCTTCTATATTAAACCCTATAGTATATACTATAAAAGCTAAGAGATAATCTAAAAAGATGCTAAATATCTCTATACTTAGTAATAGTGCTAATCCTACTTTTAGATAATAGCAAGCATCTATTTAGGATAGGCTAGAGATTAACGCTAATTACTACCCCTCTTCTAGAGCTTAGATAGCGTTAGTCTAGGGACACTGCTTAGGACTAGCAAGAGAATACTTAGAGCCACGTTACCTATCTAACTCTCTAAGTCTTTAGTTCTAAAAAGCTAAGGAAATAATTACCCTCCTTTAAACCTACTTTATTATAGGAAATAAGATAGCTAAGAGTTAGACTGTATTTAACTGCCTATATATAACTAATATAGAGATATTCCCTGCTTTTAAATTATAATTCTAGAGTATTGCTATTAGAGGAGAAGTACCCTAATTAGAGTAGTATTACTACCTCTAGATAAAGATTACACCTTCCCTAAGGATACTAAACCTTGCTTTCTAATAGAATTAGCACAATAATTTTAAGACTATAGTAGATTATCTTACTACTTTTAATATAGAACGCTACCTATACCCTACCTTATCTACTCCTACCTAGACTACTCTATTATCTAGAAAAGGACTAACCCCCTTCTAATACTCTAGAAACTAGTCCTATTTAGATGCTAATTAGAAACCCTATAATAGACCTTTAATAGCTAAACCTTATATGCCCTACTTATAATAATAAGGCACTACCCCTTAAAATAATTAACCCCTATCTGCTACGCTAGCTACTCCTAGCGCTACTACAACAGGAACCCTAGGAACTTGCTATAATTATAGAAAGCCTAGGCACTTCTCTAGTAACTACCCTAAACCCCCTAGGATTTAGGCTATAGATGTAGAATAGGTTATTAAGAATTCTAAGGAAGAAGAAACCACTAAATTAACTAATTTAGATAGCTATTAGACAGGAAACAACAACGCCTAGAAGGATCCTCCTTCCTAGGCCTAACTTAATATAACCTATTAAACCTTGCCTTAACTAAATTATTTATTAGTTCCTATTTGCTTGCACGTATAACCCTATACCTTAATAGATCTAGTATTCGCCTAAACGCTTTAGTAGATACTAGGGCCTAAGGTTACTTATTCCTTAATTTAAAAATTACTTATAATATCTCTTCTACACTTAGAGTACCTGTCTAAAAGCTACTATACAAGCTTACTATTAAAGGGTTCTAGAATTAGATTACCTCCCTAGTTACCTACTATATTCAGCTTTATATAATAGTTAGTAGCTAAAAGGTTTATAACTACCCCTTTATAATAGTAGACTTAGGTTCTTAGGAGTATATTATTAGACAACACTAGTTAAAATAGTTGTAAATCCTAATTAATACAGATAAATCTTAACTAATCTAGCTAGAGAAATATCCTCTAACCTACAACCCCGCACCTCCTATTCTAGTATAACTCTACTAGCAAGTGCTATCTACTCTAGTTACCTATAATATCTTGTAAAGGGACGCCCTTTAGGATTAAAAGGAGAACTAGAACTAAAATAGTCCTAGTTTAATTAACAGGATACGTAGTATACTTAAAATTCTAGCTACTTATAGGGCTGCTACTAAACCTATTATACTACCTACCCTAGTCTAATCACTAACTATTACCCTACCTGCAAAATTTTAAATTACTATTATTTCTACTAATACTTTCTATTTTAATATAAAAAAATCTTCTAATAAATTCTTTACTACTAGCCTATATAAGATTAAGCGTAGGATTTAAACCCTATCTAAATAGAATACTCTTAACTATAGCTTATTAGATTAGAAGCTCCTATCTAACTATAACTCCTATTAGGACGTCTTAAATAAGGCTAAGGCTAACAAACTTCTAATCTACTAGCCTTATAACTATAAGATAGTCCTAGAGGAACCCCTTCTAAACTACTAGAGTCCCCTCTATTGTTAAAATGCGGAGGAACTCTAGGCTACTAAGGAATATATACAAGAGCACCTATAGAAAGGTTTTATTAAGACTAGTTAGAGCCTATTTGCCTCTCCTATCCTATATATTAAGAAGCTAAATAGAGGCATTAGGATCTATATAGATTACTATAAGCTTAATAGCTTAACGCGAAAGGACGTGTATCTAATACCCTGCATAGACAATCTTTTGTCCTAGCTAGCTAAAGCAAAAATCTTTATAAAATTAGATATTTATGCTGCCTTTAATAAGATCTAAATAGACCCTAACTTAGAGTAGTATACTACTTTCTATATAAGGTATAGTACCTATAAATGCAAAGTCCTACTATTTAGGCTATATAACAGACCTGTAACCTATTAGCGCTATATAAATAATATACTAATAGATTATTTAGATAAATTCTACATCGCCTATCTAGATAATATCCTTATCTACTCTAAGGACCTTGCTACTTATAAGGACTATGTTTAAAAAGTCCTTAAGCGTCTTTATTCTGCTAGATTACAGGCTAATATTAAGAAAAGCAAATTCTATACAACCTATACCTATTACCTTAGATATATCCTTACTAATAAAGGCTTAGAGGTAGATCCTAATAAAGTTAAAGTACTCTAAAACTAGTCCGCTCCTAAGACAATAACTAGAGTAAAGTCCTTCCTAGGATTTACTAGATTCTACTAGCAATTTGTGGAAAACTTCTCTAAGACAGCTAAGCCCTTAACGACTCTCTAGAGCCCTGCTACCCTATTTGTATAGACTTTAGAATGTTAACAAGCCTTTAACTAGCTTAGGAATGCGCTGCTAGCAATCCTAAGCTTAGCTCACTTCTATCCTAAGTATCCTCTAAAACTAGAGATAGACGCCTCTAATAGAGTTATTGTGAATGGCTTGGGCTTATGCCTAAGCCTAGGTCTAACACAAGACAGACTAAGTCTAACACTACTACTAAGCGAACACATTGCACACCTATAAAAAGGCTTAGAGGGCTTACCTCTCCTTTAAGATACTAAATACTATTATTAACGCTTATTGTATTCTCCCTTAAGGCTAGTCTATAATATTTTAGTATCTTCTTCTAAATATACTATAATAGTAATAAGAGATAGACGCGCTAGATGTTTAGAATAATTAGGTGTAACCTAATATAGTAGAAAGGCTAATATAATAGGTCTATAGATTAATAGATATTGCAGGAGGGATATTAACTAGATCACGGAGCATCTTGATCCAATTAACCCTGATTAATACCCCTGTATGACCCACTATCTAATCAACTGCTAGCTCACTGCTAAGTGCCTAATAAAAAGCAGGAGCTCTAGTAAGGAAGGTTTACTAATTATTCACCTTCTAGTAAGGGTAGCTAAAGCTCTATATATATAAGTACGATTGTAGTAGATAAAATCTAATAATCTATCTCCTAAATTATTCCTAACCTTAGTAATCTAGATTTCTATAGTTATAAGCCTGGTTCGCGCTTTACCTTTATAAAGATTGTCCTATCTATTTAAGCGTATTATTTAACTTAGACACTAAGCTAGCAAGCTTTACTTTTTCTTTTATACTATTTCTTAAGTAGAAGCTTACTTATTACTCTTCCACTATAAGCGACTAAATCCTAAAGGGGGATATCCTACTTACTAGATTAACTAACTAGCCTACCTGGTACATTTAATTTAGATACTATACCCTAACTAAAGGGATCTAGGCAGAGGTAGACCCTAAGGCTTAGGATGCTAAAAACCACTTTAAGAATAAACCTATTAAGCCTAACATGCTAATAGATATTACGCTATCTAATATAACAAGCGAGTAGTACAAACTCTAAATAGCTTAGTACTAAGCCTGCTTATTAAATTAGGTATTAAAGTTATTAGTAATCTAAAACCTTTTTATATAGGTTAATAATATAGTAGATTAAGGGATCCTTACCCTAGCCTATATAGAGCTTGTTAATTAAGGAAGAGTAACCCTCTAAGCACTTATCTAAGTGCTCTGCAACAACCTAGCGCTAACTAATTTAAGCGCTGTAACACTAGCAAGATCGCAGTACAAAGCTTATCTTACTAAGGCAAAGATAAGTAGCTAAGACGCTAATTACTAGTAGAAGGAGTAGATAATCCTGTATGCGCGAGTAAAGGTATACAACATTCCTAATATTAAAGGATAGCTTATAGTATAGGATTATCTTAAAGCTCTATCTACTAGGATCTTACTAGATTAGGGTTAAACTATGTTTTAAAGGATTATTAAAAAGTTAGTAATAGGAGAGCTAACTTATAACCTCCCGCAGGTTACTAAGATCTATTTATTACTTCTCTAAGAGAATAATATAAGATTAAGCTCTAAAGGTCCTAGAGTGTTTGCAATAATAGGAGCTCCTCCTTCTAATTAACCTAAGAAGGAGTCTTTATACCTATATAGTAGATCCTACCTATAGAAACCTCCTAAATGCAAAAATATTATTAAAGCTTAGACTAATACAGGTAACAAGCTTACTACTACTTAATAATTAGAGATTAAGAAAAAGATTAATAGGAATCTAAAATTCAAAGAGTTAAGAAAAGCTCTAATTAAGTCCTATCCTATTAATTAAGATTATAGTAGTAAGGCAAGCGCGATCACCTATCTAGGTAGTATCTAGGCGGCACTAATTAACCCTATATTAATAGCGGAGAAAATAAACAGGATCTATTTAACTATAGACTTTAAAGCTTACGCTCTATTAAAGAGCACTATCTTTAATAATAGGGGTGCAATACACCTAGTTAATAATATAAGCTACCTAGAAGAAAGCTTGTTTAGATTAGTTAAATATAAGATAGTTAAAGCAGGAACTTAAGCTTTTCTAATCTTAGGTAGAGGGACTAGAGTAATCCCTAATACTTTTAATAGACTAAGAGGTCTAAAAATAGAAGATTTAGTGCTTACTAACGTGGTGTTAGTAGAAGGTTTTTATGTGAATATTATATTAGAAGCTTAATTACTTAAAGCAGGAGTTTAGTTCCTTAGGCTAGATGCCACCTTATAGTTTAGATTATTAGGAAGGAGCGTTGTATTAGCTAAGTTACTGCGTAAGTTTAACTTAACTTTCCTAGAATATAAGCTCTCTACCCCTTATTAAATAATCTAAAGCATAGTGCCTAAACAACCCTAATAATCCTAGATAACTTACCTAAGACACGATAGTAAGGAGCTTTAGCACTAATAATTAGGCTATTTAGGACCTAAGGCGCTTAAAGCTCTAGTTAAGTTAGTAATAAACGTTAGGATTAAAGGAACTCCTAGGAGCAAATACAAGCACTACGCTATTACACATGCCTAACAGGTTATATTAAGATAACTAAGGGAAAGATTACCACGTCTATACTACTAGGTATTATAGGATCTATTTAATATGCTAATAGGTATAGCTTACAAGCAATAGATCTTAGTATTAAAGTGCAACTACTTAGGAAAGCTTTATACTTATCTACTGTAAGCTAAAAACCTTAATAAGATTATGCAGGTGTTTAAAAATTTTAAGAGCTTAATACTTAACTAATATAAGCTTAGTATAGTTAAGATTATGCAAGATAATAATGTTGCAACGCTCCTATAGTATAGCAAATCTTGCTTTTAGATCTAGGCAGCTTATAATAGTATTAAGATTAAGAGCTTACCTGTATATACCTATAAACCTAATAGAGGAGTAGAAAGAGTAGGGTAGGAGATTATAACAAAAATAATTAAAATAAGGATTAGTACTAACCTACTAATAAAGCTCTAGCCTAAAATTATTAAAGCAGCGACTTGGCTCTATAATATAAGCCTGTCCTATGCTTACAATATAATATTACCTAATAAAGTGCTAGAATATTAGTTTACTAGATACTTTAGGTGGTGGCAACTAGAGTAGATAAGGGAGGCAACTACTAATCTCTGCCCTAATTAGAGCAGAATATACGCCTATAGCTATTAGGCTTACCTTATTAATAGAGATTAAGTAGCTAGGCGTTACAAGAGGGTTTTTAAGGTAAACCCTTAGAGTTATATTAGATATCTAGTAGGATATAGAGCATCTAATATATATAGGATATAGATCCCTTTACTTAATTAGATTATTACAACGCAGAACGTTACCTTTAATAAGGATCTTTTCTATAAAGAGAAAGATCTAGAGCAGCTTTAATAGTTAGAGGCTTAAAAGATAGTTAACATTATTAGCAAAGATAAGATCTATAATACAGGTAAAGCATATAAAGAGCTTAATATCTTTAATTAGCTTTGTATTGCAGTAGAGCAATATAAGGAGTCTAGTAAGTAAGGAGGACTAAACCTAGCGCAGGAGCTAGGGGGTAGGGTAGAGCTAGAGGAGGTAGATAATTAGGCTAGCTAGCCTAGTAATTTACAACCCCCTAAGCAGACACCTCTAGCGTAGGTACTAAGCACGGCTAGCTTGGCATAAAGGATCTATACAAAGTCCCCTAAGCTAATAGGGCTCTAAACTCCTAAACTAACACTAGAACTAAACTTTAGTACAGGAAATAAAGGATCTATACAGGTTATAGATTAAGGTCTTACTACCTAAGATAGTAGTAATCTAACTTACTTTAACGCTATAATAGGTAGCTCCTAGGAAAGACCTAGAGGGGAGAGTGCTATTAGTAGGTCACTCTATAAGAGCACAGAGATAGGTAAGGGCACCCTATCTAGCTCTTATAGGGGTGGTAAGCAGAGCTCCTACCTACCTGCTTTAGGACTAGATTCTATATCTCCTACAGATCCCTTATAAGCGGCACCTAGAGCTCCTAGAAGAAGTAGAAAACTACAAGTTAAAGGACTGCCACTAACGCGTGTTAGTAAGCAAGCTTAGGGACAGGACCCTAATAAACTACTAGGAGGCTCTATAAGTGCAGGGATATATATAGTAATAGATCTATTAGATATAGATCTAATTAGAAATCCCTTATATAATCTTTTAGTATATCCTAAACTAAACGCTATAATCTACGCTATAATCGCAGTAGTAATAGGGAGCAAATCTCCTAAAAACCCTAAAAGAAATACGCACTAGGACGCTCTAAAAAAAGAGTTAAAATAATAGAAGGATCTCTATAACTACTAAATAGGATAGCAATTTAGAGACGTAGCATATAAAGAAATTAATACTCTACTAAAAGCTAGTACCTAGGAGGAGATTAATAGGCTAGCTAAGGGAGAGCGTCTACTCCTAGTTAAATAGGTGTTTATATACAAGCTTAATTAGGATAGTTACCTAATTAAGTGTAAAGCAAGGATAGTAGTAAGAGGAGATCTATAGCTTACTAACTTAATTTATTTAACCTACGCAGCTACCCTAGCAGCTTGAACCTTTAGGACTATAATAGCTATTAGAGCTAAGTTTAACCTTAAGATATATTAATATAACGTTGTTAGAGCTTTCCTTAACACCTTAAGGGATTAACACCCTATAGTTATCTGTGAGCTACCTAAAGGATATTAAATACCTAGGAAGTGCGTTAAGCTTAAACAAGCTTTATATAGACTAAAAGACTTACTATTATTATAGTATAATAAGCTCTTAACTACACTCTAAGAAAATAAGCTTATTACTTCTAAAGAGGAGCTATGCCTATTCTTTAACAGAGATCGCAGTATCTTGTTAATATTCTATGTGGATAATATCCTATCGCTCTATCACCAAAACTACGCAAGCTAAGCTCACAAAATTATCCAAGCTCTAAAGCAAAGATATACTATAGAAGAAAAGGGACCTGTAAGCTAGTTTCTAGGGGTAAGAGTAATCTAGGATAGAAAGAGACAGACAATAACGCTTGTTTATAATAAATATATTAACAAGATTGCAAAGAAATTTAATCTAGTAGAGATAGGAAAATTCCCTACTACACTACTATTAAGTAAAGATATTAAAAAGAGTATAGGAGAAGCCACTAAAAAAGAGATTAAGGACTATCAGGACCGCGTTAGATTAATCCTTTACACCTTAATTATAGTGCGCCCTAATATTGCCTATATAGCCTCCTAGCTCTCCTAATACCTTACTAACCTATCTAAACAACACTTTAATGTGGTTAATTAAGTAATTATCTATCTATACTAAACTTAATACTAATTAATCTAATATAGGAATAGGGATCCTAATAAGCTTATAATATATAGTAATGCGTTATTTGCTAATAATATTAATACTTAGCGATTATTATATAGATACCTAATTACGCTCTTTAGAGGACCTATTATTTAGAAGGCAGCTTAATAAGCAACTATTACTACTTTAACTACTAAGGTAGAGCTCCTTGCGCTTAAGCAAGTAAGCAAAGAAGCAATAGTGTTAAAACGCTTTTTAACTAAAATACACCTCACTTTAGATACTACCTAGATAATTAATTATAATAATTAACAAACTATTAGGTTAGTAGTAGGTAATAATAAAAGGATTACTACTAAGCTATGCTATATAGATATTTAAAATATATAGCTAAGATAAGAGTATATAAAAGGATCTTTCTATATTACCTACCTACCTACTAGTAATATACTAGCTAATAGGCTTACTAAAAACCTAACTATATAATAATTTATAAGGTTTAGAGAGTACCTAAAGTTATATAATAGTAGAGTATATATTATATAGTATTAATTAAAGTAAGGTAGTAAATAAGATCTATTAATATATAATATAAGAAGAACTAACTATAGCCTACCTCTTTATTATTAACTAGGTAGCTTCCCTAAGGAGCTCTATTATGCGTGCAAAGCGTGCCTTAGAGTCTATAGGGAGCTACCTAGGTTGCCCTAACCTAGGATCTATAGGGGGAACCTTAGAGAAGCTAGAGTCCTTATCTTCTAATAAGGAGCTCTAGGCGCCCTTAGCTATAGTAGTAGCCTTACGCGCAAGCTTAGTAGTAGTAGCAGCAGCTTTTACTAGCTCCTGCTATTTAGCCTTACTCTCCTTAAGGAGCACTAAGACCCTCTACTTCTTATTCTTAAGAAGGTCTTAGCTCTTACCTACCTACTTCCTTACTAGGAAGGACAGCGTAGAATATTAGGCAAGCTTAGGGCTATTAGTTTATTAGTATAGATCTTGCTAAGCGTTATAAAGGAAAAATTCTTGTATAGATTATATATATTAGGATATAGCTATACCTAGAGGAGTACTACTAGTACTAAGTCCCCCTACTAGAAGAGTTATAGCACTCGCTATTAGACTTATTAAAGAGCGCGGAGCGTAGATAATTTAGACAAGTTTAAGCATAATAAATACTAGGCTCTCTATAATAGGAGGATCTTAGGGTCTCCTTAGGAGCTAGAGAGGGAGTAGGAGTAGGAGTAGGGATGTAGGGCAGGGTCTAGGGAGGAGCAGGAGCTAGAGTTAGAGCTAAAGTAGCAGGAGCTAGAGTAGGAGCGCCCTTCCTTAGCTTTATAATCTTAACTATAGTAGCTATAGCTATATACTTAGCTACTGCACACTCTGTAATAGCCTTACGCTTAGTAGTAGCACGCTCTTCTTTAGTAGTAGCACGCTCTTCTTTAGTAGTAGTAGCTTTAGTAACTATAGCTTTAGCTGCGTAGGAGGCAATAAGGGTAGTATAGGTAGAGCGAGCGTAAGTAGTAGGTTTTAACTTTAACTAAGATATAGGTTAGTAGGGATATAGGTATAGTTTAGATCTTTAGGGTTATATAATCTTATAACTTAGGCTATAGTAAAAATTATAGTTAGATAGATAGAGTTATAGAGCTTAGTCTAGATAATATCTACGCGCGTAAGCGCAGGCTAAATAAGGAAGGCGCGCTAGTTAGTATCTAAAGGGTAAGCTAATTTAACCCTTTAGATATATAACGCTCTAATTAGCTATACTACCTACTAACTATAAGTGTAACTATAATAATAAAAGATCTACCTATACCTAGGGGGTGTGTTATAGGAGGGATATTAACTAGATTATAGAGCATCTTAATCTAATTAACCCTAATTAATACCCCTGTATAACCTACTATCTAATTAACTGCTAGGTTACTGCTAAGTGCCTAATAAAAAGCAGGAGCTCTAGTAAGGAAGGTTTACTAATTATTTACCTTCTAGTAAGGGTAGCTAAAGCTCTATATATATAAGTACAATCGTAGTAGATACAATCTAATAATTTATCTCCTAAATCATTCCTAACCTTAGTGATCCAAATTTCCACAATAGAATAATAGGCTTAAGACTCTGCTATAATAGCTATACTATATTAATAGAACAAGGAAATACGCAATTAGATTCTATCCTAACCCTCCTCTAAGCCTACTAGGTTTAATAATATACTACCTCCGCCCCCTCCTATCTTATATTATAAACCCTTCCTAGTTAGCTTACTATATAATAGCACTAAGGCAAACTTCTCCTCCTAGTAAATAACTATAGAGTTTAAACTACGTGCAGACAAGGTCTTTATTAGGGATAAGGAGGCAAGGTTTATATATATTTAGTCCTAGTTATTACCTATAGTCTAGCGCGCTATAGCACTATACTTTAAGGATAGTGCACGCAAGCGTTAGGATATAAGCAGGTTTCTTAACTACCTAGCGTTTTATTATAGTAACTATTACAGGCAGGAGCGCGCCTAAGTTATATTAGAATACTTATATTAGGGCTAAAATTAGCCTTTTATAGAGTTCTTTATAAATTTTATATAGCTTCTTATATAATTAGGAGGTTTATACTAGAATAATAAATAGAAGCTTTTAGAACTTTAGCAATCTCTTAATAGTTATATACGCTTAGTTTCCCTTAATAGGGGAGTCTCTAGGACAAACTATAATCTAGCTATAGAGGAATATAAGATAATTGCAGTAGATATTAAAATAGCCTCTCTAGAACTAGGTTTTCTTTAGGCTAGTAAGTCTAAGGAACCCTAGTAGAAGTCTACCTTAGATTAGGATAGTAATATAAATATAGTAAAAGTAGTAGCCTTATTAAGTACACCTACTAAACTACTAATATTACGTCCTAACTAGATCCTATAGGACCTGTTTAATACATAGAAACTAGCAAAGGTCTATACCTAGTGTAGATAGGGTAGTTATTTTATACATGCATGTCCTAATACCCTATTACTATAACTAGTAGGTTTTAAGATAGTTGCAGTATTAGTAAGCGGCCCTAATTTAGAAAACTAGCTGCCCCTAACCCTAGGCTAAGTTAGGGGTATAAGGAGGACACTATAATAGAGGAATTATTAATAGTAGAGGCTATTAAGTGTCCCCTAGATATTAAGGTAGGGTTAAATAATCCTCCCTTCTTTATTCCCCTCCTCCTAGGTAGAGTAGAGAACGTGTAAGTAATAGTTAATTTAGGGTACTAGTATTTTAGTGTAGTTAAGGAAAAGTTAGCAAGATAGATTAGTAGGAACTTTATAGACATTCCCCCGCGACCCTTATAACATACCTAGGGAATTACTAAGGGTACAAGAATTTTATAGTTAGTAGTATTAGACTATAATTTAGATAGTTAGCGGTCTTAGCTTTTAGCCTATATAGTACCTAGTCTCTCCTATTAACTAATACTAGGTAGACTATAGCTATGTAGAGAAGGCGTTGTTATAGATATTCTACAAGGCGAATTAATAATTAGGAAGGCAGGAAATATAGTAGTATAAGAGAGCGGGAGACGCCTATATCCTACCTGTATCTCTATTATCTTAGGTTTAGTTATAGCAGGGTTGCTAAATTAAGGATCCTAATAGGAAGATATATAGGTATAAATTTTTATAATAAATATACTAGATATTTTATAGGTAATATATAACTTACACCTAATAAAATATCTAGGAAGTATTAATAAGGGAAGTCCTATTAATATACACACTATCTATATTACTAGTAATACAGTTCCCTATAAACCTAAGTATAAAACTAAAAAGATAAAGTTACTACTAGAACTATAAGAGTTTAAGGACCTGTTTAACAAAGAGTTAGTAAGTAGTTTACTACCTTATTAAGGTAGTATAGATTACTATATTTAGTTAATAACTCTCCTAGATAGAACCTAGCTTAACCCCCTATAGGGTCCCCTATACCCTATATCGCGTGATTAATTACTAGAACTAAGAACACAACTTACTAGATTAATAGACAAGGGCTAGATCTAAGCAAGCTCTTCTATAGCTAAAGCTCTAGTATTACTAGTAAAGAAGCTATTAGGTAGTTAGCGCCTTTATATAGATTACTAGATACTTAATAGTATAATAACCTTAGACTAATACCTACTACTACTTATTAAGGAAACTTTACGTATACTATCTAGCGTAAATTAGTTTATAAAAGTAGATATTTGCGCTACCTTTTATAAAGTTAGAATAGTAGAAGGTTATAAGTCCTTAATAGCTTTCTACACCTAGTTTAGGTTGTATAAATAGTTAGTATATCTATTTAGTCTTAGTAGTGCACTATCTACTTTCTAATAATATATTAATACTACGCTTATAGAGTTACTTAGATTATATATAATAGCCTACCTTAATAATATCCTAATTTATTTAGGAGGAGACTAGTTTAACTATATAGAAAAAGTAAAGCGTATACTTATACTATTAAAAGAAGTAGGACTACACCTAGACTTAGAGAAATGTGCTTTTAGTGTTAAGAAGGTACGCTACCTAGGCTATATTATTAAGGTAGGCAAATTACTTAGACCTAACCCTAAAAAGCTTAGGGTAGTAGAGGAATAGGAATCCCCTAGGAATATAAGAGAGGTAAGAAGTTTTCTAGGTTTTGCTAACTTCTACTATAATTTTATTATAAAGTTTTCTAAAGTAGTAGCACCTTTAAACTAACTAACTAGGAAGAACACCCTATTCTAATAGGGAGAGGAAGAATAAAGTATATTTAATGCGCTAAAAAAGGTGTTTATATTAAGACTAGTATTAATATAATACAACCTAGCTAAAGAAATATTATTAGAAGTAGACTATTTAGGATACGCTCTTAGGGGTTGCTTATTATAAAAAGTTAGGGGCGTCTAGTACCTAGTCACTTACTACTCTATAGTACTAACGCTAGAGAGACAAAACTACACTATATATAACAAGGAATTGCTAGCTATTATTAAGTGTCTTAAAAGTTAGTTAGTAGAGTTATAGAGCGTTTATAAGCTATTTACAATATTTATAGACTATAAAAACTTAGAGTACTTTACTAGCCTTTAAAGCTTAAGTAAGTAATAGTGCTACTAGGTAGAGGAACTTTTAAAATACTAGTATATCCTATAGTATAGACCTAGCTGTCTTGCAGGACAACCTAATACCTTAAGTAGGCAACTATAAGATTTAAACTCTCTAAAGTAATACTATTATTAGTAATACGCCCTAAATTAATTTAGGTTGCAGTGTTAGAAGTAAAGGAGGCGTCTAAGTTACTAAAGGGCGCTAGCCTCTTTGCTAACCTATATATATAGATACTATAGGATAATGCAGTACTAGAAGATAAGATATAGTAAGTACGTCTTAATATAGTTTAGAAAGGCGCTAGGTCTTTCCTAGTTTTAGCTAACACAAAGCAACAGATTAGGGACTATATAATTAGCGTACACGGCACTTTGCTTTAGAGGGGCGTTATTTAGTTACTAATATAGGAACCCCTTATAACTACTATTATATAGCAACTATATAAATTAGGTTTAGTAGGATATCTAGGAAAGAATATAATATTTTAAATACTACGCCACAACTATTATTAGGATAGAATATTAGGAGATATTACGTAGTATGTTTAGAACTACTATTATTATAGTGCTTATATCTCCTAGAAGCGCTAATAGGGTCTATTATAACCTATACTAGTTGCGTTATAATACTAGTCCTAAATATCTATAGATTTTATAGTTAACCTACCTATAAAAGATAATAGCAAACCTTAGTTCCTATTAGTTATTACTAATAGATTATCTAAATATATTTAGCTTAAAGTAACAGTGTCTATAGTAGCTAATTATTATGCAAGGATCTTTTAGGACAACTAGTAGTAGTTCTAGGGCTTCCTATCCTCTATTATTACTAACTAAGGCTTAGACTAGTTAGGATCCTTCTAGATAATATTATACTAGATAATAAAGATAAACTAGTTACTATCTACTATATACTACCCCTAGATAGACAGTAGGATAGAGCAGGTAAACTAAGAAGTGTAGGCAGTGCTACCTATAATAGTATGCTTTAAGCAGACTAAATAGCCTAACTACCTACTAGCCTGCTAACTTGCACTTAATAATAGGGACTATAGTATAACTAGTGTGGAAATTTAGATCACTAAGGTTAGGAATAATTTTGGAGATAGATTATTAGATTGTATCTACTACGATTGTACTTATATATATAGAGCTTTAGCTACCCTTACTAGAAGGTAAATAATTAGTAAACCTTCCTTACTAGAGCTCCTGCTTTTTATTAGGCACTTAGCAGTAATCTAGCAGTTAATTAGATAGTAGGTTATATAGGGGTATTAATTAGAGTTAATTAGATTAAGATGCTCTATAATCTAGTTAATATCCCTCCTATAACACACCCCCTAGGTATAGGTAGATCTTCTATTATTATAGTTATACTTATAGTTAGTAGGTAGTGTAGCTAATTAGAGTGTTATATATCTAAAGGGTTAAATTAGCTTACCCTTTAGATACTAACTAGCGCGCCTTCCTTATTTAGCCTGCGCTTACGCGTGTAGATATTATCTAGACTAAGCTCTATAACTCTATCTACCTAACTATAATCTTTACTATAGCTTAAATTATAAGATTATATAACCCTAAAGATCTAAAATATACTTATATCCCTACTAACCTATATCTTAGTTAAAGTTAAAAACTGCTACTTACACTTGCCCTACCTATACTACCCTTATTACCTCCTACGCTACTAAAGCTACTATTACTAAAGCTACTACTACTAAAGAAGAGCGTGTTACTACTAAGCGTAAGGCTATTATAGAGTGTGTAGTAGCTAAGTATATAGCTACTACTACTATAGTTAAGATTATAAAGCTAAGGAAGGGCGCTCCTACTCTAGCTCCTACTACTCTAGCTCTAACTCTAGCTCCTGCTCCTCCCTAGACCCTACCCCCTATCCCTACTCCTACTCCTACTCCCTCTCTAGCTCCTAAGGAGACCCTAAGATCCTCCTATTATAGAGAGCCTAGTATTTATTATACTAAAACTTATCTAAATTATCTACGCTCTACGCTCTTTAATAAGTCTAATAGCAAGTGCTATAACTCTTCTAGTAGGGGGACTTAGTACTAGTAGTGCTTCTCTAGGTATAGCTATATCCTAATATATATAATCTATATAAGAATTTTTCCTTTATAACGCTTAGTAAGATCTATACTAATAAACTAATAGCCCTAAGCTTACCTAACGTTCTACGCTGTCCTTCCTAGTAAGGAAGTAGGTAGGTAAGAGCTAAGACCTTCTTAAGGATAAGAAGTAGAGGGTCTTAGTGCTCCTTAAGGAGAGCAAGGCTAAGTAGCAGGAGCTAGTAAAAGCTACTACTACTACTACTAAGCTTACGCGCAAGGCTAATACTATAGCTAAGGGCGCCTAGAGCTCCTTATTAGAAGATAAGGACTCTAGCTCCTCTAAGGTTCCCCCTATAGATCCTAGGTTAGGGTAACCTAGGCGGCTCCCTATAGACTCTAAGGCACGCTTCTTACGCGTGATAGAGCTTCTTAGGGAAGCTACCTAGTTAATAATAGAGAGGTAGGCTATAGTTAGTTATTCTTATATTATATATTAATAGATCTTATATACTACCTTACTTTAATTAACGCTATATAATATATACTCTACTATTATATAACTTTAGGTGCTCCCTAAACCTTATAAATTATTATATAGTTAGGTTTTTAGTAAGCCTATTAGCTAGTATATTACTAGTAGGTAGGTTAGTAATATAGAAAGATCCCTTTATATACTCTTATCTTAGCTACATGTTTTAAATATCTATATAGCGTAGCTTAGTAGTGATCCTTTTATTATTACCTACTACTAACCTAATAGTTTATTAATTATTATAATTAATTATCTAGGTAGTATCTAAAGTGAGGTGTATTTTAGTTAAAAAGCGTTTTAACACTATTGCTTCTTTGCTTACTTGCTTAAGCGCAAGGAGCTCTACCTTAGTAGTTAAAGTAGTAATAGTTGCTTATTAAGCTGCCTTCTAAATAATAGGTCCTCTAAAGAGCGTAATTAGGTATCTATATAATAATCGCTAAGTATTAATATTATTAGCAAATAACGCATTACTATATATTATAAGCTTATTAGGATCCCTATTCCTATATTAGATTAATTAGTATTAAGTTTAGTATAGATAGACAATTACTTAATTAACCGCATTAAAGTATTGTTTAGATAGGTTAGTAAGGTATTAGGAGAGCTAGGAGGCTATATAGGCAATATTAGGGCGCACTATAATTAAGGTGTAAAGGATTAATCTAACGCGCTCCTGATAGTCCTTAATCTCTTTTTTAGTTGCTTCTCCTATGCTCTTTTTAATATCTTTACTTAATAGTAGTATAGCAGGGAATTTTCCTATCTTTGCTAGATTAAATTTCTTTGCAATCTTGTTAATATATTTATTATAAATAAGTGTTATTGTCTATCTCTTTCTATCCTAGATTACTCTTACCCCTAGAAACTAGCTTACAGGTCCCTTTTCTTCTATAGTATATCTTTGCTTTAGAGCTTAGATAACTTTATAAGCTTAACTTGCGTAGTTTTAGTAATAGAGTAATAGGATATCGTCTATATAGAATATTAACAAGATACTGTAATCTCTATTAAAGAATAGGTATAGCTCCTCTTTAGAAGCAATAAGCTTATTTTCTTAGAGTGTAGTTAAGAGCTTATTATACTATAATAATAGTAAGTCTTTTAGTCTATATAGAGCTCGTTTAAGCTTAACGCACTTCCTAGGTATTTAATATCCTTTAGGTAGCTTATAGATAACTATAGGGTATTAATCCCTTAAGGCGTTAAGGAAAGCTCTAATAACGTTATATTAATATATCTTAAGGTTAAACTTAGCTTTAATAGCTATTATAGTCCTAAAGGTTTAAGCTACTAGGGTAGCTGCGTAGGTTAAATAAATTAAGTTAGTAAGCTATAGATCTCCTCTTACTACTATCCTTACTTTACACTTAATTAGGTAACTATCCTAATTAAGCTTATATGTAAACACCTATTTAAGTAGGAGTAGACACTCTCCCTTAGTTAGCCTATTAATCTCCTCCTAGGTACTAGCTTTTAGTAAAGTATTAATTTCTTTATATACTATATCTCTAAATTGCTGTCCTATTTAGTGGTTATAGAGATCCTTCTATTATTTTAACTCTTTTTATAGAGCGTCCTATTGCGTATTTCTTTTAGGGTTTTTAGGAGATTTGCTCCCTATTACTACTACAATTATAGCGTGGATTATAGCGTTTAGTTTAGGATATACTAAAAGATTATGCAAGGGATTTCTAATTAGATCTATATTTAATAGATCTATTACTATATATATCCCTATACTTATAGAGCCTCCTAGTAGTTTATTAGAGTCCTATCCCTAAGCTTGCTTACTAACACGCGTTAGTGCTAGTCCTTTAACTTATAGTTTTCTGCTTCTTCTAGGAGCTCTAGGTGCCGCTTATAAGGGATCTGCAGGAGATACAGAATCTAGTCCTAAAGTAGGTAGGTAGGAGCTCTGCTTACCACCCCTATAAGAGCTAGATAGGGTGCCCTTACCTATCTCTGTGCTCTTATAGAGTGACCTACTAATAGCACTCTCCCCTCTAGGTCTTTCCTAGGAGCTACCTATTGTGGCGTTAAAGTAAGTTAGATTACTACTATCTTAGGTAGTAAGACCCTAATCTATAACCTACATAGATCCTTTATTTCCTGTACTAAAGTTTAGTTCTAGTGTTAGTTTAGGAGTTTAGAGCCCTATTAGCTTAGGGGACTTTGTATAGATCCTTTATGCCAAGCTAGCCGTGCTTAGTACCTACGCTAGAGGTGTCTGCTTAGGGGGTTATGAATTACTAGGCTAGCTAGCCTAATTATCTACCTCCTCTAGCTCTACCCTACCCCCTAGCTCCTGCGCTAGGTTTAGTCCTCCTTGCTTACTAGACTTCTTATATTACTCTACTATAATATAAAGCTAATTAAAGATATTAAGCTCTTTATATACTTCTCCTGTATTATAGATCTTATCTTTACTAATAATATTAACTATCTTTTAAGCCTCTAACTATTAAAGCTGCCCTAGATCTTTCTTTTTATAGAAAAGATCCTTATTAAAGGTAATATTCTGCGTTATAATAATCTAATTAAGCAAGGGGATCTATATCCTATATATGTTAGATGCTCTATATCCTACTAGATATCTAATATAACCCTAAGGGTTTACCTTAAAAACCCTCTTGTAACGCCTAGCTACTTAATCTCTGTTAAGGGGGTAAGCTTAACAGCTATAGGCGTATATTCTGCTCTAATTAGGGCAGAGATTAGTAGTTGCCTCCCTTATCTACTCTAGTTGCCACCACCTAAAGTATCTAGTAAACTAATATTCTAGCACTTTATTAGGTAATATTATATTGTAAGCATAGGACAGGCTTATATTATAGAGCTAAGTCGCTGCTTTAATAATTTTAGGCTAGAGCTTTATTAGTAGGTTAGCACTAATCCTTATTTTAATTATTTTTGTTATAATCTCCTACCCTACTCTTTCTACTCCTCTATTAGGTTTATAGGTATATACAGGTAAGCTCTTAATCTTAATACTATTATAAGCTGCCTAGATCTAAAAGCGAGATTTGCTATACTATAGGAGCGTTGCAACGTTATTATCTTATATAATCTTAATTATTCTAAGCTTATATTAGTTAAGTATTAAGCTCTTAAAATTTTTAAACACCTGCATAATCTTATTAAGGTTTTTAGCTTATAGTAGATAAGTATAAAGCTTTCCTAAGTAGTCGCACTTTAATACTAAGATCTATTACTTGTAAGCTATACCTATTAGCATGTTAAATAGATCCTATAATACCTAGTAGTATAGACGTGGTAATCTTTCCCTTAGTTATCTTAATATAACCTGTTAGGCATGTGTAATAGCGTAGTGCTTGTATTTGCTCCTAGGAGTTCCTTTAATCCTAACGTTTATTACTAACTTAACTAGAGCTTTAAGCGCCTTAGGTCCTAAATAGCCTAATTATTAGTGCTAAAGCTCCTTACTATCGTGTCTTAGGTAAGTTATCTAGGATTATTAGGGTTATTTAGGCACTATGCTTTAGATTATTTAATAAGGGGTAGAGGGCTTATATTCTAGGAAAGTTAAGTTAAACTTGCGCAGTAACTTAGCTAATACAACGCTCTTTCCTAATAATCTAAACTACAAGGTAGTATCTAGCCTAAGGAACTAAACTCCTGCTTTAAGTAATTAAGCTTCTAATATAATATTTATATAAAAACCTTCTACTAACACTACGTTAGTAAGCACTAAATCTTCTATTTTTGGACCTCTTAGTCTATTAAGAGCATTAGGGATTACTCTAGTCCCTCTACCTAAGATTAGAAAAGCTTAAGTTCCTGCTTTAACTATCTTATATTTAACTAATCTAAACAAGCTTTCTTCTAGGTAGCTTATATTATTAACTAGGTGTACTACACCCCTATTATTAAAGATAGTGCTCTTTAATAGAGCGTAAGCTTTAAAGTCTATAGTTAAATAGATCCTGTTCGTTTTCTCTGCTATTAACATAGGGTTAATTAGTGCCGCCTAGATACTGCCTAGATAGGTAATCGCGCTTGCCTTACTACTATAATCTTAATTAATAGGATAGGACTTAATTAGAGCTTTTCTTAACTCTTTAAATTTTTAATTCCTATTAATCTTTTTCTTAATCTCTAATTATTAAGTAGTAGTAAGCTTATTACCTGTATTAGTCTAAGCTTTAATAATATTTTTATATTTAGGAGGTTTCTATAGGTAGGATCTACTATATAGGTATAAAGACTCCTTCTTAGGTTAATTAGAAGGAGGAGCTCCTATTGTTGCAAACACTCTAGGACCTTTAGAGCTTAATCTTATATTGTTCTCTTAGAGAAGTAATAAATAGATCTTAGTAACCTGCAGGAGGTTATAAGTTAGCTCTCCTATTACTAACTTTTTAATAATCCTTTAAAACATAGTTTAACCCTAATCTAGTAAGATCCTAGTAGATAGAGCTTTGAGATAATCCTATACTACAAGCTGTCCTTTTATATTAGGAAGGTTATATACCTTAGCTTACGTATATAGGATTATCTACTCCTTCTACTAGTAATTAGTGTCTTAGCTACTTATCTTTGCCTTAGTAAGATAAGCTTTGTACTACGATCTTGCTAGTGTTACAGCGCTTAAATTAGTTAGCGCTAGGTTATTGCAGAGCACTTAGATAAGTGCTTAGAGGGTTACTCTTCCTTAATTAACAAGCTCTATATAGGCTAGGGTAAGGATCCCTTAATCTACTATATTATTAACCTATATAAAAAGGTTCTAGATTGCTAATAACTTTAATACCTAATCTAATAAGCAGGCTTAGTACTAAGCTATTTAGAGTTTGTACTGCTTGCTTGTTGTATTAGATAGCGTGATATCTGTTAGCATGTTAGGCTTAATAGGTTTATTCTTAAAGTGGTTTTTAGTATCCTAAGCCTTAGGGTCTACCTCTGCCTAGATCCCTTTAGTTAGGGCATAGTATCTAAATTAAATATACTAGGTAGGCTAGTTAGTTAATCTAGTAAGTAGGATATCCCCCTTTAGGATTTAGTCGCTTATAGTAGAAGAGTAATAAGTAAGCTTCTACTTAAGAAATAGTATAAAGAAAGAGTAAAGCTTGCTAGCTTAGTAACTAAGTTAAACAATACGCTTAAATAGATAGGACAATCTTTAATAAGGTAAAGCGCGAACTAGGCTTATAACTATAGAAATTTAGATTACTAAGGTTAGGAATGATTTAGGAGATAGATTATTAGATTATATCTACTATAATTAGACTTATATATATAGAGCTTTAGCTACCCTTACTAGAAGGTGAATAATTAGTAAACCTTCCTTACTAGAGCTCCTGCTTTTTATTGGGCACTTGGCAGTAAGCTAGCAGTTGATTAGATAGTGGGTCATACAGGGGTATTGATTAGGGTTAATCGGATCAAGATGCTCCGTGATCTAGTTAATATCCCTCCTGCAACAAGTAGCTATACGCTTAGCTACTACACGCTCTATAATAGCCTTACGCTTAGTAGTAGCGCGCTCTTCTTTAGTAGTAGTAGCTTTAGTAATAGTAGCTTTAGCAGCGTAGGAGGTAATAAGGGCAGCGCAGGTAGAGCAAGCGTAAGTAGCAGATTTTAACTTTAACTAAGATATAGGTTAGTAGGGATATAGGTATAGTTTAGATCTTTAGGGTTATATAATCTTATAATTTAAGCTATAGTAAAGATTATAGTTAGGTAGATAGAGTTATAGAGCTTAGTATAGATAATATCTAAGCGCGCAAGCGCAGGCTAAATAAGGAAGGCGCGCTAGTTAGTATCTAAAGGGTAAGCTAATTTAACCCTTTAGATATACAACGCTCTAATTAGCTACACTACCTACTAACTATAGGCGTAACTATAATAATAAAAGATCTACCTATACCTAGGGGGTGTCTTGCAGGAGGGATATTAACAGATTATAGAGTATCTTAATCTAATTAATTCTAATTATTACCCCTATATAACCTACTATCTAATTAACTACTAGCTTACTGCTAAGTGCCTAATAAAAGGCAGGAGCTCTAGTAAGGAAGGTTTACTAATTATTTACCTTCTAGTAAGGGTAGCTAAAGCTCTATATATATAAGTCTGATTATAGTAGATATAATCTAATAATCCATCTCCTAAATCATTCCTAACCTTAGTAATCTACATTTCCACACTTACTAAATAACTACTCTCTTGCTACTATAGCAAGGCCCCTCCCTTACTAACCTATTAACTTTAGTCTCTACTATAAGAGGCCTTCTAAACGTTTATACTCCTTATATAGTGCTACTATTACCTACTAGTACTATATATCTCCTAAAATATTAGCTATTTTGCTCTACTTTACTATAGCTAATAGCTAACAAAAGCTCCCAACCTTAATTCCTGTAAGTGCAAGGCTTATTCCCTGCCCTACGCCACGTGTCTAGGTAAGCTAGGTTGCTAGCATACTTTTATTACCTGTGGCACATTCTATTATACTAGCGTCTATTAGCCCTAGCACCTACACCCCTATATTTGCAAAGAGCCTCTTACCCTCTTAATAAAGTTCTTGCTAGGTATCTAAGATAACACGCTAATCCTATAAATAGTTAACTATAGCTACTATACTTGCCTAGTGTATTATTTTAGTAACTTCCTTTATATTAATACTATGTAATAACTTTGCAAACACTTAGTATTATTACTTAGTAGAATTATATATAAGATATTCTTGCTTAGCTTTAATAAAGTCCTATATATTTATAATAGCCTCTAATATAGCAATATTAAACTTCTCCTCAAGTTGCTTGTTAACTTAGTAAGTTGTAGGTTCTTTACAGGTATAGGTGCGTTTTGCGGCGTTTTTATTAAAGGAATCTAGCACTACGCTAATAGCTTCCTTATAGATATTATTAACAAGTTATAAAAGCTAGTCCTTACTAATATATTAATATATCTATTTTAGTGCAGCGTTTAGGTTGTATGCAATAAATGCTTAGATAGGCTTTGCTATGTAGGTAATAAAGTAGAATTTTAGTTTGTCCTAGTCTACCTTATTAAACACACCATAGACTAGGTAAGAAAGGTTAGTGTTGCCCTTAATCTCTACTAGAGACAATCCTATAGTCCCTTAGGTTATAGTATAGGTAGTAGTGAACTGTTAGGGAGAGTAACCTATTTAAACGAGGAGAAGAGGGAGGGGTAATGTTTAATAGTAGTGATCCTATAGTAGAGGATATGAATTTAATGCAGGATTATAAGAGAAAAGTTAATATTATAGAGTTAAAGTGAAGTCCCTAGGAGTTATCCTATTCTATCCTCTAATCCTTTATGCCTTTATACTATTTAATCTGCCTAACTTTTTAGGCTAAGCCTTGTTTTTCTCCTATATATCCTATGCTACGGCACAAACCTCCCCCTCCTTTAAGCTTGGCCCTATTAAGCTTGGCCCTTACTCTCCTCCTCTAGGTCTGCGACCCTGGTTCCTAGCTTATTAAGCTTTAGGTAAGGGAGTAGGAGTATCTAGGGTCTCTAATCTTAAACCTAAACTTAACAAGACAGTTCTCCTCTACGCCCTTACTAGGCTTCCTGTATAGCCTGGCCCTAAGCGCCTAGATCCCTCTGCCTTCTGTTCCTCTTTGATCCTTTATCTATCTAATTTACCTAATTCTTCTATACTTCTTTAAATCTAATTAGGAGCTTAGTGTAGTTATCTTAGTCCTTATTATTAAAAGAAACTAAGCCTTAGATTATCTTAAGCCCTCGTTCTAACTACGCTGCCTTAGAAAGGTTTACCTCTACGTGACAAAAGAATGTCTAGTCTCCTACCTAGGCGTACTTAGTGTAGTATAGGTATAAGATTAGGTTTATAGTTTCCTAGATTATAGCGTATTAGAGCTAGTATCCTATATCCCCTTATACTAGCTATTAAATAATAGAGTAGTATATAGTCCTGTACTACCCTAAATTAGCTACCTACTTTATCTCCCTTAAGTGCTATTTGTATATCTTAAAGCACTTATCTACTATCCTTACTAGTTCTAGGTCTTTATAGATCTAGGTAAAGGTATCTAGGGTTATGCTTCCTTTCTATAAGAAGCCTTAGTAACTCTACTTAAATCTTATTACCTATTATAGTTAGGCCTAGTTAATTATTAGTGCTATCTTCTTAGGCTAGTAGCTATAAGCTTACAAATCCTTAGAGGTGTAATCTTAGTTAAACAGCTTAGTAAAAGCTACTACAGTAACTAGGTTAGCTTGCAAATTTCCCTATTCTCTAGGCTTATAGTATAGCAAGTTTAGCTATCTATTGCTTGCCTCTATATTTAGAGTCTAAGTGTAGAGCCCTATCTTGCTAGTAATAAACTTTAAGTGGCTAAAGTATACCTAATTTAAATCCTGCACTATCCTCCCCTTAGCATCCTAGATAGTGCTATAATTAGTGACTTTATAGTACTATGCTTTAACTAGCTTCCTTTGCTTAGTGTTATTAAGTGCGCTACTCCTAATCCTAGCAGTAATTAACTATAGTGCGGAGCGTTAGTTTTTACACTAATAGGGCGCTTTATTCTTAACTATAGCATACTTATCTTTAGTAATACCCTCTTCTTCTAGTATTATTATCTTAGTGTCTAGAGTTTTATTAAGTTCCTTAAGTAGTCTAGGTAATATATTGCGCAATTTATTTATTACCTCTATGTTAGTATCCTATAGTTCTAGGCCTATCCTTTTTAAGAGCTAGGCGGCGTGTCTTCCTTAGGCTCTTATTATTATTTGCATAGGGGATTCTGCTAGGGATTCTTCCTCTAGGATATAGGCGGCTAATTTAATTTCTCCTAGGGTAGTATCTAGTATATCCTCTACCCTCTTCTTATAACTCTATAACTCCCTTACTATACTTCTTAACCTTAATAGTCCTCTATTCTAGACCACACTCCTATCTAGTAGTATAGTCTAGGCGCGCCTAGTGTAGTATATAGTCCTAGGTAGCTAGTTATAACCTAGATTCTTAATCTCTTATACTACCCTCTCCTCCTCTACTTTCTTTTTAGCTACTTCTCTGCTTCCTTATAGAGAGCTAGCTAGAATATCTTTAATTTCTTTTAGCACTAGTATCCTATAGTTTATTAATAACTTTATACCTTCTTTCTATATCTATTTACTAGGGGGGATTATACTAAGTAGTACCTCTACCTAGTTCTCTAACTTCCTATACTATTACAGTATTAGGCGCTAAATCTTAGTATAAGTACTATCCTCTTCCCTATAGTGTATATTAAAGTTGCAAGGGTTGCTTATACCTTTAAGCGTTAGTCTAGGTAAGGTATATAGGCCTATTATATAGTAATAAATAATTGCCCTAATATATTATAAGAAATAGTCTTCTAGTTCCTCCTTAGCCTTTAAGATAGTATCTACCTTTCCTATTAGCTTAGCAATTATAACCTAGACCCTATGCTAGTTAGTAATATTAATAAAATTGTCTTTTAACTAGTTTTACCCCTATATTCTATAGTATACCTCTAAGTTTAGGAAGCTAGCAAGCTAGTCTAGACCTATATAATATAGGAGGTACCTTACGTCTATGTATTCTTACTATGTCTAACTAACTTATAGGGTAAATTAGCTTAGGTATTTCTAACTAAATTTAGTATAATTAGCGCGGATATACTATATTACTAAGCATATTTTATTAAGTTGCTTCTTATGTATATTGCGCGCTTCCTTTATAAATAGGTACTATAACCTAAAATTAGCTACACTACTATATAACTATATAAGTGCTAGGCTAGACTCTATAAAGCTCCCTACTACTATTATTAATTCTAAAGTTTTATTAAAGTGCTCCCCTAGTGCTCCTTTAAAGTTATCTATAATATTCCTCTATTATATAATAGTGCTTACACGCATCTTATTAATCTAGCTACCTATAGTTACACCTCCTTTCTATAGAAGAGGGATACCTTTATAAAGCGCCTAGGTCTGCGCGTTAAACTCTTTAGGCTAAACTAAGTCTAACTTTTTAATAGCTAAAAGACTCCTCTATTATAATATATGCTAATAGTCTAGTGCAAAACTTCTAGGTATTATAGGGTATAGCTATAACCCTCTAGGTTATAGGCTTAACCTTAGGGACTATAGGGAACCTATTAATATTAGGGATTCTAGTAAGCCTAGCTTAACTACTAGCTATTTTCCTTTCTAGACTTCTAATAACTATTTACGACTTATTATTTTATTTAGGATCTTCTAGTAATAGCTTTATTAGATACTTATAGTTTTATTAGATATCTAATTTTTTTAGTATAATTTATTATAGTAGTAGTAGCGCAGGTAGAATATATATAGGAGCACGTATGCCTTCTTATTATACTTACGCCTTCCTATTATTCTCCTACCTTTACTTTATTCTACCTTTACTTATTTATTATCCTTCTACTTTTACTTATTTATTGCCCTCCTACCTTTACTTTCTTATTATCCTTATTATAATTACTTATCTACGCGCAGGTAGGTAGATAGTATAGCTAATTAGAGTGTTATATATCTAAAGGGTTAAATTAGCGCACCCTTTAGATACCTATTTAGGACTAGCGCGCTTCCTGCCTTCCCCCTACTAATCTTGCGCCTATTCTATAGCGCATCTTTTCCTAAGTTTTAATACTAAAGTATTAATACTATTAACTCTTAATTAATAATTATCCTCCTCTTAATTACTTTTACTAGAATCTAAGATATTAAAATATTAGTATTCTACTTATTCTTTATCTAAGAGCGTCCTAGGCCTAATCTTAAGAGTAGGACTGCCTATATCTAGTCGCAGGATTTCCTAGTCCTAATTCTCTAATTTAACTTCCTTATTTTCTTCTCTTCCCTCTATACCTAACTTATTAAACTACGTAGGTAGCACTTAGAAGATATGCCTATTTTCTTATAGTGCCCTATCCTACAACTTTATAAGCCCTTAGTCTTCCTAGTTTACTTTATCCTAGCTTCTCTAGTAGAAGATCTTTATCCTCTAGCCTAGCGTTATATATATAAACTTAGTTCTATCTAAATCTTTTAGCTAATACGTCCCTAACTCTAGAAAGCTCTACGCTACTAGGTATAGACCTAGCTATTTGTTACTAAGTTTCCTATCTCTAGATATATCTATCTAGTAGACTAAATCCTATAGCAGTACTAATAAGCTAGGGCTAATTTCCTCTCTTTAAATTTCCTTATAGTTGTCCTAATATTCTTTCTTCTATAAGCGCAGCCTCTTAATTCTTAACACTATATCTTTAAGAAACTAATCTCTTAGGTTAACCTAGGTGGCCCTTACTATTAGTAGCTAAGCCCTATCTATTATCTGCCTAAAGGGAAGCGTCTGCTATATTAGAAGAGCTAGTTTAATTAGGAGCACTAGGTTCTAACTAGTAACTAGCTAGTATATAGAGTATCTAGTATTTTATTAAATAGATATTTAGTTAGCTAGGAGTACTATTAGTAGATTAGAGACCTAGCTCCCCTAGAGCTTTATAAGTGCGTTAATAACTAGTTTCTACCCTCCTTTAACTTTTCTATTAGCCTAAGGGTTATAGGTAGAGATCTAAACCCTACGTATACTATAGATAGTAGCTAAATAACCTTTTAGAAGTTAGGCCCCCTATTAACTATAATCCTTTGCGCTATACTCTATCTATATAGGATGTCTTTGAATATAAATTTAGCAATAGTTTTTAATCTATTATTTAGCAATACTTGTGCTTTAGGCCACCTGCTTAAATAGTCCTAGGCTATTACTAGGAATTATTTCCTAGAATTATAAGGTATATAGACTACGTTAATAGCTACTATCTCCTATAGCGCGTAGGAGTAGGTATTAGTAAGTATATTAACCTTCTTCTTACTACTCCTTTTCTAACACTTATAATATATATATAGACTAAACCTTACTATCTTATATATCCTTTCCTACTAATATTGCTAAGCTATTATTAAGTAGATAGTATTTACCCTATAATAACTAATAAGGCGATGTATTTCCTATATAGCAGTAATCCTAACGTCTTTATTATTAACTACTTATCTTACTACTATATTTTAAGATATCTTGTAGAAGAGGAACCTATCTCTTATAAAGAAGTTTAATACTTATTTCTTCTATACCCTTAACTCCTTCTATAGAACGTCTAGGATTTTAAACCTAACTAGAAACTAGGTAATTCCTTCTAATTCTACGCTATATTTAGGATATAGTATATTATCCTTTATTAGATTATATAACTTAATATTAGCAATTATATGCTTAATAAAGTCTTTAACGTTGTCTTTAGTTTTATTAGGGGGTTCCTACCCTTCCTCTTTTAGATATTGTAATAGAGCATCTATAACTCTATTCTTCTTGCCTAGAACATGTTAAACTTTAAAGTCCTATACTAAAATAGTAGCGAGCTACCTATTTATTACTCCTCCTAGTATTTTACTTAAGGACTAATTAAGCTATATAATTAAGGTTTAAGCGTCTGTCTTAATAATAAAGGGTGTTCTATAAAGCTAAACTCTAAACTTTTTTAGAGCCTATAGCACTACTTTATATTCTAGTTTAGTAGAGTACTGCTTTGCCTTAGACTTTAACTATATAGTACTCTTAAACTAGTATAGATATTACCTTCTATCTAGCCCTATTTATTCTAAGGAAGCTCCTACGCCTTCTCTACTAGCGTCTACTATAAGGTAGATAGTCCCTCTAGTTTTGTAATTAATAGTTATTAGGGCTAGTGCTATAGTAATAAAATACTTAAGCTCTTTTATTGCTACCCTCTATAGTTCTTCCTATATCTACCTAGTGTTGCCTTATAGGAGTATAAATAATAGCTTTACTTAAATAGTAAAGCTAGGAACCTATATCTAGTACTAGACATAGATCCTAATAAATATCTAGACTTCCTTTATATTTCTATATTCTAGCTATTTTACAATCTTTTCTACCTTTATATAGTTAGGGTATCTTCCTTTAAAGCTAACCTTATATCCTATAACGCTAAGATAAGCTATGCCCTAATAATATTTCTTTCCTAAAACTATACCCCCCGCTTGCCTAATATATACTAGGACCTAGTTAAGCTACTGCACATGCTTAAGCACAAATCTCTAGACCCTAGGAAGCGCCTCTTTGCCCCTATAGTTAGTCTTAGGCGCCCCTACTATTATATTGTCTATAAACAGCATTATATAAGGGGAATAATTATATAGTATTTTTATTATAATTCTCTAAAAGGCTAGTACTAAGTTTATTGCTCCTTATACTATAGTGCAGGATTATAGCAGGCTAATAGGGGTGTGTATAGTAGTTATATCTCTCTATCTAGGTAAAGGGTAATCTAGTTATATCCTAAAAACATATCTATTAGGGATAATATCTTACACCTAGCAAATTTCTTAGAGAATTTATCTATAGTTAGAGGTAGGTTTATATCCCTCTAGCTAACCTTGTTTATATAGACAGTATTTTAAACTAGTTAGTACTTCCTATCTTTCTTTGCTACTAAGAAATATAGGTTCTAGTATAGGCTATTACACCTCTTAAGTGTTCCTTAATCTAGACGCTCTTCTAATATCTAAATAAATTCTTCTTCTACTACCTTAGCTACTAGGAAACTATATATTTGCTATGCTTTATATAGGATTATCTATATTTAGTAAGGTAGGCTAACGTAGTAAGTAATATATCTACTTTCTCTAAAGTTAAAGGTAATAGCTACTTCTCTATTAAGAATTATTTCTTAAAATAGAGTCCTTTCTACTACTAATAAGTCTAGACTAAATTTCTATTCTTACATCCTCTTAGTAGTTAGCCTAGACCCTCTTAGAAATAATATATATCTTTTCTTAAAAAGATAGTTAAAAGGGCTAAGGTTAACTCTTTCGCGAATACTAAGCTTTAGCAGTTAGTTTTCCTTAGCTACTATTTTGTAGTCCTCCCTTCTAAACTCTATATCCTTATCCTTTTCTTTTAGGTTATCTACTAGTTAGATTTTCTTGCTAACTTTTTTATACTTAGTGCTTACCTTAGTAACTATTTACGCTACTTTTTATTATATACCTTAATTTAGCTTATATATTACTAATATTAGGTTTAGCTCTTAGATAGCCTATAGGTCTTTGCTTGCCCCTACACTATATCCTATAGTTTATGCTACCTATTTTTCTAGCATCTTTTTATCTTCTAAGGTAAATAATTATCTATATTTACTAAATCCTACTTATAGCTCTATATAGTCTACCTCTTATAGAAATTTTAAATATACTATATATTCTACTATATAGCACTTATCTCCTAGGTATTAATTTTATAGGATCTCTTTCTTAAGTAAGGGTCCTACTATTAGTTTTCTAATTTGTTAACCTCTTCTATTTTATCTTTATCTTCTAGCTTTAGATCTAAGGCTATAAAGACTGCATTCCTTTCCCTATCTAAGGATAGCACCTAGTAGGTAACTATAACGACTTAGGTAGGTAGGGCATCCAAAAGGTATCCTATACGACTCAAAGGCATATAGGAGTGCGCGTCTGTATAGAAAAGGATAAGATTCCTACACCTATAGGTCTTGTATAAAAGGATAAGAAGAACATGCCTATCCTAACTATAGGCGAGCTATTCTCTATATACATTAGTAAGTCAGGCCTTTATTAGGCCTAACTTAGCATAGAATAATAGGCAGGCAATTCTGCCTTATTGTTACACTACCCCCTCCTATAGAGAAAGGATAGTCCCTATCCTTAGGATTAGGTTCAGATCCCTTATTAAAGAAGAGCTTTTTGCAAATAATTCTACCTTTACCTCTGCCTTTACCTTCACTTCTTCTTCCTAGGGCACGGACCCCTATCCTTAGCCTGCCTATAACTAGCCCTCTACCTACTAACTTTCTTATTCCTATATCCCTAATTTTTCAATTATTTAACCTAATCTATCTAAAATTTAGTAAGTATTTAATCTATATAATTAAATAGTTGCTAATCTAAATTAGAACCTTTAGCCATGCTAGTACTAGTACTACTAGGAGTCCTCCCTGTCGCTTATCGCGCTCTCTATATAAGAGCAGTTAGGGCTCTAGCTAGGGGCAGGTTTAACAATTTTAATTTTAAGTTAAAGAATTCTAAGAAGTGCTAGTACTGTATCTCCTAGAATAAGTATTGCAATCTAGTAAGTATCTAAGTCTAATAGGGTTCCTTTACTAATCCTAGCAGATTCCTTCTTTTATTAGCTAAGAGTACTCTGCCCTTAGGGGTGCTCTAGAAGAATACTACAGTCTAATTAGAAACCCTACTAAAGGGGATAAGGATAACAAAGCTGTGGTTACCTATTAGAAGGATGTTAAGTAGTTTAAGGCCGCTATTTAAGAAACCACCTAAAACCTAGCTAAGTGCGTTACTATTGCTAATACTTAGACTAAGGGTATAGAGGCTACTAAAATCCTTATAGCTACCTATTATACTGCCACATCTAATTCACGTTAGCTTTAGAACAGTATCTATAAGATAGTCTTAGTAGTTAAGGGCTTAACAAGGGCTATTAAAGAACTTAAGGAGGAATTAGCGCTAAATTAGGAGGCAACTTTCCTAGTCTAGGCTAAGATAAAGGCGTTCTATAAGAAGGAGTCTAAATTAGTCCTAGCTCCTGTCCCTACTCCCGCACCTGCTCTAATTCCTGCTGCACTAGTTGTCTAGAAGCTAGCAAAGAAGGATAGTCTAGGCGTAATCTTAGCTAATACAGAGTCTAAACTAGGTTCTAATAGAGAGATAGATATAGAATAAAGAGGTTTCCTAGGGGTAGTGTCCTAGGAACCTTTAAGGTTCTAAATAGGATATAATAATAAATAGCAACAAGAATAATAGTAATAGATAGTAGTTAATAGGTAATACGTAGCTAAATAGGATATGAATTAGTTCTAATATTAGGCATGATTATTGTGAAGTAATATTAGGTTCTCTTTCCCTTTTTCCTAGGCTTAAATCTATTTTAGTAAGCTGCGTGGGGGACCTAGCTAATTTAGATACTATTAGTAGAATGCCTGTAATTTATAGGGAGCACCTATAAAGTTAGAGGTAGGATACTAAATAGGATTAGGATTGTGTCTAACCTACTTAACCTTATATTTTAGCTTAGATTAATATAATTTGCTAGCTAGGATTTCTTCTACCTCCTATTCCTCTACACCTTGTATAGGAGTACTAGGGGGTTTTAGAGCCTCTTGTCTAGGTAACAGGTCTTAGGGATCTTTGCATAGTATATTAGGAGAGAAAACGTTATAGATCTTAGAACTAGGTAGTAATTAGAGGCGATACGCGTTTCCTACTTATTCTAATACCTTAAAGGGACCTTCTTATTATTTAGATAGTTTTTAGCTAGGTTGTAAAATAGCAAGATTAGCAGTGGATAGATAAATATAGTCACTAACCTTCTAGTTAACTAGACAGCAATAGCAATTAGTAGCAGAGCGCATTTAGTCTTAAGCTCTTTCTATATTTTCTTTAGCAATCTTCTAGGCGTCGTGCATCTAAGTAGCAAGGGATAAGGCGTCCTTGTGGTTTAGTTTCTCTAGTATAGTAGATAGGGTCTTTTCTAGTTTCTAATTCTAACTTTGCTTTAGTAAGGAACTAAAGAGGAGCTAATACAGAGCTATGCTAATAGATAAATATAGAAGAGTACTTTAGGCACGGTCTATTATAGGTAGTAGGTCGCTCTAGTTATCTTAGTAATAGGATACAAAAGGCCTTAGTCTCTAATTAATATACTTGTTTATAATCTTAGTTTGTCTATTAGTTTATTTATAGTAGGCAGTAGAGAGCTTAACTTTAGTGCCTATAATCTAACAGAACTTAGACTAGAAACTAGATATAAACTAAGGGCCTTAATTAGAAACAATAGTATCTAGAGTGTGTCTAAATTAGTACACCTACTAAATAAATAAGGTAGCTATACCTTAGGCGTCTATAGTTTTGTAGCAAGGGATAGTAATAGCTTACTTTAATAGGTAATTAATAATAACCATAATCTAATTGTAACTACGTTAATCCTAGGGAAAATCCTTAAAATTAATACACAAGTGTTGCATTAGTAGACTAGGGATAGGAAGGGGATAGAGCATGCTAGGGAGTTAGTGCTATCTTAGGTGCCCTCTCCTGCATAGGATACAGTTCTAAACGTAGCGTTTACAGGTAGTCTCTATACCTTTCTAGTAGTAATATTAGGCCAGAATCTAATAGGTTTTAGTAGCTAATAGGTAGGTAGTAGACACTTAATTATAAGCCTTACGAATTAGTCTAGTACATAGGACTAATCTAGCAGGCACGCAAAGTTAATCCTAGTAGAGAAGGAGTCTGTTTTCTATCTAATAGTGCTTAGGCAACTCTAATCTTTCTATTAGGAATAAGGACCTATTTTCTTAGAGAAGAGTTTTAATAAGTTCTAGGGATCTAAGAGTTATAGGGTTCTAAACTGCTGTAATTAAAGCAAGGATTAGTAAGGAACGCTTAGCTAGGTAGTCTTGCGCTAAGTCAGAGTTAATTCAGGGGTGTAACCTATCTAGGGAGATTATTACTTGTAAGCAATTATCCCTTTAAGTAGTCTTAAGGTTAACTATATCCTGTTCCCTTCTACTTAGGATATCTGCTTAGGCGTTGTAAGATCTAGGAGTATACTTAATTTAGAAGTTAAAGGGACTTATAACCTCTAGCTATCTAGCTTGCCTAGCACTAAGGACTTTAGTAGATATAAAGTACTCTAGTACTCTATAGTCTGTGTATACTCTAATAAGGTGCTAAGTACTTATTAGGTTAGCACGCTATTTCTTAAAGGCGTAGATTATTACAAATAATTCTTTGTTATAGATTTCCTAATTAAGTTTAGAACTAGTAAGGGTCTAACTAAAGAAGGATATAGGGTACTATTTCCTATTAGGATACTCCTGTAAGAGGACAGCTACAATAACTCTATTAGAGGCGTCTGTCTCTAGTTTCAGAGGGTACTTAGGATAGAAGTAAGCTAAGCTTAGGATTGCTAGTAGGGCATTCCTAAGCTAGTTAAAGGCTTATTAGCATTCCGAAGTCTATACAAATAGGGTAGCAGGACTCTAGAGGGCGGTTAAGGGCTTAGCTATCTTAGAGAAGTTTTCCACAAATTGCTAGTAGAATCTAGTAAATCCTAGGAAGGACTTTACTCTAGTTATCATCTTAGGAGCGGACTAGTTTTAGAGTACTTTAACTTTGTTAGGGTCCACCTCTAAGCCTTTATTAGTTAGGATATAGCTAAGGTAACAGGTACAGGTTATATAGAATTCGCTTTTCTTAATATTAGCCTGTAATCTAGCAGAATAAAGACGCTTAAGGACTTTTTTAATATAGTCCTTGTAAGTAGCAAGGTTTTTAGAGTAGATTAGGATATTATCTAGATAGGCGATGTAGAAGTTATCTAAATAATCTATTAGTATATTATTTATATAACGCTAATAGGTCGCTAGTCTGTTACACAGCCTAAATAGTAGGACTTTGCATTTATAGGCACTATATCTAGTATAGAAAGTGGTGTACTCCTCTAAGTTAGGGTCTATTTAGATCTTATTAAAGGCAGCACAAATGTCTAGCTTAGTAAAGATTTTTGCTTTAGCTAGCTAGGACAATAGATTATCTATGCAGGGTATTAGATACGTATTCTTTCGCGTTAAGCTATTAAGCTTATAGTAATCCACACAGATCCTAAGGCCTCTATTTAGCTTCTTAACGCATAGGATAGGAGAGGCGAATAGGCTCTAACTAGTCTTAATAAAACCTTTCTGTAGGTGCTCTTGTACATATTCCTTAGTAGCCTAGAGTTCCTTAGCATTTTAACAATAGAGGGGACTCTAGTAGTTTAGAAGGGGTTCCTCTAGGACTATCTTATAGTTATAAGGCTAGTAGATTAGAAGTTTGTTAGCCTTAGCCTTGTTAAAGACGTCCTAATAGGAGTTATAGTTAGATAGGAGCTTCTAATCTAACAAGCAGTAGTTAAGAGTATCCTATTTAGATAGGGTTTAGATCCTACGCTTAATCTCATATAGGCTAGTAGTAAAGAATTTATTAGAAGATTTTTTTATATTAAAATAGAAAGCATTAGCAGAAATAGTAGCAATTTAGAATTTTGCGGGTGGGGTAATAGTTAGCGATTAGACTAGGGTAGGTAGCGTGATAGGTTTAGTAGCAGCCCTATAAGCGGCTAGAATTTTAAGTATACTACGTATCCTGTTAATTAAACTAGGACTGTTTTAGTTCTAGTTCTCCTCTTAATCCTAAAGGGCGTCTCTTTGCAAGATATTATAGGTAACTAGAGTAGACAGCACTTGCTAGTAGAGTTGTACTAGAATAGGAGGGGTGGGGTCGTAGGTTAGAGGATATTTCTCTAGCTAGATTAGTTAATATTTATCCGTATTAATTAGGATTTAGAACTATTTTAGCTAGTGTTGTCTAATAATACAATCCTAAGAACCTAAGTCTACTATTATAAAGGGGCAGTTATAAACCTTTTAGCCACTAACTATCATATAAAGCTAAATATAGTAGGCAACTAGGGAGGTAATTTAATCCTAGAACCCTTTAATAGTAAGCTTATATAGTAGCTTTTAGATAGGTACCCTAAGCGCGGAAGAGATATTATAAGCAATTTTTAAATTAAGAAATAAGTAACCTTAGGCCCTAGTATCTACTAAAGCGTTTAGTTAAACACTAGATCTATTAAGGCATAGGGTTATACGTGCAAGCAAATAGGAACTAATAAATAATTTAGTTAAGGAAAGGTTTAATAGGTTATATTAAGTTAGGCCTAGGAAGGAGGATCCTCCTAGGCGTTGTCGTTTCCCGTCTAATAGCTATCTGAATCGGTTAATTTAGCGGTATCTTCTTCCTTAGAATTTTTAACAACCTGTTCCACATCTATAGCCTAAATCCTAGGGGGTTTAGGGCAGTTACTAGAGAAGTGCCTAGGCTTTCTACAATTATAGTAAGTTACAGGGGTTCCTAGTGTAGTAGCGCTAGGAGTAGCTAGCGTAGCGGATAGGGGTTAATTGTTTTAAGGGGTAGTGCCTTATTATTGCAAGTAGGGCACATAAGGTTTAGCTGTTAAAGGTCTATTATAGGGTTTCTAATTAGCGTCTAAATAGGACTAGTTTCTAGAGTATTAGAAGGGGGTTAGTCCTTTTCTAGATAATAGAGTAGTCTAGGTAGGAGTAGATAAGGTAGGGTATAGGCAGCGTTCTATATTAAAAGTGGTAAGATAATCCACTATAGTCTTAAAATTATTATGCTAATTCTGTTAGAAAGCAAGGTTTAGCATTCTTAGGGAAGGTGTGATCTTTATCTAGAGGTAGTAATACTACTCTAATTAGGGTACTTCTCCTCTAATAGCAAGACTCTAGAATTATAACTTAAAAGCAGGGAACGTCTCTATATTAGTTATGTACAGGCGGTTAAATACAGTCTAACTCTTAGCTATCTTATTTCTAGTAATAAAGTAAGTTTAAAGGAGGGTAATTATTTCCTTAGCTTTTTAGAATTAAAGACTTAGGGAATTAGATAGGTAACGTGACTCTAAGTATTCTCTTGCTAGTCCTAAGCAGTGTCCCTAGACTAACGCCATCTAAGCTCTAGAAGAGGGGTAGTAATTAGCGTTAATCTCTAGCCTATCCTAAATAGATGCTTGCTATTATCTAAAAGTAGGATTAGCACTATTACTAAGTGTAAAGATATTTGGCGTCTTTTTAGATTATCTCTTAGCTTTTACAGCATATACTATAGGGTTTAATATAGAAGCTAAAAACTAGCTAGGTTAGGTAGTACCCTATATCTCCTTATAGAGGGAGGTGTTATACAACTAATTAGTAAGTTGCTTAACTTATTCTTCTAACCTCTCCTTTTTAGATAGGGTTAACATATATTTATCTTTAAGGGAGGTGTTGCTTTAAGATTTCCTAGGAGCCTAAGGTACCTTAAGAGATAGATAGGAAGAGGGTCCTTCTAGGAGGGCGTTGTTAATCAAGTCCTCCTTATCTAATTTCTTTCTATCAGTAAATAGGCTTTTAAAAGCGGCTAAACTAGATGCCCTTCCTTTGCCTTTGTCTAACATTTTGTAGTTAATAAGAACAACAAATCTTTTCTTTTCTTTTAGGGGGTTTAGTTATAGGAGGATATTAGCTTTGCCTCTAATTCCTCTAGGCTTTTAGTAGTCTCTAGGTCTCTACCTTAACGCAATCTAACGCGATTTTTCTAAAGGTAATCTAGCACTACCTATAGGTCTAGAAGTCTAAACCTATAGGCTTTAGTTGTTAGAAGTTCTAATAGCTGTTCTAACTGTGGAGTTGCAGGGTCAGGTAGCTACTAGAACTAAATTAGTAGCTTAAAATAATAACAAGTGCGATATTCTTAAATACCGTCACTAGCTAGGATAATATTCTTCTTGTAATATAATAACTTAGGTAGGTAGGGCATCTAAAAGGTATCCTATATAACTTAAAGGCATATAGGAGTGCGCGTCTGTATAGAAAAGGATGAGATTCCTACACCTATAGGTCTTGTACGAAAGGACAAGAAGAACATGCCTATCCTAACTATAGGCGAGCTGTTCTCTATATACATCAGTAAGTCAGGCCTTTATCAGGCCTAACTCGGCATGGAACAATGGGCAGGCAATTCTGCCTTATTGTTACAGTAACCCTCCTATAGATATTATACTAAATAGTTAGCCTAGTAGAGGTATAGTATAGCCCCCCTAATATAGCTAAGTAGGTTAGGTTTATAATTACCCTAAAATAAGTTAGGGTCTCTACTTCCCCTATATATACTAGCACATTCTACGCAGTTCTAATAAATAGGTCTATCCTACTATTAGCTATAACTACCCCCTATGTATATCCTAGGGTCTAGGCTAGTATCTTAATAGGTACCTATAACGCCTATATAGCACTTAATCTTAAGAGATTTATTTATACCCCTATATTAATTAGGTAGTTTACTATATTCCCCCTTATACTAGTCTAGTATATTAGTAGTTTTATATAGAGAGTTATCTAATTTAATTCCTAGTTAGTATAAGACTTATTTTTTTCTTCTTATATAACTAAATCTTTTCTATACCTATCTAAGTTTTATTTAAATTAGAGCCTTACCTATATATTATATACTTCTAGTATTACGCGTATATTACGCTAACCTAGCGCAGGGTTCTTTACCTCTATCTCTTCTAATTAGTTAATATAGCTAAAGGGTAGAACTATCGCACCCTTTAGATACCTATTTAGGACTAGCGCACTTTCTAGGCCCCCTAGCTCTGCTATATTTACCCTACTAAAGTAGTTATTATTATCTAGGATATAGGTCTAGGGGTCCTATAATAACGTCTTGATTTATTCCTGTAGATAACCTTGCCCTAGTAGGTTAGCTACTATAATTCCCTATACTTCCTGCCTAAGAAAAGCAGCTGCTATTTATTTTAGGCTTAGGCGCATTATTCCCTTAAGCTTCTTATCCTTTACTTCTTTAAACTATACTTTTCTTCTTATTACTAGTAGGTCCTAATTAGGCCCTAAATTTATATAGCCTTTACCTATACTATTTAGTAGCTAGATTGTTATAAAAGGGTCTATATAGGCCTAAGCTAGGTATAGAATCTCTAGGGTTTCTTTAAGTTCTATCTCTTTACTTTCTCCCTCCTCTCTATTTATTAGGTTTTGTAGCAGTCTTCCTTACCTGCGCTTCTAGATTAATCCTGCCCTTACTTCTTCTAAGACTTAATCCCTTTGCTTTTCTTTCTCCCTTATAGAGGCGTGGATCCCTAGTGTATTCTTGTCTACTAATCCTAGGATAATATATCTTAAGTCTATATAATCTAGTATTATTACTACTAGGTCTTTCTTATTAGGTTATAGTATTTAATAGTTTAAGAACTACTTATATTCTCTTTAAGTATCTACTAGTTCTAATCCTTAATTCTAAGAAGGTATTGCGTTAGCTCCTACTCTTTTTACTACTAGGTAGTCTAGTCCTTAAGTCTGCCTCTACTACTAGCCTCTTAGATCTATCCTATTAAATAGTTCTAGCTTAACCTATAACGCTAGCTAGCTAAGGATATCCTTAGTAACTTTATAGTATTTACGTAACTTTTTCTTTATCTAGTAAAGAGTATAGTTCTATAGTACTAGCTTAGTAACCTGCTCTAGTCTTTTATATAATAGTCTATAGTAAAATATCCTAGTCCTTATTTCTAGATTCTAGGAAGTGCTTACCTACCCTAGCGCTATAAGTTCTAGCTAGGGGGGGTAGTCCCTTGCTAGCTAGGTTTCTAATCTATATATATTACAGGTAGGTGGTTTCTTATTATACCCCCTATAACTCTATAGCCCTAGCTAAGTAGTTAATATTTGTGTAGGGCCCTAGGTTCTTAGCTAGTTTATTAGTAACCCTCTAATTACTAGAGTATTCTAATGTATTCCTTGCTCTATCCTAGTATTAGTTATATATAAAATAAAGTAGAGCTAGTTTACTAGGCTTTTTAGTAGTAGGCCTATTATATAGTATTCCTATAGCCTATTAGCCTTAGCTAAACTTATCTTTATTTTTCCTAGTGCCCTAATTAACTAGTCTATCTCTAGGTTAATATTTAGTAGTAGCTAGGTAGTAGCTTGCTCCTTTTTAACGCCTTTTACTACCTCTATAATTTCCTCCTTTATAGGCGTAGCTTTTGCTAATTCTAATATCTAATATACCTGCTAAGCATCTTCCTCTATTTAGCTAGCTAATATATATTTTATTCCTTCTCTTTGCTAATAGATTCTTTTAACGTAGGTATAGATCTTCTCTAGCCTATAGCTTACTACTTTATTACTATTAGGCCCTCCTAGTATACTAAGCAAGACTAGCTCTTTATCTACCTAGCACTACAGTAAAAAATTATTTACTGTAGAATGGTACGCTAGGGGTTTACTATATAGGTGTAAACTAACCTCGTGTATACCTGTAAATAGGTTTAAAGTGGTAGTTTACTTTATTATAGGTGGTTTAAATTAAGTATAAAAAGTAGTTTTATATCTATTATACGCTATAATACCTAACTAAGACTAAAAGGGGTAGAAAAGATTAGCTTCACGCTATACGCACATATAACATAATAATAAGTCATAATATTTTTACTAATAGGAGGTAGTGATAATAGAGGTGGTGATAGAGGTGGTGGAGGTAGTGGAGGTAGTGGAGGTGGTGGAGGTGGTAGAGGTGGTAGAGGTGGTGATAGAGGTGGTGGAGGTAGTGGAGGTGGTAGAGGTGGTAGAGGTGGTGGAGGTGGTAGAGGTGGTAATAGAGGTGGTGGAGGTAGTGGAGGTAGTAGAGGTAGTGGAGGTGGTAGAGGTGGTAATAGAGGTGGTAAAGAAGATTAAAGAAAGGAGGGGTAAAATACTTAAATAGTTAGTAGGAAACTAGTTATTACTAATACTAGTAGATTAATAGAAGTAGAAATAAAAGTAGTTTACTTTTGTGGAATACATGGTATAATAAACCCTATTTAGGTTTACTTCTTCTACCTAAACCACTTCTTGGTCTACTTTAGATAAATATGGCTACTGTAAACCGGTTTTGTACTATAGTGTAGGGTAACGCTCTAAAGAAGAAGAATCTAACTTTGCTTTTGTGTAGCTATTTAGATACTAGGCAGGCATTACTATACACTATAAAATTAGTATCGTAGTCTAAGAGATATAGGAAGTTTCTAGAGGCCTCTTATATATACGCATCTAGGAAGGTTTAGGTACCTATCCTTTAGGCTATATCCTAGTCCCTGTAGTGCTCCTTTATAGCTTCCTATAGCTCCTCCTAGTCTTGCTTCTAGTAGGGTCTAAGCTTCTTTATAAATATTCTATATATAGTATTATAGAAGTCTAGTAGAATTTTTAGTTAGTTTACTTTATCTAGCCCCCTATTTTCTACTTAGTAGTTATAGTTATCTAAGAACTCTATAACCTCCCTCCCCTAGAACTAAAACTTAGTTTTCCTAGGCCTTATAGGGACAAGGACTCTTCTTAGGGGTCTAGAGGATTCTATTTTAGTTGACCCTAGGGTAATATTACTTTCTCTAGGTATTATTCCTAGTAAAAAGGATAAGCTTAGCTAAGGTAGTAGGCTTCTATAAATATTAAAGGAGGTGTATAAATTAGTAATATTAATTAAAATTATTAGATAAGTTAGTATCTGCTTGCTTATATTACTTCCTTTCTCTCCTATCTCTTACTTTTATAGACTATCTCCTCTTCCTTAGTAGCTATATCCCTAACACCCTTCCTAAATAGTACTAGCACTTGTATTTATTTTTAGTAGATTCTTGTTGCGTTAGTAACTTTAGCCTAGCCCTATTTTCCTGCTAATAGCCTATACTATCCTGTGGCCTTTGCTGTAGCTTTTCTATTAGTAGCAATATTCTAGGTGTTCTAGCACTTCTAGTATTGCTAATACTTCTTATAGTTCTAATTATTCTAATAGTTCTAGTTATTCTAGTTCTAGTTGTTCTAGTTCTAGTCGTTCTAGTTCTACTTATTCTAGTTCTAGTTATTCTAGTTCTAGTTATTCTAGTTCTAGTTGTTCTAGTTCTAGTCGTTCTAGTTCTACTTATTCAAGTTCTAGTTATTCTAGTTCTAGTTGTTCTAGTTCTAGTTATTCTAGTTATTCTAGTGTTTCTAATGTTTTCTAGTTAGTCTCTTAGTGTTGTTACTCTATTCCTACTAACGCGCGTTAGCCACGTCCTAATATAGGCCTACTATTTCTGCCTTAATAATATTAATTATTAATACTACCTATTTTCTAATTTTTCTCTGCCCCTCTTATACTAGGAGAAACATCCTGTTAGTTGCATGCTACTAGGCCCTCCCCTTTACTAAGATAAGATAAGTTCCTCTTAGGCTTTGCTATTTAAACTAACAGGGAGAGTAACCTATTTAAATAAGGAGAAGTAGGAGGGGCTAAGTTTAATAGTAGTAATCCTATAGTAGAGGATATAAATATAATACAGGATTATAAGAGAAAAGTTAATATTGTAGAGTTAAAGTAAAGTATCTAGGAGTAATGCTATTCTATCCTCTGATCCTTTATGCCTTTATACCATTTAACCCGCCTAACTTTTTAGGCTAAGCCTTGTTTTCTCCTATGTACCCCGTGCTACGGCATAGTACTAACTTAGGTTAGTACTAAGGAATACGACTTATAAAGACCTTTGTTAATTAAAGCCTAATTAGCCTTAGTAACAAGCTATAGTACAGTCTTGTTATTAAATTTATCCCCTTTCTAGAGTTAGAACAAGGCTTTAGGTATGTTATAGAATATTGCGTGTATAATGTTAATAGGAAAGCTACAAGGAAAGTGTATAGTAGGGAGGTCTAATAGGATAGAGTAGTAGTTAATACTAGTATCTTAGCGTAAGGTAGTGTATCTAGAGGCTAGCATGTTAGTCTATTATTTATATATATTGTTAATAGTAGTAGCTAAATTATTATATATAACTAGGCTAAGAGTATCTCTATTTAGGAAAGAGTATTTGCTAGTTCTCCCCTTAGTTCCTTTGTCTAGGTATAGGTAGTAACTCCTTTTTAATATACTAGGCCGTTTTATTCCTATAATCTCTGCTATAGCTAGCCTATCTCTAGTTATTAGTATAAGATAGGTATAAAGGATAAATTCTTCCTAAGCGTCTACGTTATATATATAAACTCTAACTATAAGTTAGCGTAATTCCTTTACTATTAGGTATAGCTTAGTATCTATAAATCTTTTGTTAAAAGTACTAGGTGTACTAGTAGTAACAAGTGTATTATAGTCTTAATCCTAAATAGATAGGTAAAGGTTTAAGATATATAGCACTACTAGTGTAATACTTTATTATTTCTTAGAGTTCTTTACTATACCTACTGCGTCTAATATAAGTTGTAAAGGCAGATCCCTAGGGTCTTAGAAGTATCCTTTCCTACTATATTCTTGAAACTAGTCCCTATTATACACGTCTTAGTGTAAAGTATGTTTGCTAGTAGGGTTAAAGGATACCTAATACACTTTTAATTATTATAACTAATAACTATTATTATACTAGATACCCAGTTATAGAAGTATAGGGATATATTACTATTAATATTTTAATTTGCCTTTCTTATTATACTAAGCTCTGCCACAGGATAGGCACGTATAAGCAGTGTCAAGGTTGCTAGTAAAGGCTACGCACCTATTAGCACAACAATTAATAGATATAGGAGTTATAGTATCCTAGAATAAGGTATATAATATATGCTACCCCTAGTAGATAGTATTACTAATATTAATAATATATTATTTCTTTAAAGTTTGTTATATCTTTTAGAACTTCTTTCGTAGAGTACCTATAAATACAGCGTATATATTAAGAGAGGTGTTATAAAGTTATTAAACACGCTCTATTTACTTATAATATAGTGTGTGTCTTATTGGCTGTTATATGTCCCCTAAAAAGTCCTCTAGGTATAGAACCTCTTTGTCCTTGTCCGCAAGTTGCATGTTATTATTATAGTTATTGTGGAAATCTAGATTACGAAGGTTAGGAATAATTTAGGAGATAGATTATTAGATTATATCTACTACGATCGGACTTAGATATATAGAGCTTTAGCTACCCTTACTAGAAGGTGAATAATTAGTAAACCTTCCTTACTAGAGCTCCTGCTTTTTGTTAGGCACTTGGCAGTGAGCTAGTAGTTGATTAGATAGTGGGTTATACAGGGGTATTAACTAGGATTAATTGGGATTGATCGGGATCAAGATGCTCCGTGATCCGGCTGTTATCCCTCCTGCAACAGTTATCTATTAGGTCTGCACTGTTGCTAGCAGAATCGCTAGTAGAATTACAGGAAGAATTAACATTAAGTACTCCTTGTATATTGTTAAGGTGTAATAGTTAACTAGTAGGGCGGCTAGTATTCTGTGGTATAGCAGTATCTTTAGTAGTAGTAAAGGGAATATTTTATTTATAGCACCTTTGCTAGTATTATATATACTGCTTTTAATTTACCTTATAGCATGCACCTTAGTGTAGAGTAAGATAATAATAATATTAGTACTTGTTCTATTAACTAGATATTTATAGGCAAGAGGCAGCGATTACCTACTACGTACTATCTATAATAGTTTCTACGTTAATATAGCACTTAGGGATATAGATAGTAGATATATAAATATAGATAGTAGTTTCTAATCTAAACTATAGTGTGTTCCTTTAATAAGCTATAATATAATTATACTAGTCTTCTAATATAATAGCTTAGTAGCGTAAACATACTATTTTACTATACTAGATAATATAAATATTAGTAAGCTATATACGTATTAGTAGAGTTATAAAGTTTTATATTTATTATAGTTACTATAACAAACGTATTAGTATAGAAAGTAGACTTTGTATTATCTTCTTTTATACTATGTAGGTATTCTACTTTATATATCTATATATTCTATTTTACTATAAGCAAATATACTAGATATAGTTTATCTTGCTATAAGTTCGACCTAATCTTACCTACTACTTAAAATAATACTATTAAAGATGTAGTATACAACTGCAAACGCGATAGTTAAGACTACTAGAATAACTATCTAAACTAGACCTAATTAAGGAAACTTGCTAAGCTTATAAGCTAACTCTTCTAATAAGATAAACTATGCTACAGCAACTTTCTACAACTATCTTGTAATAACCAAACCTCTGACCTTATTATTACTATTAGACTTCTATAATAGGATATTTAAGTGTTTAGATATATAATTGCTTAGAAGACTAATAACTATTTAAGAGTATAGCGTAATACTATACTCCACGCCTATATTCTATTCTACTTAGGAGATTTTGCCTTAAAATATAATAGTTCTAGGATAGATAATTAACTTTAATAGATTATTAACTTAAATACTTAGGACTGTTACCTTAAAAGTAGTGTAGAGAAGCATACTAGTCTATATCTATTGCGTATCCTATTATAATGTAAAGAGTGTTATAGCTATATTATAGAACCTATAATATTAAATTAATTAGGTTAGAATAGCTCTTTCCTTAACCTAATTAGATCCTAGAGTTGTATTTACTAAGATTATATTTATAAGGATAGGCTAGATTAACTTAAATAGTATATTATCTATGTAAATAGTACTATAATATTAATACTAATATATGTCCTATTTAAAAACCTCTAAGTCTAATCCTACGTGCTATAGTGTTATAGACTGGCCTTAAGGGAGAATGCAATAAGCGTTGATAATAGTATTTAGTATCTTAAAGGAGAGGTAAGCCCTTAGCGCCTTTTTATAGGTGTGCAATATGTTCGCTTAGTAGTAGTGTTAGACTTGGTCTATCTTGTGTTAGACCTAGGCTTAGGCATAAGCCTAAGCCCTTTATATACCCCTAACCTTCCCTATAAACTATTATAAAATTGTCTTTCTAGGGGTCTAGGGTTATGTCTTTGTACCCTATAATCTATTTTAGGCTTTGTTTCTATATATTCTTAGGTTTTATTATTATATCTTTGTGTTCCTTCCTAATTTGTAACAGGCCTGTATATTAAGCGGTACGCGCGCGTGGCGTCTATACGTTATTTTAGCACCCTACTATAAAAGTTCTAATATAGCTATCCTACCCTACTATAAATTTCCTAAACTTACTTTATAACATAACAGATTTTCCCTACTAATTAGCCCTCTTTCTACCTTTTCTATGTTAATCCTGCCTATTTAGCCTCTATTATATCCTTATCTACTACTACTAGTACTAGAGGAGGGGATCTACTATAAGGTAGTTAGACCCTACGCTAGGCCTACTAAGATAAGGTACGTACTTCTAGTGTTCTCCCTATATTTCCTATACTAACTTTTGCTTAGTACACGCCTCCCTAAACACAGCTACTTAGAGGCTTTATTATTTCTAGTAACTTAGATAATAAGGAGTATAATAGTAGCTTTGTAAAGCTACTTCCCTATAATTAGTGTATTAACTAGCTTTGTCTCTTTAGCAAGTGTAACTATTAGGAAGGTAGTAGTAAGTTCTGCTTAATTTTTGTTTTCTTTATAGCAAGTTCTAACTATGTCTAGGGCGCTTATACAAGTCCTACTATTATAGCTATAAGACCTATACTTAATTAGAAGCTATCCTTACTAATAATCCTAATATTTGCTAAGCCCTTTGTAACTAGCTTTAGTTTTATTATAGTTACTAGGAGGATCGCCTCTATATTATAAAGAAGGGGACCCTTAGCACCTTTATAGGGAAACCTACTAAAGGCACCTAGTACTAGTTTATACTATAGTTCTACTAGCTCTACTATTATTTTAAGGATCTTATATTAAGGGCTTAAACTAATAACGCTGTTACACTACTTGCCCCTACTACCTACTTACGCGCCTATAATTAGTATTAGCTTAGTGCTATTATTCTATCTACTACTAGTGCTCTAGTATTTCTACTTTAGTCTACTATTACGTCTTTGCGTAGTGGTTATAGCAACAACAACGTTATGTAGCTTGCTACTACTACTAGTATTACTTTCTAGCGTATTAACTAGTGTATAAACAAGACCTAGGCCTAAACTAACCTTTGTATTAATAAGCTTAAGAGCGCTGCTAAGCGCACTACCTATAGTATTAAGACTCTTATTATTAGTATTAATTTTCCCTTGTTCCCTTTGTATCTATTCTAACGTTTACTTTCTTTAGGCCTAGGGTGCTGCGCGTTAGCAAGCTATTAAAGCACTACCCTCCTCCTACTACTACTACTACCGCTGCTTATACTTGTTAACTAAGTCTTCCCCTACCTATAACACGCAAGAGCGTTACTACTATTACTAAGAGATATAGAGGCGTTAGAATAATATAAATAATAGTTTAGGGGGAGCTAGGGGGGGGTTAGTTATAGATAGTAATAGTATAGACACTGCCACCTAATTATTAGCTATATTATAAAACTTTAGTAGTAGGGCACTTGCTTAGAGTATTATTAGGATAAATAAAAGATATCTCTAATACCTTTCTACTTCTTAATTGTAACAAAGGTCTAAGTTATTATTCTAGTTTCCTTTTACCCTTGCCTCCTAGCTTTTATACGTATTAGGCTATTATTATGCGTAACATCCCTATACTATTCCTTAAACCTATCTAGAGCCTTAGTATCCTACACTACCTCTAGCGGGTGCTATATTAGATTAATATACCCCTTCTATTTTACTAGGACTTAACACTTTTCTTTTCCTCTTATATTCTTTATATAAAGGATCTCTTCTACTTCCTATTTATCTAGTGTTGCATCTTTATTTTCTAGAGTAACTATTAGACCTAGTTATAAGTCCTAAAGCTTCTAGCTTAGTAGTAGGTTATTAGTAGCTCTCTCTAGTAGATCTATATACATAGTCTTATACAAGTTCCCTAGTAAATCTAATACTACTATAAGTAGAGTAGGGACTTCTATTACTCTATACTTTACCTGTAGCTAGTTAAACTTTTTACTTAGTTAGTTTATTTTTATATTATATATTATAAACTAAACTATATTGCCTTTAGGAACTTTTTAGCTAGGCGTTAGGACTAGTTTATTACTTCCTATTATTATTGCTATTAGAATAGAATAGTAGCTTACGCTAGCTCTACACCCCTCTATAGGTGCAACAAGAACGCTATAGCCTCTCTATAAGGATTCTTAGGCTTTACTAGTAGTAATATTATCTTTTATAGCGTGTCTATAGTATACCTATTTAAAAGCAGATTTAAGCTAATACTAGTTATACTAGAGTCCCTATTGTTAAGTGCAAGTTAGCAGGCTAGTAGGTAGTTAGGCTAGTTAGTCTGCTTAAAGCATACTATTATACGCAGCACCACCTGCACCTCTTAGTTTGCCCGCTCTGTCCTGCTGTCTGTCTAGGGGTGGTATGCAGTAGATAGTAACTCGTTTATCTTTATTATCTAGCACAACGTTGTCTAGAAGGATCCTAACTAGTTAGAGCCTTAGTTAGTAATAATAGAGGATAGGAAGCCCTAGAACTACTACTAGTTATCCTAGAAGATCCTTATATAATAATTAGCTACTATAGAGACTGTTACTTTAAGCTAAATATATTTAGACAATCTATTAGTAATAACTAATAGGAACTAAGGTTTGCTATTATCTTTTGCAGGTAGGTTAACTATAAAATCTATAGATATTTAGGACTAGTATTATAACGCAACTAGTATAGGTTATAATAGACCCTATTAGCGCTTCTAGGAGATATAAGCACTATAATAATAGTAGTTCTAAATATACTACGTAATATCTCCTAATATTCTATCCTAATAATAGTCGCGGCGTAGTATTTAAAATATTATATTCTTCCCTAGATATACTACTAAACCTAATTTATATGCTTGCTATATAATAGTAGTTATAAGGGGTTCCTATATTAGTAACTAAATAACGCCCCTCTAAAGTAAAGTGCTATATGCGCTAATTATATAGTCCCCTATCTGTTACTTTGTATTAGCTAAGACTAGGAAAGACCTAGCGCCTTTCTAGACTGTATTAAGACGCACTTAGTATATCTTATCTTCTAATACTGCTTTGTCCTATAGTGTCTATATATATAGGTTAGCAAAGAGGCTAGCGCCCTTTAGTAACTTAGACGCCTCCTCTGCTTCTAACACTACAACCTAGATTAATTTAGGGCGCATTACTAACTATAGTATTACTTTAGAGGAGTTTAAATCTTATAGTTACCTACTTAAGGTATTAGGTTGTCCTGCAAGACAGCTAGGTCTATACTATAGGATATACTAGTATTTTAAAAGTTCCTCTGCCTAGTAGCACTATTACTTGCTTAAGCTTTAGAGGCTAGTAAAGTACTCTAGGTTTTTATAGTCCGGGAATATTATAAACAGTTTATAAACGCTCTATAGCTCTACTAACTAACTTTTAAGACACTTAATAATAGCTAGCAATTCCTTATTATATATAGTGTAGTTTTGTTTCTCTAGCGTTAGTGCTATAGAGTAGTAAGTAACTAGGCGCTAGACACCCCTAACTTTTTGCGACAAGCAACCCCTAAGAGCGTATCCTAAATAGTCTACTTCTAATAACGTTTCTTTAGCTAGGTCCTATTATATTAGTACTAGTCTAGATATAAATGCCTTTTTTAGTGTATTAAATACACTCTATTCTTCCTCTCCCTATTAGAATAGGGTGTCCTTCCTAGTTAGTTAGTTTAAAGGTGCTGCTACTTTAGAAAACTTTATAATAAAATTATAGTAGAAGTTAGCAAAACCTAGAAAACTTCTTACCTCTCTTATATTCCTAGGGGATTCCTATTCCTCTACTACCCTAAGCTTTTTAGGGTTAGGTCTAAGTAATTTGCCTACCTTAATAATATAGCCTAGGTAGCGTACCTTCTTAACACTAAAAGCACATTTCTCTAAGTCTAGGTGTAGTCCTACTTCTTTTAATAGTATAAGTATACGCTTTACTTTTTCTATATAGTTAAACTAGTCTCCTCCTAAATAAATTAGGATATTATTAAGGTAGGCTATTATATATAATCTAAGTAACTCTATAAGCGTAGTATTAATATATTATTAGAAAGTAGATAGTGCACTACTAAGACTAAATAGACATACTAACTATTTATATAACCTAAACTAGGTATAGAAAGCTATTAAGGACTTATAACATTCTACTATTCTAACTTTATAAAAGGCAGCGTGAATATCTACTTTTATAAACTAATTTACGCTAGATAGTGTGCGTAAAGTTTCCTTAATAAGTAGTAGTAGGTATTAGTCTAATGTTATTATACTATTAAGCATCTAGTAATCTATACAAAGGCGCTAACCACCTAACAGCTTCTTTACTAGTAATACTAGAGCTCTAGCTATAGAAGAGCTTGCTTAGATCTAGCCCTTATCTATTAATCTAGTAAGTTATATTCTTAGTTCTAGCAATTAATTATAAGATATAGGGTATAGGGGACCCTACAGGGGGTTAGGCTAGGTTCTATCTAGGAGAGTTGTTAACTAAACATAGTAATCTATACTACCTTAGTAGGGTAGCAAACTGCTTGCTAACTCTTTATTAAACAGGTCCTTAAACTCTTATAGTTCTAGTAGCAACTTTATCTTTCTAGTTTTATACTTAGGCTTATAGGGAACTATGCTATTAGTAATATAGATAGTGTGTATATTAATAGGACTTCCCTTATTAACACTTCCTAGATATTTTGTTAGGCGTAAGTTATATATTACCTATAAAATATCTAGTATATTTGTTGCAAAAATTTATACCTATATATCTTCCTATTAGGGTCCTTAATTTAGCAACCCTGCTATAACTAAACCTAAGATAATAGAGATATAGGTAGGATATAGGCGTCTCCCGCTCTCTTATACTACTATATTTCCTGCCTTCCTAATTATTAATTCGCCTTATAGAATATCTATAACAACGCCTTCTCTACATAGCTATAGTCTACCTAGTATTAGTTAATAGGAGAGACTAGGTACTATATAGGCTAAAAGCTAAGACCACTAACTATCTAAATTATAGTCTAATACTACTAACTATAAAATTCTTATACCCTTAGTAATTCCCTAGGTATGTTATAAGGGTCGCGGGGGAATGTCTATAAAGTTCCTACTAATCTATCTTACTAACTTTTCCTTAACTATACTAAAACACTAGCACCCTAAATTAACTATTACTTACACATTCTCTACTCTACCTAGGAGGAGGGGAATAAAGAAAGGAGGATTATTTAACCTAGCCTTAATATCTAGGGGATACTTAATAGCCTTTACTATTAATAATTCCTCTATTATAGTGTCCTCCTTATACCCCTAACTTAGCCTAAAGTTAGGGGCGGCTAGTTTCCTAAATTAGGGCCGCTTGCTAATACTACAACTGTCTTAACACCTACTAGTTATAGTAATAGGGTATTAGGGTATGCACGCACAAAATAACCGCCCTATCTATACTAGGTGTAGACCTTCGCTAATTTCTATATATTAAATAGGTCCTGTAGGATCTAGTTAGGATATAATATTAGTAGTTTAGTAGGTGCACTTAATAAGGCTACCACTTCTACTATATTTATATTGCTGTCCTAATCTAAGTTAGACTTCTACTAGGGTTCCTTAGACTTACTAGCCTAAAGAAAACCTAGTTCTAGAGAGGCTATTTTAATATCCACCACAATTATCTTATATTCCTCTATAGCTGCGTTATAGTTTATTCTAGAGACTCCCCTATTAAGGGAAACTAAGCGCATATAACTATTAAGAGATTGCTAAAGTTATAAAAGCTTCTATTTATTATCCTAGTATAAACCTCCTAACTATATAAGGAGCTACACAAAATTTATAAAGAATTCTATAAAAGGCTAATTTTAGCCCTAATATAAGTATTCTAACGTAACTTAGGCGCGCTCCCGCCTATAATAGTTGCTATAATAGAACGCTAGGTAGTTAAGAAACCTGCTTATATCCTAACGCTTGCGTGCACTATCCTTAAAGTATAGTGCTATAGCGCGCTAGACTATAGGTAATAACTAGGACTAAATATATATAAACCTTACCTCCTTATCCCTAATAAAGACCTTGTCTGCACGCAGTTTAAACTCTATAGTTATTTACTAGGAGGAGAAGTTTGCCTTAGTGCTATTATATAGCAAGCTAACTAGGAAAGGTTTACAGCGTAAGGCAGGAGAGGGCAGAGGTAGCATGTTATTAAACCTAGCGGGCTTAGAGGAGGGTTAGGATAGAATCTAATTGCGTATTTCCTTATTCTATTAACGTAGTATAGCTATTATAGCAGAGTCTTAAGCCTATTATTCTATTAATCTATAGACCTATTGTATTAGCCTTTCTACTATATTAGGTTGCACCTAGTTATTCTAAATATCTAGCGCGTCTATCTCTTATCACTATTATAGTATAATTAGAAGAAGATACTAAAATATTATAGACTAGCCTTAAGGGAGAATACAATAAGTGTTAATAATAGTATTTAGTATCTTAAAGGAGAGGTAAGCCCTTAGCGCCTTTTTATAGGTGTGCAATGTGTTCGCTTAGTAGTGGTGTTAGACTTGGTCCGTCTTGTATTAGACCTAGGCTTAGGCATAAGCCCAAGCCCTTCACATATAGTGATATTATAGTAGTTAGGGAGCTTACCTTACCTTTACTGTATAATCTACCTTGTAGAACTCTACTATTAAGCAGCGACTTAGCGTATCCCTCTATAACCTTAACACCCTTATCCCCTTATCTACTTTATTAATCCCTCCTATTACCTTCTTTATATAGCTTCTTGTTCCCCTCTTGTATTAAAGCTACTTATTAACTACGCCAATTAAAGATACTTATTAGCTACGCGGTCCTAACATGTCTAAAACCTTAATAGAACTAAGTCTCCCTTATTTAAATATAAATAGATAGTTTACTAACTTATAGATAGGTACGTTGCCTACGCGGGCGTATATATAAAGCTACTCCTTAATTACGCTAAATTAAGTTACTTATTAACTACGTAGAACTATATACACTATCTATATTACTAAAACTAAGTCTCTCTTATTTAAAAGTAAATAGATAATTTACTAACTTATAGTTAGGTACGTTACCCGCGTGGGTATAAATCTAAAGCCGCTTACTAGAGTGCTATAAAGGCCGCTCGTCGTCTGCGCAGTCCTATGGTTTTTGCTTATCTTACTAGAACTAAGTCTTACCATATTTAAACGTAAGTAGATAGATTACTAATTTATATCTTAGGTACGTCGCCTGCGCAGGCGTAAATCTAGAGCTACTTACTAGAGTGCTATAAAAGCTGCTTAATAGAGTACTAAAATACCTAGTTTAGATAAACTTGTAGTCTAACTACGTTATTAATTTGTGTAACTCTATTAAAGGCTATACTAGTTATTGTGCCGTGGCAAGGGATGTATGGAAGAAAAACAAGGCTTAGCCTAAAAGAAGTTAGGCGGATTGAATGGTATAAAGGCATGAAGGATTAGAGGATAGAATAGGACAACTCTAGCAGACTTCACTTTAGCTCTACAATTTTATCTTTTCACTTATGTTCCCGCATTAAACCTATATCCTCTACTATAGCACCACTACTATTAAACCTTGCCCCTCCCACTTCTCCTTGTTTAAATAGGTAACTCTCCCTGTTAGTTTAAATAGCAAAGCCTAAGGGGAACTTATCTTATCTTAGTAAAGGGGAGGGCCTAGCAGCATGCAACTAAGAGGACGTTTCTCTAAGTATAAGGAGGGTAGAGAAAAATTAAAAAATAGGTGGTGTTAATAATTAATATTATAGAGACAAAAATAGTAGGCCTATATTAGGACGTGGCTAACGCGCAACGACTAGAATAACTAGAACTAGAACGACTAGAACTAGAATAACTAGAACTAGAACGACTAGAACTAGAACAACTAGAACTAGAATAACTAGAACTATTAGAATAATTAGAACTATAAGAAGTATTAGCAATACTAGAAGTGCTAGAACACCTAGAATATTGCTACTAATAGAAAAGCTACAGCAAAGGCCACAGGATAGTATAGGCTATTAGCAGGAAAATAGGGCTAGGCTAAAGTTACTAACGCAACAAGAATCTACTAAAAATAAATACAAGTGCTAGTACTATTTAGGAAGGGTGTTAGGGATATAGCTACTAAGGAAGAGGAGATAGTCTATAAAAGTAAGAGATAGGAAAGGGGGGAAGTAATATAAGTAAGTAGATAGTAACTTATCTAATAATTTTAATTAATATTACTAGTTTATATACCTCCTTTAATATTTATAAAAGCCTACTACCTTAACTAAGCCTATCCTTTTTACTAGGAATAATACCTAGAGATAGTAATATTACCCTAGGGTTAAATAAAATAGAAAACTCTAGACCCCTAAGAAGAGTCCTTGTCCCTATAAGGCCTAGGAAAACTAACTTTTAGTTCTAGGGGAGGGAGGTTATAGAGTTCCTAGATAACTATAACTACTAGGTAGAAAATAGGGGGCTAGATAAAGTAGACTAGCTAAAAATTCTACTAGACTTCTATAATACTATATACAGAATATTTGTAAAGAAGCTTAGACTCTACTAGAAGCAAGACTAGGAGGAGCTATAGGAAGCTATAAAGGAGCACTAGAGGGACTAGGATATAGCCTAAAGGATAGGTACCTAAACCTTCCTAGATGCGTATATATAAGAAGCCTCTAGAAACTTCCTAGGTCTCTTAGACTACTATACTAATTTTATAGTGTATAGTAATACCTACCTAGTATTTAAATAGCTATATAAAAGCGAAGTTAGATTCTTCTTCTTTAGAGGGTTACCCTAGGTAGATAAAGAGCTAGGCTTGCTTAGTATACTAGGAGGGCCTAATAGTAATAAAGTAGTAAGCTATAGGCTAGAGAAGATCTATACCTACGTTAAAAGAATCTATTAGCAAAGAGAAGGAATAATATATATATTAGCTAGCTAAATAGAGGAAGATACTTAGTAGGCATATTAGATATTAGAATTAGTAAAAGCTACGCCTATAAAGGAGGAAATTATACAGGTAGCAAAAGGCGTTAGAAAGGAGCAAGCTACTACCTAGCTACTACTAAACGTTAACCTAGAGATAGACTAGTTAATTAGGGCACTAGGAAAAATAAAGATAAGTTTAGCTAAGGCTAATAGGCTATAGGAATACTATATAATAGGCCTACTACTAAAAAGCCTAGTAAACTAGCTCTACCTTATTTTATATATAACTAACGCTAGGATAGAGTAAGGAATACGTTAGAATACTATAGTAATTAGAGGGTTACTAATAAACTAGCTAAGAACCTAGGGCCCTATATAAATATTAACTACTTAGCTAGGGCTATAGAGTTATAGGGGGTATAATAAGAAACCACCTACCTGTAATATATATAGATTAGAAACCTAGCTAGCAAGGGACTACCCCCCCTAGCTAGAACTTATAGCGCTAGGGTAGGTAAGCACTTCCTAGAATCTAGAAATAAGGACTAGGATATTTTACTATAGACTATTATATAAAAGACTAGAGCAGGTTACTAAGCTAGTACTATAGAACTATACTCTTTACTAGATAAAGAAAAAGTTGCGTAAATACTATAAAGTTACTAAGGATATCCTTAGCTAGCTAGCGTTATAGGTTAAGCTAGAACTATTTAATAGAATAGATTTAAGAGGCTAGTAGTAGAGGTAGACTTAAGGACTAGACTACTTAGTAGCAAAAAGAGTAGGAGCTAATATAATATCTTCCTAGAATTAAGGATTAGAATAAGTAGATACTTAAAGAGAATATAAGTAGTTCTTAAACTATTAAATGCTATAAACTAATAAGGAAGACCTAGTAGTAATAACGCTAGATTATATAGACTTAAGATATACTATCCTAGGATTAGTAGATAAGAATACACCTAGGATCTACGCCTCTATAAGGGAGAAAGAAAAGCAAAGGGACTAAGTCTTAGAAGAAGTAAGGACAGGATTAATCTAGAAGCGCAGGCGAGGAAGACTAGCACAAAACCTAGTAAACTAAGAAGAGGGGGTAAGTAAGGAGATAGAACTTAAAGAGACCCTAGAGATTCTATACCTAGCTTAGGCCTATATAGACCCCTTTGTAATAATCTAGCTACTAGATAATATAGGTAAAGGCTATGCGAATTTAGGGCCTAATTAGGACCTGCTAATAATAAGAAGAAAAGTATAGTTTAAAGAGGTAAAGAATAAAGAGCTTAAGGGAATAATGCGCCTAAGCCTAAACTAAATAGTAGCTACCTTTCTTAGGCAGGAAGTCTAGGGAATTATAGTAGCTAACCTACTAGGGCAAGATTATCTATAAGAATAAATCAAGACATTATTATAGGAACCCTAGACTTAAGTCTTAAAGGATAATAACTACTTTAGTAGGGTAAATATAGTAGAGCTAGGGGGCCTAGAAAGTACGCTAGTCCTAAATAGGTATCTAAAGGGTGCGCTAATTTTACCCTTTAGATATATTAATTAATTAAAGGAGCTAGATGTAAAGAACCCTACGCTAGGTTAGCGCAAGATACGCGTTATACTAGAAGTACTTAACGCCTAAGTAAGGCTCTAATTTAGATAAAACTTAGATAAGTATAGAAAGGATTTAGTTATATAAGAAGAAAAAGATAAGTCTTACGCTAACTAGGAATTAAATTAGATAACTCTCTATATAGAACTACTAACCTACTAGACTAGTATAAGGTAGAACGTAGTAAACTACCTAATTAATATAAGGGTATAAATAAATCTCTTAAGATTAAGTGCTGCGTAGGCGTTATAGGTACCTATTAAGATACTAGCCTAGACCCTAGGATATATATAGGGGGTAGTTATAGCTAATATTAGGATAGACCTATTTATTAGAACTGCGTGGAATATGCTAGTATATATAGGGGAAGTAGAGACCCTAACTTATTTTAGGGTAATTACAAACCTAACCTGCTTAGCTATATTAGGAGGGCTATAGTGTACCTCTACTAGGCTAGCTATTTAGTATAATATCTATAGGAGGGTTACCTACTAGGTGCTATCCTTAGATAGGGAAAGGAATACAGTCTTTATAGCCTTAGATCTAAAGCTAGAAGATAAAGATAAAATAGAAGAGGTTAATAAATTAGAAAACTAATAGTAGGACCCTTACTTAAGAAAGAGATCCTATAAAATTAATACCTAGGAGATAAGTGCTATATAGTAGAATATATAGTATATTTAAAATTTCTATAAGAGGTAGACTATATAGAGCTATAAGTAGGATTTAGTAAATATAGATAATTATTTACCTTAGAAGATAAAAAGATGCTAGAAAAATAGGTAGCATAAACTATAGGATATAGTGTAGGGGCAAGCAAAGACCTATAGGCTATCTAAGAGCTAAACCTAATATTAGTAATATATAAGCTAAATTAAGGTACATAATAAAAAGTACTGTAAATAGTTACTAAGGTAAGCACTAAGTATAAAGAGGTTAGCAAGAAAATCTAACTAGTAGATAACCTAAAAGAGAAGGATAAGGATATAGAGTTTAGAAGGGAGGACTAGAATATAGTAGCTAAGGAAAACTAACTACTAAAGCTTAGTATTTGCGAAAGAGTTAACCTTAGCCCTTTTAACTATCTTTTTAAGAAAAGATATACATTATTTCTAAGAGGGTCTAGGCTAACTACTAAGAGGATACAAGAATAGAAATTTAGTCTAGACTTATTAGTAGTAGAAAGGACTCTATTTTAAGAAATAATTCTTAACAGAGAAGTACTATTACCTTTAACTTTAGAGAAAGTAGACATATTACTTAAAATATTAGCCTACCTTACTAAATAAAGATAATCCTATATAAAGTATAGCAAATACGCAGTTTCCTAGTTACTAAGGTAGTAGAAGAAGAATTTATTTAGATATTAGAAGAGCGCCTAGATTAAGGAACACTTAAGAGGTGTAATAGCCTATACTAGAACCTATATTTCTTAGTAGTAAAGAAAGATAGAAAGTACTAACTAGTCTAAAATACTATCTATATAAATAGGGTTAGCTAGAGGGACGTAAACCTACCTCTAACTATAGATAAATTCTCTAAGAAATTTGCTAGGTGTAAGATATTATCCCTAATAGATATGTTTTTAGGATATAACTAGATTACCCTTTACCTAGATAGTAGAGATATAACTACTATACACACCCCTATTAGCCTGCTATAATCCTGCACTATAGTATAAGGAGTAACTAACTTAGTAGCAGCCTTTTAGAGAATTATAATAAAAATACTACACAATTATTCCCCTTATATAATACTATTTATAGACAATATAATAGTAGGGGGGCCTAAGACTAACTATAGGGGCAAAGAGGCGCTTCCTAGGCTCTAGAGATTTATTCTTAAGTATATATAGCAGCTTAACCAAGTCCTAGTAGATATTAAGTAAGTAGGAGGTATAGTTTTAGGAAAGAAATATTATTAGGGTATTACTTATCTTAGCGTTGTTAGCTATAAGGTTAGCTTTAAACAAAGATACCCTAACCGCATAAAGGTAGAAAAGATTATAAAATAGCTAGAATGCAGAAATATAAAGGAAGTCTAGATATGTATTAGGATCTATATCTACTACTAGATATAGGTTCCTAGCTTTGCTATCTAAGCAAAGCTATTATTTATACTCCTGCAAGGCAACACTAGGTAGATATAGGAAGAACTATAGAGGGTAGCAATAAAAGAGCTTATATATTTTATTACTATAGCACTAGCCCTAATAACTATTAATTACAAAACTAGAGGGACTATCTACCTTATAGTAGACGCTAGTAGAGAAGGCGTAGGAGCTTCCTTAGAATAAATAGGGCTAGATAGAAGGTAATATCTATACTAGTTTAAGAGTACTATATAGTTAAAGTCTAAGGCAAAGCAGTACTCTACTAAACTAGAATATAAAGTAGTGCTATAGGCTCTAAAAAAGTTTAGAGTTTAGCTTTATAGAACACCCTTTATTATTAAGACAGACGCTTAAACCTTAATTATATAGCTTAATTAGTCCTTAAGTAAAATACTAGGAGGAGTAATAAATAGGTAGCTCGCTACTATTTTAGTATAGGACTTTAAAGTTTAACATGTTCTAGGCAAGAAGAATAGAGTTATAGATGCTCTATTACAATATCTAAAAGAGGAAGGGTAGGAACCCCCTAATAAAACTAAAGACAACGTTAAAGACTTTATTAAGCATATAATTGCTAATATTAAGTTATATAATCTAATAAAGGATAATATACTATATCCTAAATATAGCGTAGAATTAGAAGGAATTACCTAGTTTCTAGTTAGGTTTAAAATCCTAGACGTTCTATAGAAGGAGTTAAGGGTATAGAAGAAATAAGTATTAAACTTCTTTATAAGAGATAGGTTCCTCTTCTATAAGATATCTTAAAATATAGTAGTAAGATAAGTAGTTAATAATAAAGATATTAGGATTACTACTATATAGGAAATACATCGCCTTATTACTTATTATAGGGTTAATACTATCTACTTAATAATAGCTTAGTAATATTAGTAGGAAAGGATATATAAGATAGTAAGGCTTACTCTACGCACGTGTTATAAGTGTTAGAAAAGAAGTAGCAAGAAGAAGGTTAATATACTTACTAATACCTACTCCTACGCGCTATAGGAGATAGTAGCTATTAACGTAGTCTATATACCTTATAATTCTAGGAAATAATTCCTAGTAATAGCCTAGGACTATTTAAGCAGGTAGCCTAAATCACAAGTATTGCTAAATAATAGATTAAAAACTATTACTAAATTTATATATAAAGATATCCTATATAGATAGAGCATAGCAGGAAGAATTATAGTTAATAGGGGGCCTAACTTATAAAAGGTTATTTATAATTTAGCTACTATCTATAGTATACGTAGGGTTTAGATCTCTACCTATAACCCTTAGGCTAATAGAAAAATTAAAGGAGGGTAGAAACTAGTTATTAACGCACTTACAAAGCTCTAGGGGAGCTAGGTCTCTAAGCTACTAATAGTACTCCTAGCTAACTAAATATCTATTTAATAAAATACTAGATACTCTATATACTAGCTAGTTACTAGTTAGAACCTAGTGCTCCTAATTAAACTATCTCTGCTAATATAGCAGACGCTTCCCTTTAGGTAGATAATAGATAGGGCTTAGCTACTAGTAGTAAGGGCTACCTAGGTTAACCTAAGAGATTAGTTTCTTAAAGATATAGTATTAAGGATTAAGAGGCTACGCTTATAGAAGAAAGAATATTAGGAAAACTATAAGGAAATTTAAATAGAGGAAATTAGCCCTAGCTTATTAGTACTACTATAGGATTTAGTCTGCTAGATAGATATATCTAGAGATAGGAAACTTAGTAATAAATAGCTAGGTCTATACCTAGTAGCGTAGAGCTTTCTAGTGTTAGGGACGTATTAGCTAAAAGATTTAGATAGAACTAAGTTTATATATATAACACTAGGCTAGAGGGTAAAGATCTTCTACTAGAGAAGCTAGGATAAAGTAAACTAGGAAGACTAAGGACTTATAAAGTTATAGGATAGGGCCCTATAGAAAAATAGGCATATCCTCTAAGTGCTACCTATATAGTTTAATAAGTTAGGTATAGAAGGAAGAGAAGAAAATAAGGAAGTTAAATTACAGAATTAGGACTAGGAAATCCTACAACTAGATAAGGGTAGTCCTACTCTTAAGATTAGGCCTAGGACGCTCTTAGACAAAGAATAATTAGAATACTAATATTTTAATATCTTAGATTCTAGTAAAAGTAATTTAAGAGAAGTGTTATAGACTAGCCTTAAGGGAGAAATGCAATAAGCGTTGATAATAGTATTTAGTATCTTAAAGGAGAGGTAAGCCTTCTACGCCTTTTTATGGGTGTGCCGTGTGTTTGCTTAGTAGTAGTAGTGTTAGACTTAGTCTATCTTGTGTTAGACCTAGGCTTAGGCATAAGCCTAAGCCCTTTACATACCCCTAACCTTCCCTATAAACTATCGTGAAATTGTCTTTCTAGGGGTGTAGGGTTATGTCTTTATCCTCTATAATTTGTATTATGCTTTATTGCTATATTTTTTAGGTTTTATTGTTATATCTTTATATTCCTTCCTAATTTATAATAGGCCTATATATTAAGTAGTACACGCGCGTAGCGTCTATACGCTTGTTTTAGCACCCTACTATAAAAGTTCTAATATAGCTATCCTACCCTACTATAAATCTCCTAAACTTACTTTGTTATACAACTAATTTTCCCTACTAATTAGCCTTCTTTCTACTCTTTCTCTATTAATCTAGCCCCTATTGCCTTTACTATATCCCTGTCTACTACTACTAGTGCTAGTAGTAGGGATCTACCGCGGGGCGGTTAGACCCTACGCTAGGCCTACTAAGATGAGGTGCGTACTCCTAATATTCTCCTAATACTTCCTACACTAACTTTTTGCCTAGTACACATCTCCCTAGACCTAGTTGCTAAGTAGCTTTATTATTTCTAGTAACTTAGATAATAAGGAGTATAATAGTAGTTTTATAAAGCTACTTTATTATAATTAGTGTATTAACTAACTCTCTCTTTAGCAAGTGTAACTATTAGGAAGGTAGTAGTAAGTTCTTCTTAATCTTTGTGTTATTTGTAGCAATTTCTAACTATATCTAGGGCATTTATGCAAGTCTTGCTATTATAGTTATAAGACCTACACTAGGTTAGAGGCTATTCTTACTAACAATCCTAACGTCTGCTAAGCTCTCCGCAACTAGCTTTAGTTTTATTATAGTTACTAGGAGGATCGCCTCTAAATTATAAAGAAAGGGACCCTTAGGACTTTTATAGGAAAACCTACTAATGTACTTACTACTAAACTAACAGGGAGAGTAACCTATTTAAACAAGGAGAAGTAGGAGAGGCAAGGTTTAATAGTAGTGATCCTATAGTAGAAGTTATAAATTTAATGCAGGATTATAAGAGAAAAGTTAATATTATAGAGTTTAAGTAAAGTATCTAGGAGTTGTAATATTCTATCCTTTAATCCTTTATACCTTTATACTATTTAACCTACCTAACTATTTAGGCTAAGCTTTGTTTCTCTCCTATATATCCTGTGCTATAGCACAAACGTCCCCCTCCTTTAAGCTTAGCCCTATTAAGCTTGGCCCTTACTCTCCTCCTCTAGGTCTATAACCCTAGTTCCTAGCTTGTTAAGCTTTAGGTGAGGGAGTAGGAGTATCTAGGGTCTCTAATCTTAAACCTAAACTTAACAAGATAGTTCTCCTCTACGCCCTTGCTAGGCTTCCTGCAAAGCCTAGCCCTAAGCGCCTAGATCCCTCTACCTTCTATTCCTCTTTAATAGCTCCTAGATGCTTTTTAACAGTATCTAGAGTCTCTAATTACTTAATCTATCTATTATACCTCTACTACTCTCCTACCTTAGTAGGCCACACCCCCTTTATACTAAAGTAGGATTAGTCTAGTACCCTAGTATCCTTATCCTTACTAAATACAAGATTCTTATTCTTAATATAAATAGCCTAATTCTTCTTTAACTCCTTTACTATCTTAACCTAACTCTTCCTAATCTATACTCCTATCCTTTCCGTATTTAAATCTCCTATTAGGTACTTCTAGATCTCTGCCTTTACTAAAGGGTTATCCTATTAAACCTAACATATAATAGCCTTTAAGATCTAGGTTAGGTAGGTAGCCTAGATATCTCTAGGAAATTGCTATTAGACTCTACTATATTTAACTAGGTGCCCTAATAGAGTCTTTAGGGCTATACTTATCTATAGGTAGGCTAGCGCAATTTCTATATATATCTCTATCTCTAGCACCTCTATTATTATTATATTATCCTATACTTTTATATACTATAGTAGAACTATACACTATATTTAAGTAGTAGGCCTAGTAGATTTATATAGTATTACTAGGCTTATAATCCTTGCCTATCCTTTTTAATAGATTTCCTTCTCCTATCTTACCTTAGGGCACTTCTCCCTTAGCTCTTTAGGCTAGTGCACTATATCTTCCTATACCTAGATCTAAGCCCTCTTGTTCCTCCTTAATCCTTTATCTATCTAATTTACCTAATTCTTCTATACTTCTTTAAATCTAATTAGGAGCTTAGTATAGTTATCTTAGTCCTTATTATTAAAAGAAATTAAGGCTTAGATTATCTTAAGCCCTTATCCTAACTACGCTACCTTAGAAACGTTTACGTCTATATAACAAAAGAATATCTAGTCTCCTACCTAGGCGTACTTAGTGTAGTATAGGTATAAGATTAGGTTTATAGTTTCCTAGATTATAGCGTATTAGAGCTAATATCCTGTATCCCCTCGCACTAGCTATTAAATAATAGAGTGGTATATAGTCCTGCACTACCCTAAATTAGCTACCTACTTTATCTCCTATAAGTGCTATTTATATATCTTAAAGCACTTGTCTTCTATCCTTACTAGTTTAAGGTCTTTGTAGATCTAGGTAAAGATGTCTAGGGTTATACCTCCTTTCTATAAGAAGCCTTAGTAACTCTACTTAAATTTTATTACCTATTATAGTTAGGCCTAGTTAATTATTAGTACTATCTTCTTAGGCTAGTAATAATAAGCTTATAAATCCTTAGAGGTGTAATCTTAGTTAAATAGCTTAGTAAAAGCTACTATAGTAACTAGGTTAGCTTGTAAATTCCCTTATTCTCTAGGCTAATAGTATAGCACGTTTAGCTATCTATTACTTACCTCTACGTTTAGAGTCTAAGTATAGAGCCCTATTTTGCTAGTAATAAACTTTAAGTAGCTAAAGCATACCTAATTTAAATCCTGTATTATCCTCTCCTTAGTATCCTAGATAGTGCTGTAATTAGTAACTTTGTAGTACTATACTTTAACTAGCTTCCTTTACTTAGTGTTATTAAGTGCGCTACTCCTAATCCTAGTAGCAATTAACTGTAGTGCAGAGCGTTAGTTTTTGCACTAGTAGGGTGCTTTATTCTTAACTATAGCATGCTTATCTTTAGTAATACCCTCTTCTTCTAGTATTATTATCTTAGTGTCTAGAGTCTTATTAAGTTCCTTAAGTAGTCTAGGTAATATATTGCGTAATTTATTTATTACCTCTATATTAGTATCCTATAGTTATTAGCCTGCTACTATATATTAACTAATAATTCTAAACTCCTAGTAAATATTCTTACCTATCCTTGCTAGGAGCTAGGTAGCATGTCTTCCTTAGGCTCTTATTATCCTTTGTATAGGCAATTCTACTAGGGATTCTTCCTCTAGGATATAGGTAGCTAATGCAATTTCTCCTAGGGTAGTATCTAGTATATCCTCTATCCTCTTCTTATAACTCTATAACTTACTTACTATACTTCCTAACCTTAATAGTCCTCTATTCTAGACTACACTTCTATCTAGTAGTATAGTCTAGGCGCGCCTAGTGTAGGATATAGTCCTAGGTAGCTAGTTATAACCTAGACTCTTAATCTCTTGTGCTACCCTCTTCTCCTCCGCTTTCTTTTTAGCTATTTCTCTACTTCCTTATAGAGAACTAGCTAGAATATCTTTAATTTCTTTTAGTACTAGTATCCTATAGTTTATTAATAACCTTATACCTTCTTTCTATATCTATTTACTAGGGGGGATTATACTAAGTAGTACCCCTACCTAGTTCTCTAACTTTCTATACTATTGTAGCACTAGGCGCTAAATCTTAGTGTAAGTACTATCCTCTTCCCTATAGCGTATATTAAAGTTATAAGGGTTACCTATATCTTTAAGCGTTAGTCTAGGTAGGGCATGTAGGCCTATTACGTAGTAATAAACAATTGCCCTAATATATTATAAGAAATAGTCTTCTAGTTCCTCCTTAGCCTTTAAGATAGTATCTACCTTCCCTATTAGCTTAGTAATTATAACCTAGACCCTATGCTAGTTAGTAATGTTAATATAATTATCTGTTAACTAGTTTTGCCCCTATATTCTATAGTATACCTCTAAGTTTAGGAAGCTAGTAAGCTAGTCTAGACCTATATAATGTAGGAGGTACCTTACGTCTATATATCCTTAGTCTGTCTAACTAACTTACTATATAAGTGCTAGGCTAGACTCTATAAAGCTCCCTACTACTATTATTAATCCTAAAGTTTTATTAAAGTGCTTCCCTAGTGCTCCTATAAAGTTATCTGCAATATTACTGTATTATATAATAGTGCTTACACGTATCTTATTAATCTAGCTACCTATAGTTGCACCTCCTTTCTATAGAAGAGGTATCCCTTTATAAAGTGCCTAGGTCTACGCGTTAAACTCTTTAGGCTAAACTAAGTCTAACTTTTTAATAGCTAAAAGACTCCTCTATTATAACGTATACTAATAGTCTAGTGCAAAACTTCTAGGTATTATAGGTAGTAGCTATAACCCTTTAGGTTATAGGCTTAACCTTAGGGACTATAGGGAACCTGTTAATATTAAGGATCCTAGTAAGGCTAGCTTAACTACTAGCTATTTTCCTTTCTAGACTTCTAATAACTGTTTAGGGCTTGTTGTTTCTTTTAGGGTCTTCTAGTAGTAGCTTTATTAGATACTTAAGGTTTTATTAGATATCTAAAGTTTTTAGTGTAGTTTATTATAGTAGTAGTAGTATAGGTAGAATATATATAGGAGCACGCGTGCCTTCCTATTATACTTCTGCCTTCCTATTATTCTCCTACCTTTCCTTTGTTCTACCTTTACTTATTTATTATCCTTCTACCTTTACTTATTTATTGCACTTCTACCTTTACTTTCTTATTATCCTTATTATAATTGCTATCTACGCATAGGTAGGTAGTTTGTGTAGCTAATTAGAGCGTTGTATATCTAAAGGGTTAAGTTAGCGCACTATTTGGATACCTATTTAGGACTAGCGCGCTTCCTACCTTCCCCCTACTAATTTTGCGCCTATTCTATAGCGCATCTTTTCCTAAGTTTTAATACTAAAATATTAATACTATTAACTCTTAATTATTAATTATCCCCTTCTTTATACTTTTACTAGAATCTAAGATATTAAAATATTAGTATTCTAATTATTCTTTGTCTAAGAGCGTCCTAGGCCTAATCTTAAGAGTAGGACTACCCTTATCTAGTTGTAGGATTTCCTAGTCCTAATTCTGTAATTTAACTTCCTTATTTTCTTCTCTTCCTTCTATACCTAACTTATTAAACTATATAGGTAGCACTTAGAGGATATGCCTATTTTTCTATAGGGCCCTATCCTATAACTTTATAAGTCCTTAGTCTTCCTAGTTTACTTTATCCTAGCTTCTCTAGTAGAAGATCTTTACCCTCTAGCCTAGTGTTATATATATAAACTTAGTTCTATCTAAATCTTTTAGCTAATACGTCCCTAACACTAGAAAGCTCTACGCTACTAGGTATAGACCTAGCTATTTATTACTAAGTTTCCTATCTCTAGATATATCTATCTAGCAGACTAAATCCTATAGTAGTACTAATAAGCTAGGGCTAATTTCCTCTATTTAAATTTCCTTATAGTTTTCCTAATATTCTTTCTTCTATAAGCGTAGCCTCTTAATCCTTAATACTATATCTTTAAGAAACTAATCTCTTAGGTTAACCTAGGTAGCCCTTACTACTAGTAGCTAAGCCCTATCTATTATCTACCTAAAGGGAAGCGTCTGCTATATTAGCAGAGATAGTTTAATTAGGAGCACTAGGTTCTAACTAGTAACTAGCTAGTATATAGAGTATCTAGTATTTTATTAAATAGATATTTAGTTAGCTAGGAGTACTATTAGTAGCTTAGAGACCTAGCTCCCCTAGAGCTTTGTAAGTGCGTTAATAACTAGTTTCTACCCTCCTTTAATTTTTCTATTAGCCTAAGGGTTATAGGTAGAGATCTAAACCCTACGTATACTATAGATAGTAGCTAAATTATAAATAACCTTTTATAAGTTAGGCCCCCTATTAACTATAATTCTTCCTGCTATGCTCTATCTATATAGGATATCTTTATATATAAATTTAGTAATAGTTTTTAATCTATTATTTAGCAATACTTGTGATTTAGGCTACCTGCTTAAATAGTCCTAGGCTATTACTAGGAATTATTTCCTAGAATTATAAGGTATATAGACTACGTTAATAGCTACTATCTCCTATAGCGCGTAGGAGTAGGTATTAGTAAGTATATTAACCTTCTTCTTGCTACTTCTTTTCTAACACTTATAACACGTGCGTAGAGTAAGCCTTACTATCTTATATATCCTTTCCTACTAATATTACTAAGCTATTATTAAGTAGATAGTATTAACCCTATAATAAGTAATAAGGCGATGTATTTCCTATATAGTAGTAATCCTAATATCTTTATTATTAACTACTTATCTTACTACTATATTTTAAGATATCTTATAGAAGAGGAACCTATCTCTTATAAAGAAGTTTAATACTTATTTCTTCTATACCCTTAACTCCTTCTATAGAACGTCTAGGATTTTAAACCTAACTAGAAACTAGGTAATTCCTTCTAATTCTACGCTATATTTAGGATATAGTATATTATCCTTTATTAGATTATATAACTTAATATTAGCAATTATATGCTTAATAAAGTCTTTAACGTTGTCTTTAGTTTTATTAGGGGGTTCCTACCCTTCCTCTTTTAGATATTGTAATAGAGCATCTATAACTCTATTCTTCTTGCCTAGAACATGTTAAACTTTAAAGTCCTATACTAAAATAGTAGCGAGCTACCTATTTATTACTCCTCCTAGTATTTTACTTAAGGACTAATTAAGCTATATAATTAAGGTTTAAGCGTCTGTCTTAATAATAAAGGGTGTTCTATAAAGCTAAACTCTAAACTTTTTTAGAGCCTATAGCACTACTTTATATTCTAGTTTAGTAGAGTACTGCTTTGCCTTAGACTTTAACTATATAGTACTCTTAAACTAGTATAGATATTACCTTCTATCTAGCCCTATTTATTCTAAGGAAGCTCCTACGCCTTCTCTACTAGCGTCTACTATAAGGTAGATAGTCCCTCTAGTTTTGTAATTAATAGTTATTAGGGCTAGTGCTATAGTAATAAAATATATAAGCTCTTTTATTGCTACCCTCTATAGTTCTTCCTATATCTACCTAGTGTTGCCTTGCAGGAGTATAAATAATAGCTTTGCTTAGATAGCAAAGCTAGGAACCTATATCTAGTAGTAGATATAGATCCTAATACATATCTAGACTTCCTTTATATTTCTGCATTCTAGCTATTTTATAATCTTTTCTACCTTTATGCGGTTAGGGTATCTTTGTTTAAAGCTAACCTTATAGCTAACAACGCTAAGATAAGTAATACCCTAATAATATTTCTTTCCTAAAACTATACCTCCTACTTACTTAATATCTACTAGGACTTGGTTAAGCTGCTATATATACTTAAGAATAAATCTCTAGAGCCTAGGAAGCGCCTCTTTGCCCCTATAGTTAGTCTTAGGCCCCCCTACTATTATATTGTCTATAAATAGTATTATATAAGGGGAATAATTGTGTAGTATTTTTATTATAATTCTCTAAAAGGCTGCTACTAAGTTAGTTACTCCTTATACTATAGTGCAGGATTATAGCAGGCTAATAGGGGTGTGTATAGTAGTTATATCTCTACTATCTAGGTAAAGGGTAATCTAGTTATATCCTAAAAACATATCTATTAGGGATAATATCTTACACCTAGCAAATTTCTTAGAGAATTTATCTATAGTTAGAGGTAGGTTTACGTCCCTCTAGCTAACCCTATTTATATAGATAGTATTTTAGACTAGTTAGTACTTTCTATCTTTCTTTACTACTAAGAAATATAGGTTCTAGTATAGGCTATTACACCTCTTAAGTGTTCCTTAATCTAGGCGCTCTTCTAATATCTAAATAAATTCTTCTTCTACTACCTTAGTAACTAGGAAACTACGTATTTGCTATACTTTATATAGGATTATCTTTATTTAGTAAGGTAGGCTAATATTTTAAGTAATATGTCTACTTTCTCTAAAGTTAAAGGTAATAGCTTGTAACAATAAGGCAGAATTGCCTGCCTATTGTTCCATGCCGAGTTAGGCCTAATAAAGGCCCGACTCACTTATGTATATAGAGAACAGCTCGCCTATGGTTAGGATAGGTATGTTCTTCTTGTCCTTTTGTACAAGACCTATAGGTGTAGGAATCTTATCCTTTTCTGTACAGACGCGCACTCCTATATGCCTTTAAGTTGTATAGGATACCTTTTAGATGCCCTACCTACCTAAGTTGTTATATTATAAGAAGAATATTGTCCTAGCTAGTAACAGCATTTAAGAATATCGCATTTGTTATTATTTTAAGCTACTAATTTAGTTCTAGTAGCTACCTAACCCTGCAACTCTATAGTTAGAACAGCTATTAGAACTTCTAACAACTAAAGCCTATAGGCTTAGACTTCTAGACCTATAGGTGGTGCTAGATTACCTTTGGAAAAATCGCGTTAGATTGCGTCAAGGTAGAGACCCAGAGACTACCAAAAGCCTAGAGGAATCAGAGGCAAAGCTGATATCCTCCTACCACTAAACCCCCCTAAAAAGAAAAGAAAAGATTTATTGTTCTTATTAACTACAAAATGTTAGATAAAGGTAAAGGAAGGGCATCTAGTTTAGCCACTTTTAAAAGCCTATTTACTAATAGAAAGAAATTAGATAAGGAAGACTTAATTAACAACGCCCTCCTTAAAAGACCCTCTTCCTATCTGTCTCTTAAGGTACCTTGTGCTTCTAGGAAATCTTAAAGTAACACCGCCCTTAAAGATAAATATATGTTAACCCTATCTAAAAAGGAGAGGTTAGAGGAATAAGTTAAGCAACTTACTAATTAGTTGTACAACACCTCCCTCTATAAGGAGATATAGGGTACTACCTAACCTAGCTAGTCTTTAGCTTCTATATTAAACCCTATAGTGTATGCTATAAAAGCTAAGAGATAATCTAAAAAGACGCTAAATATCTCTATACTTAGTAATAGTGCTAATCCTACTTTTAGATAATAGTAAGCATCTATTTAGGATAGGCTAGAGATTAACGCTAATTACTACCCCTCTTCTAGAGCTTAGATGGCGTTAGTCTAGGGACACTGCTTAGGACTAGCAAGAGAATACTTAGAGGTACGTTACCTATCTAATTTACTAAGTCTTTAATTCTAAAAAGCTAAGGAAATAATTACCCTCCTTTAAACTTACTTTATTACTAGAAATAAGATAGCTAAGAGTTAGACTGTATTTAACCGCCTGTACATAACTAATATAGAGACGTTCCCTGCTTTTAAGTTATAATTCTAGAGTCTTGCTATTAGAGGAGAAGTACCCTAATTAGAGTAGTATTACTACCTCTAGATAAAGATTACACCTTCCCTAAGGATGCTAAACCTTACTTTTTAACAGAATTGGCACAATAATTTCAAGACTATAGTAGATTATCTTACTACTTTTAATATAGAACGCCGCCTATACCCTACCTTATCTACTCCTACCTAGACTACTCTATTATCTAGAAAAGGATTAACCCCCTTCTAACACTCTAGAAACTAGTCCTATTTAGACGCTAATTAGAAACCCTATAATAGACCTTTAACAGCTAAACCTTATATGCCCCACTTGTAATAATAAGGCACTACCCCTTAAAATAATTAACCCCTATCTACTACGCTAGCCACTCCTAGCGCTACTATAATAGGAACCCTAGTAACTTGCTATAATTATAGAAAGCCTAGGCACTTCTCTAGTAACTGCCCTAAACCCCCTAGGATTTAGGCTATAGATGTAGAATAGGTTGTTAAGAATTCTAAGGAAGAAGATACCGCTAAATTAACTAATTCAGATAGCTATCAGACAGGAAACGACAACGCCTAGGAGGATCCTCCTTCCTAGGCCTAACTTAATATAACCTATTAAACCTTCCCTTAACTAAATTGTTTATTAGTTCCTATTTACTTACACGTATAACCCTATACCTTAATAGATCTAGTGTTTGCCTAAACGCTTTAGTAGATACTAGGGCCTAAGGTTACTTATTTCTTAATTTAAAAATTGCTTATAATATCTCTTCTATACTTAGGGTACCTATCTAAAAGCTACTATACAAGCTTACTATTAAAGGGTTCTAGGACTAGATTACCTCCCTAGTTGCCTACTACATTTGGCTTTATATAATAGTTAGTGGCTAAAAGGTTTATAACTACCCCTTTGTAATAGTAGACTTAGGTTCTTAGGATTATATTATTAGACAACACTAGCTAAAATAGTTCTAAATCCTAATTAATATAGATAAATCTTAACTAATCTAGCTAGAGAAATATCCTCTAACCTACAACCCCGCACCTCCTATTCTGGTACGACTCTACTAGCAAGTGCTGTCTACTCTAATTACCTACAACATCTTGCGAAGAGACGCCCTTTAGGATTAAGAGGAGAACTAGAACTAAAATAGTCCTAGTTTAATTAACAGGATACGTGGTATACTAAAAATTCCAGCTACTTATAGGGCTGCTACTAAACCTATTACGCCACCTACCCTAGTCTCATTACTACCTGTTACCCTACCTACAAAATTATAAATTACTACTATTTCTGCTAATGCTTTCTATTTTAATATAAAAAAATCTTCTAATATAAAAAAATCTTCTAATAAATTCTTTACTACTAGCCTGTATAAGATTAAGCGTAGGATCTAAACCCTATCTAAATAGGATACTCTTAAACATAGCTTGTTAGATTAGAAGCTCCTATCTAACTATAACTTTTATTAGGACGTCTTTAATAAGGCTAAGGCTAATAAACTTCTACTCTACTAGCCTTATAACTATAAGATAGTCCTAGAGGAACCCCTTCTAAACTACTAGAGTCCCCTCTATTGTTAAAATGCTAAGGAACTCTAGGCTACTAAGGAATATGTACAAGAGCACCTACAGAAAGGTTTTATTAAGACTAGTTAGAGCCTATTTACATCTCCTATCCTGTGCGTTAAGAAGCTAAATAGAGGCCTTAGGATCTGTGTAGATTACTATAAGCTTAATAGCTTAACGCAAAAGGACGTGTATCTAATACCCTATATAGATAATCTATTATCCTAACTAGCTAAAGCAAAAATCTTTACTAAGCTAGACATTTGTGTTGCCTTTAATAAGATCTAAATAGACCCTAACTTAGAGGAGTACACTACTTTCTACACTAGGTATAGTGCCTATAAATGCAAAGTCCTACTATTTAGGCTATATAACAGACCTATAACCTATTAGCGCTATATAAATAATATACTAATAGATTATTTAGATAACTTCTATATTACCTATCTAGATAATATCCTTATCTACTCTAAAAACCTTGCTACTTATAAGGACTATATTTAAAAAGTCCTTAAGCGTCTTTGTTCTACTAGATTACAGGCTAATATTAAGAAAAGCGAATTCTATATAACCTGTACCTATTACCTTAGATATATCCTAACTAACAAAGGCTTAGAGGTAGACCCTAACAAAGTTAAAGTACTCTAAAACTAGTCCGCTCCTAAGACAATAACTAGAGTAAAGTCCTTCCTAGGATTTACTAGATTCTACTAGCAATTTATAGAAAACTTCTCTAAGACAGCTAAGCCCTTAACCGCTCTCTAGAGTCCTGCTACCCTATTTATATAGACTTTAGAATGCTAATAAGCCTTTAACTAGCTTAGGAATGCCCTGCTAGCAATCCTAAGCTTAGCTTACTTCTATCCTAAGTACCCTCTAAAACTAGAGATAGACGCCTCTAATAGAGTTATTGCAGCTATCCTCTTACAGGAGTATCCTAATAGGAAATAGTACCCTATATCCTTCTTTAGTTAGACCCTTACTAGTTCTAAACTTAACTAGGAAATCTATAATAAAGAATTGTTTATAATAATCTGCGCCTTTAAGAAATAGCGTGCTAACCTAATAAGTACTTAGCACCTTATTAGAGTATACACAGACTATAGAGCACTAAAGTACTTTATATCTACTAAAGTCCTTAGTGCTAGGCAAGCTAGATAGCTAGAGGTTATAAGTGCCTTTAACTTCTAAATTAAGTATACTCCTAGATCTTATAACGCCTAAGTGGATATCCTAAGTAGAAGGGAACAGGATATAGTTAACCTTAAGACTACTTAGAGGGATAATTGTTTATAAGTAATAATTACCCTAGATAGGTTATACCCCTAAATTAACTCTAACTTAGCGCAAGACTACCTAGCTAAGCGTTCCTTACTAATCCTTACTTTAATTATAGTAGTTTAGAACCCTATAACTCTTAGATCCCTAGAACTTATTAAAACTCTTCTCTAAGAAAATAGGTCCTTATTCCTAATAGAAAGATTAGAGTTGCCTAAGCACTATTAGATAGAAAACAGACTCCTTCTCTACTAGGATTAACTTTGCGTGCCTACTAGATTAGTCCTATGTACTAGACTAATTTGTAAGGCTTATAATTAAGTGTCTACTACCTACCTATTAGCTACTAAAACCTATTAGATTCTAGCCTAATATTACTACTAGAAAGGTATAGAGACTACCTATAAACGCTACGTTTAGAACTGTATCCTATGTAGGAGAGGGCACCTAAGATAGCACTAACTCCCTAGCATGCTCCACCCCTTTCTAATCCCTAGTCTACTAATACAACACTTATGCATTAATTTTAAGGATTTTCCCTAGGATTATTGTGGTTATAATTAGATTATAGTTATTATTAATCGCCTATTAAAGCAAGCTATTACTATCCCTTGCCACAAAACTATAGACGCCTAAGGTATAGCTACCTTATTTGTTTAGTGGGTGTACTAATTTAGACACACTCTAGATACTATTATTTCTAATTAAGGCCCTTAGTTTATATCTAGTTTCTAGTCTAAGTTCTATTAGATTATAGGCACTAAAGTTAAGCTCTCTACTACCTACTATAAATAAACTAATAGATAAACTAAGATTATAAATAAGTATATTAATTAGAGACTAAGGCCTTTTGTATCCTATTACTAAGATAACTAGAGTAACCTACTAGCTATAATAGACTGTGCCTAAAGTACTCTTCTATATTTATCTATTAGCATAGCTCTATATTAGCTCCTTTTTAGTTCCTTACTAAAGTAAAGTTAGTATTAGAAACTAGAAAAGACCCTATCTACTATACTAGAGAAACTAAACTATAAGGACGCCTTATCCCTTGCTACTTAGATACATAACGCCTAGAAGATTGCTAAAGAAAATATAGAAAGAGCTTAAGACTAAATACGCTCTACTACTAATTGCTATTGCTATCTAGTTAACTAGAAGGTTAGTAACTATATTTATCTATCTACTACTAATCTTGCTATTTTATAACCTAGCTAAAAACTATCTAAATAATAGGAAGGTCCCTTTAAGGTATTAGAATAAGTAGGAAACGCGTATTACCTCTAATTGCTACCTAGTTCTAAGATCTATAACGTTTTCTCTCCTAATATACTATGTAAAGATCCCTAAGACCTGTTGCCTAGATAAGAGGCTCTAAAACCCCCTAGTACCCCTATACAAGGTGTGGAGGAATAGGAGGTGGAAGAAATCCTAGCTAGCAAATTATATTAATCTAAGCTAAAATATAAGGTTAAGTAGGTTAGACACAATCCTAATCCTATTTAGTATCCTACCTCTAACTTTATAGGTGCTCCCTATAAATTACAGGTATTCTACTAATAGTATCTAAATTAGCTAGGTCCCCCACGTAGCTTACTAAAATAGATTTAAGCCTAGGAAAAAGGGAAAGAGGATCTAATATTACTTTATAATAATCATGCCTAATATTAGAACTAATTTATATCCTATTTAGCTACGTATTATCTATTAACTACTATCTATTACTATTATTCTTGTTGCTATTTATTATTATATCCTATTTAGAACCTTTAAGGTTCCTAGGACACTACCCCTAGGAAACCTCTTTATTCTATATCTATCTCTCTATTAGAACCTAGTTTAGACTCTGTATTAGCTAAGATAGCGCCTAGACTATCCTTCTTCGCTAGCTTCTAGATAACGAGTGCAGCAGGGATTAGAGCAGGTGCAGGAGTAGGGACAGGAGCTAGGACTAATTTAGACTCCTTCTTGTAGAATACTTTTATCTTAGCCTATACTAAGAAAGTCACCTCCTAATTTAGCGCTAATTCCTCCTTAAGTTCTTTAATAGCCCTTATTAAGCCCCTAACTACTAAGACTATCTTATAGATACTGTTCTAAAGCTAACGTAAATTAGATATAGTAGTATAATATATAGCTATAAGGATCTTAGTAGCTTCTATACCCTTAGTCTAAGTATTAGTAATAGTAACGCACTTAGTAAGGTTTTAGGCAGTTTCTTAAATAGTAGCCTTAAACTGCTTAATATCCTTCTAATAAGTAACTACAGCCTTGTTATCCTTATCCCCTTTAGTAGGGTTTCCTATTAGGCTGTAGTACTCTTCTAGGGCACCCCTAAGGGCAGAGTACTCTTAGCTAATAAAAGAAGGAATCTACTAGGATTAGTAAAGGAACCCTATTAGACTTAGATACTTACTAGATTGCAATACTTATTCTAGGAGATATAGTACTAGCACTTCTTAGAATTCTTTAACTTAAAATTAAAATTATTAAACCTACCCCTAGCTAGAGCCCTAACTGCTCTTATATAGAGAGCGCGATAAGTAACAGGGAGGACTCCTAGTAGTACTAGTACTAGCATAGCTAAAAGTTCTAATTTAGATTAGTAACTGTTTAATTATATAGATTAAATACTTACTAGATTTTAGATAGATTAGGTTAAATATTTAAAAAATTAGGGATATAGGAATAAGAAAGTTAGTAGGTAGAGGGCTAGTTATAGGCAGGCCAAGGATAGGGGTCTGTGCCCTAGGAAGAAGAAGTGAAGGTAAAGGCAGAGGTAAAGGTGGATTTATTTTGCAAAAAGCTCTTCTTTAATAAGGGATCTAAACCTAATCCTAAGGATAGGGACTATTGTTATAGACTAGCCTTAAGGGAGAATGCAATAAGCGTTAATAATAGTATTTAGTATCTTAAAGGAGAGGTAAGCCCTCTACGCCTTTTTATAGGTGTCTAGTGTGTTCGCTTAGTAGTAGTGTTAGACTTAGTCTGTCTTGTGTTAGACCTAGGCTTAGGCATAAGCCTAAGCCCTTTACATACCCCTAACCTTCCCCCATAAGCTATCGTGAAATCGTCTTTCTAGGGGTCTAGGGTTATGTCTTTATCCTCTATAATCTATATTAGGCTTTATTACTATATTTTTTAGTTTTGTTATTATATCTTTATATTCCTTCCTAATTTGTAACAGGCCTGTATATTAAGTGGTACGCGTACGTAGCGTCTATGCGCTTATTTTAGCACCCTACTATAAAAGTTCTAATATAGCTATCCTACCCTACTATAAATTTCCTAACTTACTTTGTTACACAGCAGATTTTCCTAGCTAATTAGTCTTATCTCTACTCTTTTTCTATTAATCTAGCCTATATAGCCTCTATTATGTCTCTATCTACTGCTACTAGTGCTAGTAGTAGGGATCTACTAAGAGGCGGTTAGACCCTGCGCTAGGCCTACTAAGATAAGGTGCGTACTTCTAGTGTCCTCCCTATGTTTCCTGCACTAACTTTTGCTTAGCACACGCCTTCCTAAACACAGCTGCTTAGCGGCTTTATTATTTCTAGTAACTTAGATAATAAGGAATATAACAGTAGCTTTGTAAAGCTACTTCCCTATAATTAGTGTATTAACTAGCTTTGTCTCTTTAGTAAGTGTGACTATTAGGAAGGTAGTAGTAAGTTCCCCTTAATTTGTGTTTTCTTTATAGCAAGTTCTAACTATGTCTAGGGCGTTTGTGCAAGTCTTGTTGTTATAGTTATAAAACCTGCACTAGGTTAGAGGCTATACTTGCTAACAATCCTAACGTCTGCCAAGCCCTCTGCAACTAGCTTTAGTTTTATTATAGTTACTAGGAGGATCGCCTCTATATTGCAAAGAAAGGGACCCTTAGAACCTTTGCAGGAAAACCTACTAAAGGCACTTACTACTAGTTTGTGCCGCAGTTCTACTAGCTCTACTATTATTTTAAGGATCTTATGTTAAGGGCTTAAACTAATAATACTATTGCTTTGCTTGCCCCTACTACCTACTCGCGCGCCTATAATTAGTATTAGCTTAGTGCTATTATTCTATCTACTACTAGTGCTCTAGCGTTTCCCCTTTAATCTGCTATTACGCCTTTATATAGTAGTTATGGCAACGACAACGTTATATAGCTTGCTACTGCTGCTAGTATTACCTTCTAGCGTATTAACTAGTATATAAACAAGACCTAGGCCTAAACTAACCTTTATATTAACTAGCTTAAGAGCGCTGCTAAGCGCACTGCCTAAGGCATTAAGACTCTTATTGTTAGTATTGTTTTTCCCTTGTTCCCTTTGTATCTGTTCTAATATTTGTTTTCTTTAGGCCTAGGGTGCTGCGCGCTAGCAAGCTGTCAAAGCACCGCCCTCCTCCTAACGCTGCTACTACTACTGCTTATACTTGTTAACTAAGTCGTCCCCTACCTGTAACACGCGCAAGCGCTACTACTGTTGCTAAGAGACGTAGAGGCGTTAGAATAATATAAATAATAGTTTAGGGGGGGCTAGGGAGGGGTTAGTTGTAGATAGTAATAGTATAGATACTACTACCTAATTATTAGCTACATTATAAAACTTTAGTAGCAGGACACTTACTTAGAGTGTTATAAGGATAATTAAAAGATTTCTCCTATACCTTTCTACTTCTTAATTATAATAAAGGTCTAAGTTATTGTTCTAGTTTCCTTTTACCCTTACTTCCTAGTTTTTATATATATTAGGCTGTTATTATACGCGGTATCCCTATACTATTCCTTAAACCTATCTAGAGCCTTAGTATCCTACACTACCTCTAGTAGGTGCTATGTTAGATTAATATACCCCTTCTATTTTACTAGGACTTAACGCTTCCCTTTTCCTCTTGCATTCTTTGTATAAAGGATCTCTTCTACTTCCTATTTATCTAGTGTTGTATCTTTATTTTCTAGAGTAACTATTAGACCTAGTTGTAAGTCCTAAAGCTTCTAGCTTAGCAGCAGGTTATTAGCAGCTCTCTCTAGTAGATCTATATACATAGTCTTATATAAGCTCCCTAGTAAGTCTAATACTACTATAAGTAGAGTAGGAACTTCTATTACTTTGTACTTTACCTGTAGCTAGTTAAACCTTTTACTTAGTTAGTTTATCTTTATATTACGTATTACAAACTAAACTATATTGCCTTTTAGGAACTTTTTAGCTAGGCGTTAGGACTAGTTTGTTACTTCCTGTTATTATTGCTATTAGAACGCGATAGTAGCTTGTGCTAGCTCTACACCCCTCTATAGGTGTGATAAGAACGCTATAGCCTCCCTACAAGGATTCTTAGGCTTTACTAGTAGTAACATTAACTTTTATAGTATATCTATAGTATACCTATTTAAAAGTAGATTTAGGCTAACACTAGTTGTGCTAGAGTCCCTATTATTAAGTGTAAGTTAGCAGGCTAGTAGGTAGTTAGGCTAGTTAGTCTGCTTAAAGCATACTATTATGCGCAGCACTGCCTATACTTCTTAGTTTGCCGGCTCTGTCCCGCTGTCTGTCTAAGGGTAGTATATAGTAGACAGTAACTAGTTTATCTTTATTATCTAGCATAATATTGTCTAGAAGGATCCTAACTAGTCTAAACCTTAGTTAGTAATAATAGAGGATAGGAAGCCCTAGAACTGCCACTAGTTGTCCTAGAAGATCCTTGCATAATAATTAGCTACTATAGAGACTGTTGCTTTAAGCTAAACATATTTAGATAATCTGTTAGTAATAACTAATAGGGACTAGGGTTTGCTATTATCTTTCGCAGGTAGGTTAACTATAAAATCTATAGATATTTAGGACTAGTATTGTAACGCGACTAGTATAGGTTATAATAGACCCTATTAGCGCTTCTAGGAGATATAAGCACTATAATAATAGCAGTTTTAAATATACTACGTAACGTCTCCTAACATTCTATCCTAATAATAGTTGCGGCGCAGTATTTAAAATATTGTATTCTTTCCTAGATATCTTGCTAAACCTAATTTATATGCTTACTATATAATAGTAGTTATAAGGGGTTCCTATATTAGTAACTAAATAACACCCCTCTAGAGCAAAGTGCCGTGTGCGCTAATTACACAGTCCCTAATCTGTTACTTTATGTTAGCTAAAACTAGGAAAGACCTAGCGCCTTTCTAAACTGCATTAAGACGTACTTAGTATATCTTATCTTCTAGTACTGCTTTATCCTATAGTGTCTGCATGTGTAGGTTAGTAAAGAGGCTAGCGCCCTTTAGTAACTTAGACGCCTCCTCTACTTCTAATACTACAACCTAAATTAATTTAGGGCGCATCACTAACTATAGTGTTGCTTTAGAGGAGTTTAAATCTTGTAGTTGTCTGCTTAAGGTATTAGGTTATCCTGTAAGATAGCTAGGCCTATACTATAGGATGTACTAATATTTTAAAAGTTCCTCTACCTAGCAGCACTATCGCTCGCTTAAGCTTTAAAGGCTAGTAAAGTACTCTAAGTTTTTATAGTCTGTGAATATTGTAAACAGCTTGTAAATGCTCTATAACTCTACTAACTAACTTTTAAGACACTCTACAATAGCAAGCAATTTCTTATTGTGTATAGTGTAGTTTTGTCTCTCTAGCGTTAGTGCTATAGAGTGGTAAGTAACTAGGCGCTAGACGCCCCTAACTTTTTGCAACAAGCAACCCCTAAGAGCATATCCTAAATAGTCTACTTCTAATAACGTTTCTCTAGCTAGGTCCTATTATATTAATACTAGTCCTAATATAAACGCCTTTTTTAGCGCATTAAATGCACTTTGTTCCTCCTCTCCCTATTAGAATAGGGTGTTCTTCCTAGTTAGTTAGTTTAAAGGTGCTACTACTTTAGAAAACTTCGTGATAAAATTATAGTAGAAGTTAGTAAAACCTAGAAAACTCCTCACCTCTCTTATATTCCTAGGGGATTCCTATTCCTGTACCGCCCTAAGCTTTTTAGGGTTAGGTTAAAGTAATTTGCCTGCCTTAATAATATAGCCTAGGTAGCGTACCTCCTTAACACTAAAAGCACATTTCTCTAAGTCTAGGTATAGTCCTACTTCTTTTAATAGCGTAAGTACACACTTTACTTTTTCTATATAGTTAAACTAGTCTCCTCCTAAATAAATTAAAATATTATTAAGGTAGGCTATTATATATAATCCTAGTAACTCTGCAAGCGCGGTATTAATATATTGTTAGAAAGTAGATAGCGCACTACTAAGACCAAACAGACATACTAACCATTTATACAACCTAAACTAGGTGCGGAAAGCAGTTAAGGACTTATAACCTTCTACTATTCTAACTTTATAAAAGGCGGCGCAAATATCTACTTTTGTAAACTAATTTGCGCTAGATAGTATGCGTAAAGTTTCCTTAATAAGTAGTAGTAGGTATTAGTCTAAGGTTGTTATGCTGTTAAGCATCTAGTAGTCTACACACAGACGCTAACCACCTAATAGCTTCTTTACTAGCAATACTAGAGCTCTAGCTATAGAAGAGCTTGCTTAGATCTAGCCCTTATCTATTAATCTAGTAAGTTGTGTTCTTAGTTCTAGCAATTAATCACGCGATATAGGGTACAGGGGACCCTATAGGGGGTTAGGCTAGGTTCTGTCTAGGAGAGTTGTTAACTAGACATAGTAGTCTATACTACCTTAATAAGGTAGCAAACTGCTTGCTAACTCTTTGTTAAACAGGTCCTTAAACTCTTGCAGTTCTAGTAGCAACTTTGTCTTTCTAGTCTTATACTTAGGTTTATAGGGAACTGTGTTACTAGCAATATAGATAGTGTGTATATTAATAGGACCTCCCTTATTAACACTTTCTAGATATTTTGTTAGGCGTAAGTTATATGTTACCTATAATATGTCTAGTATATTTGTTGCAAAAATTTATACCTATGTGTCTTCCTATTAGGGTTCTTGGTTTAACAACCCCGCTATAACTAAACCTAAGATAATAGAGATATAGGTAGGATACAGGCGTCTCCCGCTCTCTTATACTACTATATTTCCCGCCTTCCTAATTATTAATTCGCCTTGTAGAATGTCTATAACAACGCCCTCTCTACAAAGCTATAGTCTGCCTAGTATTAGTTAATAGGAAAGACAAGGTACTATATAAGCCAAAAGCTAAGACCGCTAACTATCTAAATTATAGTCTAATACCACTAACTGTAAAATTCTTATACCCTTAGCAATTCCCTAGGCATGTTGCAAAGGTCGCGGGGGAATGTTAATAAAGTTCCTACTAATCTATCTTGCTAACTTTTCCTTAACTGCACTAAAATACTAGTACCCTAAATTAACTATCGCTTGCACGTTCTCTACTCTACCTAGGAGGAGGGGAATAAAGAAAGGAGGATTATTTAACCTAGCCTTAATATCTAGGGGACACTTAATAGCCTCTACTATTAATAATTCCTCTATTACAGTGTCCTCCTTATACCCCTAACTTAGCCTAAAGTTAGGGGCGGCTAGTTTCCTAAATTAGGGCCGCTTGCTAATACTACAACTGTCTTAACACCTACTAGTTACAGTAATAGGGCATTAGGGCATGCTTGCACAAAATAACCGCCCTATCTACACTAGGTGTAGACCTTTACTAGTTTCCGTGCATTAAACAGGTCCTGTAGGATCTAGTTAGGACGTAATATTAGCAGTTTAGTAGGTGCACTTAACAAGGCTACTACTTCTACTATGTTTATATCGCTGTCCTAGTCTAAGTTAGACTTCTACTAGGGTTCCTTAGACTTACTAGCCTAAAGAAAACCTAGTTCTAGAGAGGCTATTTTAATATCTACCGTAATTATCTTGTATTCCTCTATAGCTACGTTGTAGTTTGTCCTAGAGACTCCCCTATTAAGGGAAACTAAGCGCATGTAACTATTAAGAGATTACTAAAGTTATAAAAGCTTCTATTTATTGTCCTAGTATAAACCTCCTAACTATATAAGGAGCTACACAAAATTTACAAAGAATTCTATAAAAGGCTAATTTTAGCCCTAATATAAGTGTTCTAACGCAACTTAGGCGCGCTCCTACCTATAATAGTTGCTGTAATAGAATGCTAGGTAGTTAAGAAACCCGCTTATATCCTAACGCTTGCGTGCACTATCCTTAAAGTATAGTGCTATAGCGCGCTAGACTGCAGGCAATAACTAGGACTAAATATATATAAACCTTACCTCCTTATCCCTAATAAAGACCTTGTCTGCACGCAGTTTAAACTCTATAGTTATTCGCTAGAAGGAGAAGTTTGCCTTAGTGCTATTATATAGCAAGCTAACTAGGAAAGGTTTGTAGCGTAAGGTAGAAGAGGGAGGAGGCAGCACGTTATTAAACCTAGCGGGCTTAGAGGAGGGTTAGGATAGAATCTAATTGCGTATTTCCTTGTTCTATTAACGTAGTACAGCTATTATAGCAGAGTCTTAAGCCTATTATTCTATTAATCTATAGACCTATTATATTAGCCTTTCTACTGTATTAGGTTGCACCTAGTTATTCTAAATATCTAGCGCGTTCATCTCTTATTACTATTATAGTATGTTTAGAAGAAGATACTAAAATATTATAGACTAGCCTTAAGGGAGAATGCAATAAGCGTTAATAATAGTATTTAGTATCTTAAAGGAGAGGTAAGCCCTCTACGCCTTTTTATGGGTGTCTAGTGTGTTCGCTTAGTAGTGGTGTTAGACTTGGTCTGTCTTGTGTTAGACCTAGGCTTAGGCATAAGCCTAAGCCCTTTACAACTATCCTTTCTCTATAGGAGGGGGTAATATAATAATAAGGCAGAATTGCCTGCCTATTATTCTATACTAAGTTAGGCCTAATAAAGGCCTGACTTACTTATGTATATAGAGAACAGCTTGCCTATAGTTAGGATAGGCATGTTCTTCTTGTCCTTTTGTACAAGACCTATAGGTGTAGGAATCTTATCCTTTTCTGTACAGACGCGCACTCCTATATGCCTTTGAGTCGTATAGGATACCTTTTGGATGCCCTACCTACCTAAGTTGTTACAATAGCTACTTCTCTATTAAGAATTATTTCTTAAAATAGAGTCCTTTCTACTACTAATAAGTCTAGACTAAATTTCTATTCTTATATCCTCTTAGTAGTTAGCCTAGACCCTCTTAGAAATAATGTATATCTTTTCTTAAAAAGATAGTTAAAAGGGCTAAGGTTAACTCTTTCGCAAATACTAAGCTTTAGTAGTTAGTTTTCCTTAGCTACTATATTCTAGTCCTCCCTTCTAAACTCTATATCCTTATCCTTCTCTTTTAGGTTATCTACTAGTTAGATTTTCTTGCTAACCTTTTTATACTTAGTGCTTACCTTAGTAACTATTTACGCTACTTTTTATTACGTACCTTAATTTAGCTTATATATTACTAATATTAGGTTTAGCTCTTAGATAGCCTATAGGTCTTTGCTTGCCCCTACACTATATCCTATAGTTTATGCTACCTATTTTTCTAGCATCTTTTTATCTTCTAAGGTAAATAATTATCTATATTTACTAAATCCTACTTATAGCTCTATATAGTCTACCTCTTATAGAAATTTTAAATATACTATATATTCTACTATATAGCACTTATCTCCTAGGTATTAATTTTATAGGATCTCTTTCTTAAGTAAGGGTCCTACTATTAGTTTTCTAATTTATTAACCTCTTCTATTTTATCTTTATCTTCTAGCTTTAGATCTAAGGCTATAAAGACTGCATTCCTTTCCCTATCTAAGGATAGCACCTAGTAGGTAACCCTCCTATAGATATTATACTAAATAGCTAGCCTAGTAGAGGTACACTATAGCCCTCCTAATATAGCTAAGTAGATTAGGTTTGTAATTACCCTAAAATAAGTTAGGGTCTCTACTTCCCCTATATATACTAGCATATTCCACGCAGTTCTAATAAATAGGTCTATCCTACTATTAGCTATAACTACCCCCTATGTATATCCTAGGGTCTAGGCTAGTATCTTAATAGGTACCTATAACGCCTACGCAGCACTTAATCTTAAGAGATTTATTTATACCCTTATATTAATTAGGTAGTTTACTACGTTCTACCTTATACTAGTCTAGTAGGTTAGTAGTTCTATATAGAGAGTTATCTAATTTAATTCCTAGTTAGCGTAAGACTTATCTTTTTCTTCTTATATAACTAAATCCTTTCTATACTTATCTAAGTTTTATCTAAATTAGAGCCTTACTTAGGCGTTAAGTACTTCTAGTATAACGCGTATCTTGCGCTAACCTAGTGTAGGGTTCTTTACATCTAGCTCCTTTAATTAATTAATATATCTAAAGGGTAAAATTAGCGCACCCTTTAGATACCTATTTAGGACTAGCGTACTTTCTAGGCCCCCTAGCTCTACTATATTTACCCTACTAAAGTAGTTATTATCCTTTAAGACTTAAGTCTAGGGTTCCTATAATAATGTCTTGATTTATTCTTATAGATAATCTTGCCCTAGTAGGTTAGCTACTATAATTCCCTAGACTTCCTGCCTAAGAAAGGTAGCTACTATTTAGTTTAGGCTTAGGCGCATTATTCCCTTAAGCTCTTTATTCTTTACCTCTTTAAACTATACTTTTCTTCTTATTATTAGCAGGTCCTAATTAGGCCCTAAATTCGCATAGCCTTTACCTATATTATCTAGTAGCTAGATTATTACAAAGGGGTCTATATAGGCCTAAGCTAGGTATAGAATCTCTAGGGTCTCTTTAAGTTCTATCTCCTTACTTACCCCCTCTTCTTAGTTTACTAGGTTTTGTGCTAGTCTTCCTCGCCTGCGCTTCTAGATTAATCCTGTCCTTACTTCTTCTAAGACTTAGTCCCTTTGCTTTTCTTTCTCCCTTATAGAGGCGTAGATCCTAGGTGTATTCTTATCTACTAATCCTAGGATAGTATATCTTAAGTCTATATAATCTAGCGTTATTACTACTAGGTCTTCCTTATTAGTTTATAGCATTTAATAGTTTAAGAACTACTTATATTCTCTTTAAGTATCTACTTATTCTAATCCTTAATTCTAGGAAGATATTATATTAGCTCCTACTCTTTTTGCTACTAAGTAGTCTAGTCCTTAAGTCTACCTCTACTACTAGCCTCTTAAATCTATTCTATTAAATAGTTCTAGCTTAACCTATAACGCTAGCTAGCTAAGGATATCCTTAGTAACTTTATAGTATTTACGCAACTTTTTCTTTATCTAGTAAAGAGTATAGTTCTATAGTACTAGCTTAGTAACCTGCTCTAGTCTTTTATATAATAGTCTATAGTAAAATATCCTAGTCCTTATTTCTAGATTCTAGGAAGTGCTTACCTACCCTAGCGCTATAAGTTCTAGCTAGGGGGGGTAGTCCCTTGCTAGCTAGGTTTCTAATCTATATATATTACAGGTAGGTAGTTTCTTATTATACCCCCTATAACTCTATAGCCCTAGCTAAGTAGTTAATATTTGCGTAGGGCCCTAGGTTCTTAGCTAGTTTATTAGTAACCCTCTAATTACTATAGTATTCTAACGTATTCCTTACTCTATCCTAGCGTTAGTTATATATAAAATAAGGTAGAGCTAGTTTACTAGGCTTTTTAGTAGTAGGCCTATTATATAGTATTCCTATAGCCTATTAGCCTTAGCTAAACTTATCTTTATTTTTCCTAGTGCCCTAATTAACTAGTCTATCTCTAGGTTAACGTTTAGTAGTAGCTAGGTAGTAGCTTGCTCCTTTCTAACGCCTTTTGCTACCTGTATAATTTCCTCCTTTATAGGCGTAGCTTTTACTAATTCTAATATCTAATATGCCTACTAAGTATCTTCCTCTATTTAGCTAGCTAATATATATATTATTCCTTCTCTTTGCTAATAGATTCTTTTAACGTAGGTATAGATCTTCTCTAGCCTATAGCTTACTACTTTATTACTATTAGGCCCTCCTAGTATACTAAGCAAGCCTAGCTCTTTATCTACCTAGGGTAACCCTCTAAAGAAGAAGAATCTAACTTCGCTTTTATATAGCTATTTAAATACTAGGTAGGTATTACTATACACTATAAAATTAGTATAGTAGTCTAAGAGACCTAGGAAGTTTCTAGAGGCCTCTTATATATACGCATCTAGGAAGGTTTAGGTACCTATCCTTTAGGCTATATCCTAGTCCCTATAGTGCTCCTTTATAGCTTCCTATAGCTCCTCCTAGTCTTGCTTCTAGTAGGGTCTAAGCTTCTTTATAAATATTCTATATATAGTATTATAGAAGTCTAGTAGAATTTTTAGTTAGTCTACTTTATCTAGCCCCTTATTTTCTACTTAGTAGTTATAGTTATCTAACAACTCTATAACCTCCCTCCCCTAGAACTAAAAGTTAGTTTTCCTAGGCCTTATTAGGACTAGGACTTTTCTTAGGGGTCTAGAGGATTCTATTTTACTTAATCCTAGGGTAATATTACTTTCTCTAGGTATAGCTCCTAGTAAAAAGAATAGGCTTAGCTAAGGTAGTAGGCTTCTATAAATATTAAAGGTAGTATATAAACTAGTAATATTAATTAAAATTATTAGATAAGTTAGTATCTACTTGCTTATATTACTTCCCTTCTCTCCTATCTCTTACTTTTATAGACTACCTCCTCTTCCTTAGTAGCTATATCCCTAAAACCCTTCCTAAATAGTGCTAGCACTTATATTTATTTTTAGTAGATTCTTGTTATATTAGTAACTTTAGCCTAGCCCTATTTTCCTGCTAATAGCGTATACTATCCTATAGCCTTTGCTATAGCTTTTTTATTAGTAGTAATATTCTAGGTGTTCTAGCACTTCTAGTATTGCTAATACTTCTTGTAGTTCTAATTATTCTAATAGTTCTAGTTATTCTAGTTTTAGTTATTCTAGTTCTAGTTATTCTAGTTATTCTAGTTCTAGTTGTTCTACTTCTAGTTATTCTAGTTCTAGTTATTCTAGTTCTAGTTGTTCTAGTTCTAGTTATTCTAGTTGTTCTAGTTCTAGTTGTTCTAGTTCTAGTTGTTCTAGTTCTAGTTATTCTAGTTCTAGTTTTTCTAGTTCTAGTTCTAGTCGTTCTAGTTCTAGTTGTTCTAGTTAGCCTCTTAGTGTTATTACTTTAGTCCTACTAACGCGCGTTAGCCACGTCCTAATATAGGCCTACTATTTTTGCCTTAACAATGTTAATTATTAACACCACCTATTTTCTATAATAACTTAGGTAGGTAGGGCATCCAAAAGGTATCCTATATAACTTAAAGGCATATAGGAGTGCGCGTCTGTATAGAAAAGGATAAGATTCCTACACCTATAGGTCTTGTACAAAAGGATAAGAAGAACATGCCTATTCTAATATACGTGAGCTGCTCTCTATATACTTTAGTAAGTTAGGCCTTTGTTAGGCCTAACTTAGCATGGAACAATAGGCGAGCAATTCTGCCTTATTGTTACAGACTTTAAGTAAAAATATAGGTTAGTAGGGATATAGGTATAGGTTAGATCTTAGGGTTATACAAGCTTATAATTTAAGCTATAGCAAAGGTTGTGTAGTTAGGTAATAGAAGCTTAAAGCTTACTCCTTATAATATCCTAACAAGCAAGCGCATAGACGCGCTAAACCTAATATGGTAGTTATATAGATTACAATAAATAAAAGATCTACCTATATCTAGGGGGTGTGTTATAGGAGGGATAATAACTAGATTGTAGAGCATCTTAATCTAATTAACTAATCTAAATCCTAATTAATATCCCTACAACATTTTGGTATAATAATGTATTGTTGTAGACGCAATTTGCAGTAAAAGTACTATATCTCATATAATGTAATAACGTAGGAAAGGATATTCAAAGGGGGTTGAGCATAATTAGTGGTATATAGGATTACGCCTTGGTGCAAAGGTTATCCTTATCACATATTTTCTACAAGAGAATTAGTAAGATAATTAAAAAAGGTAAGGGGAGCCTACGCCAATCTCCAATAAAGCTGAATCGCACATTAGTGTGTCTGTCTCCAACACGGATAAAAAAAGTTGTCGACCTTGCAAAACCGCTTCGACCAGAACCCAGGGCCAACGCCCTTGCAACAGAACGAAAGCCAGGGTCAACATTGGGTTCCAAGTCAGATTCAGCCAAAAATTGACCGTTTATATTAATAGGGCCAGTAATTTGTACTTCAAAGGTGACTCGATAGCCGTTGCCTATTGATGGTTCTCTCCATATCCGATACTCAAGGTTGTGATTCCTGTCGCCATGCGTCCATTGGGTCAAAGGTACAGTATTGCGGGGATTTCCACCAGGCGGAGTGACAACAGGCGGATAACCTGCGGAGAAAGGTATTTCGTGGGTGGTGTCGATGTCAATCCTGATTCTAGGCAGACCAGCTGGGGCTGGGCGATAGTACGAACACTGCGCGGTCCCCCTTGGCTGTAGAAATGGATTGTCGAGTGGCGCGCACAAGGCGGCAGCAATAAATATTGCTATAAACCAAAGCATTTAATGATTGGCAATGTATGAATTAAACTTGAGTATTGACTGATGTTGAAAGTCTTTGATTTGGTTGGGGTAGTGGTAGACGGCGAGCAGTACAATAAATGAGATCGTTGGTAGGAGATGAATGAGTGAACACGAATTCATGAAGTAATGTGGGAGACGGGCTGTAAATTTATAGAGCTTAAGATTGTTTATAATAATTATCCTAGCAAAAGTATAAATGAATTTTAAGCGAAAGGTCTAGAGATAGAGTTTAGTAAGATAGTAAGCACTAATATTATTGTTGTAGAAAAGAGAACACAAGCTTGATCTGTATCTCTTTTCTACATATCTCTTTTCTGCTTACCTAATCTCTATAAAGATCTGCAGTTCTCTAATCGCTAAGCTAGCTAAAGGTACATCTTAAGGCTAACTTATAGCAAATATTATTCGTCTAGGTTGCAATAAGCTAAATGTCTAGGTTACAAGCCTGCTAAACCTATGTTAGCGCTTGGCGTAATTTATACAATTAGGGTTTGGGCAAGGGTAGGGTCCTATAGATAAATTTAGAGAAAATCTTGTCCCCTAGTATACTACATGCTAAGCATGGGCCAAGCGCTAATATTAGGTCAGCAGGCTTATAACCTAGATATTTAGCTTATTATAACCTAGACAAACATCGTTTACCCTAGCTTATCCCTTAACAAAGCTTAGGCTGAAACAGAGCATAGGTATACTTATTAAGACTACTTAGATTACTAATAAGGCGGCAAATGGGTATTAGTTAGGTTAGGGTTAGGTCTACCTATGTTAGATAGTAAGCGCTACCCTAATTAAACCTAATTCTTTCGCACAGGCTATAGGCTAAGATTAGGTCTTATATACTATGGTACTATGCAAAAGTGCTTACTATGGGTCTACTTGCAGGGGTAAAGTAGGGCCGTGCTTACGGAGATTAGAAACACTATATTCTAATACTTTTCATGCAAATCCATAGTAATTTGTATAGTAATCAATGCACCCCTAAGTTTCTTGATGTTTCTATCTCTTAGTCCTTAACCCCTATTACTACCCCTACTGCCACCTCTACCACCACCTCTACCACCACCTCTACCACCACCTCTACCACCACCTCTACCACCACTTCTATCACCACTATCTATCACTACTATCTATCACCACTATCTATCACTACTATCTATTACTACTATCTATTACTACTATCTATTACTACTATCTATTACTACTATCTATTACTACTATCTATCACTACTATCTACTATGTCTCAAACACTAGTTACACCACCATCTACACTAACCTAAAAGCACTAAACCTGGCGATATCTATCCTATTAAGTCCATCTAGAATTAGATGAAAGATTAGATTAAATTCTACTATCTAGACCTACCTATAGGGCAACAGCCCTTATATAAACGACTACGAGAGATTGTGCGCGCAGCCTAGGACTTAATCACACCTAATTAGCTCTAATTACTAGTAAATAGTATAAGGGCTCGCTGCTAGGCAGTAATTAAAGCCTAAGGTAGGCACACTAAGTATTAAGAAACTTTAAGAAATGAATATATTACTGTATCACCCTAATCTAGTATAGTTAGATACAGGGGTGGCTTAGGCGCCCTATAGGGGAGCGCATATGCCTAATACCATAGTAAGTAGGTATAGGTTAGGTTAGGCTAAAATAGAGCATAGGTATGCTTAGTAAGACTCCTTAGATTACTAATAGGGTAGCAAATAGGTATTGTGCTATAGCTTGGGTAGATAATCAAAAATAAGGCTTAGCCTAAAAGGGAAGGATAGAGGTATAAGGGAGTGGAGGATTAGGGGATAGATAGGATACCTCTTTACTACTCTATTTTACTTTATATAAATAAACTCTCTTCTATTTAATCTAACCCTTATAATATATTATTTACTACGAGATATCTACTATTAGACTCTACCCCTCCTCCTTTTCCTTGTTTAAATAGGTTACTCTCCCTAACAGATTAGTATTAGTTAGGTTAGGGTTAGGTCTGCTTATGTCAGATTGTAAGTTCTACCCTAACGAAACCTAATTCCTTCGCATAGGCTATAGGCTAACGTTAGGTCTTATATATGTAGGTATAGGTAAGGTTAGGGTTATATAGGCTATTAGCTTAGGTTATGTTTAGGCTACTATTATTCGATTATTCTATAATAATTATCTAGAATTAATATATATATAGCCTATATAGCCTAAACCTTACCTAAGTCTCTAGCCTATATAACCTTAACCTAATCTAATACCTACGTAGTATAGGGCTACATACTAACATAACTTTGCTAGTCTAATTACTAATTTTCGCTAATATATAGTCTTGCTCTTTCTAGATAGGTCCAATCTAATTGTGTATTACCTCACTATTCCTAATTTTATATAAGTATGTCTAGGAATATCTAACTAATTGAAAGATAGATTGGCCTTAGGCTAATAGCCTAAGAATCTAAAGAGCTTATAATAAATTCTAGGGTAGTAAATAGGTTAAGCTTAAGTTTAGGTTATGTTAGGGTCGTCGCAGCCATAGGTATAGGTTACGTTTACGAGTTAAGGGCGCGATGCTGTCGTTACAACCCTAACATGATCTATATCTATGGCTATTGCGACCCTAACCAAAATCTTAACCTATCGCAAGGTATAGAGGTAACCTTTAAAAGTTTTTGCTAACAGGGGTGTCTTTATTACCGCTGTAATACTACTAAAGCTTAGACTTCTTAGCTACGCTACCTATCCTTATACTTATTACTACTTTTAAGTCTAATAATTTCCTTAATATAATACTATATACGCTGTATCTAAGCCTAGATTTAGTATTAAGGTAGCTTATCCTAAGCCTTTAATTATACTTTTATACTATTTACTCTACTCTTAAGAGCGGCCTTCCTAGTAGTTCTCTACTTAAGCTAGAGCTAGTGTAACAATAGGGCAAAATTGTTTGCCTATTACTACATACTAAGTTAACCCTAATAATAGCCTAACTTGTAGATTTATATAGAGAGCAGCTCGCCTATACTAGAATAGGTATATTCTTCCTATCCTTTTATACAAGACCTATAGGTGTAGGAATTGTATCCTTTTCTACATAGACGCGCACTCCTATATGCCCTTAAGTCGTATTAGATACCTTTTAGATGCCCTACCTACCTGCGTTGTTACAGCTAGGCTACTTTAATAATGTTAAGGTTAAATAAATTACTATACTAAAGAAGCTTCTCTACTCTCTGTCTCTTATATACTAATTATTAGGCATAGTAGGTATATAAAGGAGCTTTATTCTCTTAAACTATAATATATAGTCTCTCTTTCTTATACTTCTTAGTAAAGGGGATAAGCTTAAGATTAGAATTTCCCTTTAATAGCGCTACTAATCTATACCTCCTCTACTATTATAAAAAAGATTACTAGTTTTTTTACTCTATTTTTATTGTAAAGTTTTGCCTAGCTTAATCTTTGAATCTTACCTTCTTTTAGGGTGGTAAATAGGTATAAGTTAGGTTAGGGTTAGGTTAGCTTATGTTAGACCCTAAACCTAACCCAAACCTAACCACAAATGTTCGCACGGGCCATGGGCTTAGGTTTGGTTTGGGTCGCACAGGCTATAGGCTTAGGTTAGGTATAGGTTACAAAGGCTATAGGCTTAGGTAGGGTCTTACATAATAGGGTTAGGGTTAGGTTTAGGTCGCATAGACCTAGTGCTTAGGTTAGGTTTAGGGTCTTACCAAGCCACACGCTTTACCTAATAGGGTTAGTTACTATAATTAATAACTGTGATAAATAGTTATATTTCTAGGAGTATAGCCTATTAATACCTGCTTACGTAAGACCCTAGTTAAGCACTAGGTCTATGTAACCTAAACCTAACCTAAGCCTATAGCCTGTGCAACCTAAACCTAACCTAAGCACTAGGTCTATGCGACCTAAACCTAACCTAGTACCACAGCTAGCGTACACTAACCTAGATTTACTAGCCTACCTTCTTTATACTAGTAATAAGCTTCTACTTCTATTATAGAATAGGCTTAAGACTTTTATTTATCTCTTTAATCTTAAAAGCTACTTCTCTCTTCTCTAATATAGTCTTAGGGCACTAGATATAGTATAGGCTCTTATAATTACAAGAAAAGTAGCATTAGAATATAAACTTAGAGTAGCTTTTCTACTACTTATAAATAATAGTTAGTAGAAGCCTTATTAGGTTTTCTCTAAATATTGTAGCTACTATAGTAGTAGTTAAGTATACTAAAGGTCTTATTAAACTAGATAATATTCTTCTTGTCGTTTAGAGTCTAGCCTTAAAAGCCTAGATACTACTTAAGTCTCTTTTATTTAATCTTCTTTATTAACCTAGGCTTACTTATAGGCTTTATCTTATGCTATCCTACTACTTTTAGGACTCTTTATACTATAGTTAATAACATATTATATTTATAAAGACTAAGATTACTAGCTATATTACTAGAGCTCTTCCCTTTTCTATATCTATCTTAGTATATTTATAAAAAAGTAGTATTATAAATAGTATTATACTTATAAGGGTAGCTAGTATAAAAGGTGTTATAGACTAGCCTTAAGGGAGAATGCAATAAGCGTTAATAATAGTATTTAGTATCTTAAAGGAGAGGTTAGCTCTCTACGCCTTTTTATAGGTGTGTAGCGTGTTCGCTTAGTAGTAGTGTTAGACTCTGTCTATCTTGTGTTAGGCCTAGGCTTAGGCATAAGCCTAAGCCCTTCACAAAAGGCGTCTTTAAGGTACTTAAGAAGGCGTTTTATTATAGGTAAATTAGGCTTAAAGCTATATTAGTTAGCTCTACTATAGATTAAGTTAATAGTGTGTAGTAAAATACCTATAATAGTACTAATTTAGGTAGTAGATTTGCTACTAAAAGGTAACTTTAACATTATAATAAGCGTATAGGCATAGAGATTAGTATTAAGAGCTATAGTAAAATAAAAATACTAAAAGATTAATTATATAGACTATTGCTACTACTATCTATAGCTTTCAAGATATTTACGTAGGCTAAGAAAGTTAGGCTAATAGATTAGCCGCTAACAAATATAGTAGCAAGAAGTTTTGAAAGTTACCTCTATACCCTAAATCTAACTCAAACCTACACTATACCTATTTACTACCTTAGATGGTTTCTAATTAGACTCCTCTATTTAGACCCCTCTAGCACCAATGTAGCTAAGACGTTGCTTAGACCCCTCTACCTAGACCACTTTAGGGCTGCTTCCGCTTCCTTGGCTTAATATTAGGTTTCGCCCAAGATGTTTAAGCCCGCCTCTAGCGCACAGTACTTAACACGGCCCCTACCTCTACCTAGACTACTTAAGGGCTGCTTCCGCTTCCTCGGCTTAATATTAGGTTTCGCCCAAGATGTTTAAGCCCGCCTCTAGCGCACAGTACTTAACATGGCCCCTACCTCTACCTAGACTACTTAAGGGCTGCTTCCGCTTCCTCGGCTTAATATTAGGTTTCGCCCGAGATGTTTAAGCCCGCCTCTAGCGCATAGTACTTAACATAGCCCCTGCCTCTACCTGGACTACTTAAGGGCTGCTTCCGCTTCCTCGGCTTAATATTAGGTTTCGCCCAAGATGTTTAAGCCCGCCTCTAGCGCACAGTAATTAACACGGCCCCTGCCTCCACCTAGACTACTTAAGGGCTGCTTCCGCTTCCTTAGCTTAATATTAGGTTTAGGGTGGTAAATCTAGGTTAGTGTACACTAGCTGTGGTACTAGGTTAGGTTTAGGTCGCACAGGCCATAGGCTTAGGTTAGGTTTAGGTCGCTTGGACCTAGTAGTTAGGTTAGGTTTAGGCCGCATAGGCTATGGGCTTAGGTTATGGTTAGGTCACACAGACTATAGGCTTAGGTTAGGGTTAGGTTACATAGACTATAGGCTTAGGTAGGGTCTTATATAAGTAGGTATTAATAGGCTTTAATAGCCTATACTACTAGAAATATAACTATTTATTATAGTTATTAATCACAGGAACTAACCCTATTAGGTATTAATAGGCTTTAATAGCCTACACTCCTAGAAATATAACTATTTATAACAGTTATTAATTATAGGAACTAACCCTATTAGGTAAAGCGTGTGGCTTAGTAAGACCCTAAACCTAACCTAAGCACTAGGTCTATACGACCTAAACCTAACCCCAACCCACTTAAGTAAGACCTAACCTAAGCCCAAGGTCTGTGCGACCTAAACCCAACCCCAACCCACTTACGTAAGACCTAACCTAAGCCCAAGGTCTGTGCGACCTGAACCCAACCCCAACCCACTTACGTAAGACCTAACCCAAGCCCAAGGTCTGTGCGACCTAAACCCAACCCCAACCCACTTACGTAAGACCTAACCCAAGCCCAAGGTCTGTGCGACCTAACCCTACCCTAAGCCTATAACCCGTGTGAAAATTTGTGGTTAGGTTTAGGTTAGGTTCAGGGTCTTACATAAGCCAACCTAACCCTAACCCAACCTATACCCATTTACCACCCTAATTAGGTTTCGCCCAAGATGTTTAAGCCTGCCTCTAGTCTAATTATAAGTCGCAGCCCATAATAAGAGGTGTGGGTTATAGTAATTAACCTATTCTGCAAGATTTGTACATTTTTCATATACGATTCATAGCGCTAAGAACTAATTTACTAGGCGGCTAAGGTGCCCTAACAAGGGCGAGGACAGTTATTCTACTATGGCTAGGGTAATTAGTAACTCCCCTTGTCCTTGCGTCTAATTGTAGCTTACTATTATAGATTGGCGTAAGCTTACTCTTTACCCTAGCTATTAGCCTGTGTGAGCACAGCCTGACCACAGCTAATAGGCCGTGTGAAGGTACCTAACCTAAGCTATAGGCCCGTATATATTTAACCTCCATCTTGATACTTGCAATCTAATAATCTGTTTCTTAATCCATTCCTAACCTCCTTATTATCTACTTTCAACATAACATTTAAGTCCTTTTCCTTAGACCATGGATTAAACTATTAACAAAAAGCTTTCCAACATATATACACCTTTGGTTCTTTAAATAGCTTTCACTATTTAACATTTCTATCTGCCTAATTCAAAAAGCGGCCTTCTCGACACATCTTCTACCCCACCTTTAGTCCATCCTTTTCTCAACAGAGATATACTCAGATCACGATGCACTTCATGGTTCTCCCCCTAGTAGCCTCGTTTCTGTAAGCGCAACAAAAGCTAATAATTCTGAACATACATCGCTTATAATTAATAGCCGCCTGTCCTTTGCAGACTTGCACGACTTCTGCGCTTGCCAATACGGGACCAACTCTCGTGTTGACATGGCGGCTACTGCCCTTGTCGCTTTCAACTGTGGAAATCCGTATACCTTTGGTATAGACCATGCTGCTTATCTACATTCAAAAGCTAACAATGTTAGCTCAAGCGAAAGATCAGTTCTGGATTGGCCGACACTCTGGACCAGGGCCTAGATTTCAAGGAGCTTTTGTAAGTTCTCCCTGTCTAGGTCCAGAACGCATGCATAACATATCTAACTCGTGACAATAGCTGAAAGCAGAAACAGGCCGCATTGATGGGGATAAGTTTCATAATGCTTGCCTGGAAGACAGTGGAGGAGCTTCAACATGTTTCAACTGCGGTTCGATACAGGAGAACACTGACGGCTCTATTATTTGTCTTAGGTGAACAACATAAGTTATTGCTCTACACATCGCGCCGCTTCTCTTAACTTCCTCACCTGCTCTCTTAACTTCTATTATAACGCTACGATAGTCCATGCAATTAGATATTGTTACAGCCAGGATACTTATTGGATTACAGAGCCACTTGATATAATTAATATACATAACCCTAGACTCATACACTTTATTAATTAAGTGTTAACCTACTGCAGGCTTACTTGTACGTACCCCAGGAGAAAATAGAGCTCTAGTATGGAAGGCTTACCAATTACAAAGCTTAAGGTAAGGTAGCTGAAGCTGTATATAAGATGTATCATAGATATAATGTTGCAGGAGGGATAACAACCGGATCACGGAGCATCATGATTGAATTAATCCCGATCAATCCCGATCAATAAACCTGTAACGACGCAGGTAGGTAGGGCATCCGAAAGGTATCCTATACGACTCAAAGGCATATAGGAGTGCGCGTCTGTATAGAAAAGGATAAGATTCCTACACCTATAGGTCTTGTATAAAAGGACAAGAAGAATATACCTATTCTAGTATAGGTGAGCTGCTCTCTATATATATTAGTAAGTTAGGCCTTTATTAGGCCTAACTTAGTATAGAATAATAGGTAGGTAATTCTACCTTATTATTACACTACCCCCTCCTATAGAGAAAGGATAGTCCCTATCCTTAGGATTAGGTTTAGATCCCTTATTAAAGAAGAGCTTTTTGCAAAATAAATCCACCTTTACCTCTACCTTTACCTTTACTTCTTCTTCCTAGGGCACAGACCCCTATCCCTAGCCTATGTATAACTAGCCCTCTACCTATTAACTTTCTTATTCCTATATCCCCTATTTTTTAATTATTTAACCTAATCTATCTAAAATCTAGTAAGTATTTAATCTATATAATTAAATAGTTACTAATCTAAATTAGAACCTTTAGCTATGCTAGTACTAGTACTACTAGGAGTCCTCTCTATTGCTTATCGCGCTCTCTATATAAGGGCAGTTAGGGCTCTAGCTAGGGGCAGGTTTAATAATTTTAATTTTAAGTTAAAGAATTCTAAGAAGTGCTAGTACTATATCTCCTAGAATAAGTATTATAATCTAGTAAGTATCTAAGTCTAATAGGGTTCCTTTACTAATCCTAGTAGATTCCTTCTTTTATTAGCTAAGAGTACTCTACCCTTAGGGGTGCTCTAGATAAGTACTATAGCCTAGTAGCAAACCCTGCTAAAGGGGATAAGGATAAGGAGGCTGTGGTTACTTATTAGAAGGATATTAAGCAGTTTAAGGCTACTATTTAAGAAACTACTTAAAACCTTACTAAGTGCGTTACTATTACTAATACTTAGACTAAGGGTATAGAAGCTACTAAGATCCTTATAGCTACCTATTATACTACTATGTCTAATTCACGTTAGCTTTAGAATAGTATTTATAAGATAGTCTTAGTAGTTAAGGGCTTAATAAAGGCTATTAATAAACTTAAGGAGGAATTAGCACTAAATTAGGAGGCAACTTTCCTAGTATAGGCTAAGATAAAAGCGTTCTATAAGAAGGAGTCTAAATTAGTCCTAGCTCCTGCCCCTACTCCTACACCTGCTCTAAACCCTAATACACTAGTTATCTAGAAGCTAGCAAAGAAGGATAGTCTAGGCGCTATCTTAGCTAATACAGAGTCTAAACTAGGTTCTAATAGAGAGATAGATACAGAATAAAGAGGTTTCCTAGGGGTAGTGTCCTAGGAACCTTAAAGGTTCTATAATAGTTCTAAATAGGATATAATAATAAATAGTAATAAGAATAATAGTAATAGATAGTAGTTAATAGATAATATATAGCTAAATAAGATATAGATTAGTTCTAATATTAGGTATAATTATTATAAAGTAATATTAGATCCTCTTTGCCTTTTTCCTAGGCTTAAATCTATTTTAGTAAGCTACGTAAGGGACCTAGCTAATTTAGATACTATTAGTAGAATACCTATAATCTATAGGGAGCACCTATAAAGTTAGAGGCAGGATACTAAACAGGATTAGGATTATATCTAACCTACTTAACCTTATATTTTAGCTTAGATTAATATAATTTGCTAGCTAGGATTTCTTCTACCTTCTATTCCTCTATACCTTATATAGGGGTACTAGGGGGTTTTAGAGCCTCTTATCTAGGCAACAGGTCTTAGGGATCTTTACATAGTATATTAGGAGAGAAAACGTTATAGATCTTAGAACTAGGTAGCAATTAGAGGTAATACGCGTTTCCTACTTATTCTAATACCTTAAAGGGACCTTCCTATTATTTAGATAGTTTTTAGCTAGGTTATAAAATAGCAAGATTAGTAGTAGATAGATAAATATAGTTACTAACCTTCTAGTTAACTAGACAGTAATAGCAATTAGTAGTAGAGCGTATTTAGTCTTAAGCTCTTTCTATATTTTCTTTAGCAATCTTCTAGGCGTTATGTATCTAAGTAGCAAGGGATAAGGCGTCCTTATAGTTTAGTTTCTCTAGTATAGTAGATAGGGTCTTTTCTAGTTTCTAATACTAACTTTACTTTAGTAAGGAACTAAAAAGGAGCTAATATAGAGCTATGCTAATAGATAAATATAGAAGAGTACTTTAGGCACGGTCTATTATAGCTAGTAGGTTACTCTAGTTATCTTAGTAATAGGATACAAAAGGCCTTAGTCTCTAATTAATATACTTATTTATAATCTTAGTTTATCTATTAGTTTATTTATAGTAGGTAGTAGAGAGCTTAACTTTAGTGCCTATAATCTAATAGAACTTAGACTAGAAACTAGATACAAACTAAGGGCCTTAATTAGAAATAATAGTATCTAGAGTGTGTCTAAATTAGTACACCTACTAAATAAATAAGGTAGCTATACCTTAGGCGTCTATAGTTTTATAGCAAGGGATAGTAATAGCTTGCTTTAATAGGCGATTAATAATAACTATAATCTAATTATAACCACGTTAATCCTAGGGAAAATCCTTAAAATTAATGCACAGGTGTTGCATTAGTAGACTAGGGATAGGAAAGGGGTAGAGTATGCTAGGGAGTTAGTGCTATCTTAGGTGCCCTCTCCTATATAGGATACAGTTCTAAACGTAGCGTTTATAGGTAGTCTCTATACCTTTCTCGTAGTAATATTAGGCTAGAATCTAATAGGTTTTAGTAGCTAATAGGTAGGTAGTAGACACTTAATTATAAGCCTTACGAATTAGTCTAGTACATAGGACTAATCTAGCAGGCACGTAAAGTTAATCCTAGTAGAGAAGGAGTCTATTTTCTATCTAATAGTGCTTAGGCAACTTTAATCTTTCTATTAGGAATAAGGACCTATTTTCTTAGAGAAGAGTTTTAATAAGTTCTAGGAATCTAAGAGTTATAGAGTTCTAAACTACTATAATTAAAGCAAGGATTAGTAAGGAACACTTAGCAAGGTAGTCTTGCGCTAAGTTAGAGTTAATTTAGGGGTATAACCTATCTAGGGTAATTATTACTTATAAACAATTATCCCTCTAAGTAGTCTTAAGGTTAACTATATCCTATTCCCTTCTACTTAGGATATCCACTTAGGCGTTATAAGATCTAGGAGTATACTTAATTTAGAAGTTAAAGGGACTTATAACCTCTAGCTATCTAGCTTGCCTAGCACTAAGGACTTTAGTAGATATAAAGTACTCTAGTGCTCTATAGTCTGTGTATACTCTAATAAGGTGCTAAGTACTTATTAGGTTAGCACGCTATTTCTTAAAGGCGTAGATTATTATAAACAATTCTTTATTATAGATTTCCTAGTTAAGTTTAGAACTAGTAAGGGTATAACTAAAGAAGGATATAGGGTACTATTTCCTATTAGGGTGCTCCTATAAGAGGATAGCTGCAATAACTCTATTAGAGGCGTCTATCTCTAGTTTTAGAGGGTACTTAGGATAGAAGTAAGCTAAGCTTAGGATTGCTAGAAGGGCATTCCTAAGCTAGTTAAAGGCTTATTAGCATTCTAAAGTCTATATAAATAGGGTAGTAGGGCTCTAGAGAGTAGTTAAGGGCTTAGCTATCTTAGAGAAGTTTTCCACAAATTGCTAGTAGAATCTAGTAAATCCTAGGAAGGACTTTACTCTAGTTATTATCTTAGGAGCGGACTAGTTTTAGAGTACTTTAACTTTATTAGGGTCTACCTCTAAGCCTTTATTAGTAAGGATATATCTAAGGTTATAGGTATAGGTTATATAGAATTCGCTTTTCTTAATATTAGCCTGTAATCTAGTAGAACAAAGATACTTAAGGACTTTTTAAATATAGTCCTTATAAGTAGCAAGGTTTTTAGAGTAGATAAGGATATTATCTAGATAGGTAATATAGAAGTTATCTAAATAATCTATTAGTATATTATTTATATAGCGCTAATAGGTTGTAGGTCTGTTATATAGCCTAAATAGTAGGACTTTGCATTTATAGGCACTATAGCTAGTGTAGAAAGTAGTGTACTCCTCTAAGTTAGGGTCTATTTAGATCTTATTAAAGGCAGCACAAATATCTAGCTTAGTAAAGAATTTTACTTTAGCTAGCTAGGATAATAGATTATCTATACAGTGTATTAGATACGCGTCCTTTTGCGTTAAGCTGTTAAGCTTATAGTAATCTACACAGATCCTAAGGCCTCTATTTAGCTTCTTAACGTATAGGATAAGAGAGGCAAATAGGCTCTAACTAGTCTTAATAAAACCTTTCTATAGGTGCTCTTATATATATTCCTTAGTAGCCTAGAGTTCCTCCGCATTTTAACAATAGAGGGGACTCTAGTAGTTTAGAAGGGGTTCCTCTAGGACTATCTTGTGGTTATAAGGCTAGTAGATTAGAAGTTTGTTAGCCTTAGCCTTGTTAAAGACGTCCTAATAGGAGTTATAGTTAGATAGGAGCTTCTAATCTAATAATCTATAGTTAAGAGCGTCCTATTTAGATAGGGTTTAGATCCTACACTTAATCTTATATAGGCTAGTAGTAAAGAATTTATTAGAAGATTTTTTTATATTAAAATAGAAAGTATTAGCAGAAATAGTAGTAATTTAAAATTTTGCAGGTAGGGTAACAGTTAGTAATTAGACTAGGGTAGGTAGCGTAATAGGTTTAGTAGCAGCCCTATAAGTAGCTAGAATTTTAAGTATACCACGTATCCTATTAATTAAACCAGGACTATTTTAGTTCTAGTTCTCCTCTTAATCCTAAAGGGCGTCTCTTCGCAAGATATTGTAGGTAACTAGAGTAGACAGCACTTGCTAGTAGAGTTATACTAGAATAGGAGGTGCGGGGTTATAGGTTAGAGGATATTTCTCTAGCTAGATTAGTTAAGATTTATCTATATTAATTAGGATTTAGAACTATTTTAGCTAGTGTTATCTAATAATATAATCCTAAGAACCTAAGTCTACTATTACAAAGGGGTAGTTATAAACCTTTTAGCCACTAACTATTATATAAAGCCAAATGTAGTAGGCAACTAGGGAGGTAATCTAGTCCTAGAACCCTTTAATAGTAAGCTTGTATAGTAGCTTTTAGATAGGTACCCTAAGTATAGAAGAGATATTATAAGCAATTTTTAAATTAAGAAATAAGTAACCTTAGGCCCTAGTATCTACTAAAGCGTTTAGGCAAACACTAGATCTATTAAGGTATAGGGTTATACGTGTAAGTAAATAGGAACTAATAAACAATTTAGTTAAGGGAAGGTTTAATAGGTTATATTAAGTTAGGCCTAGGAAGGAGGATCCTCCTAGGCGTTGTCGTTTCCTGTCTGATAGCTATCTGAATTAGTTAATTTAGCGGTATCTTCTTCCTTAGAATTCTTAACAACCTATTCTACATCTATAGCCTAAATCCTAGGGGGTTTAGGGCAGTTACTAGAGAAGTGCCTAGGCTTTCTATAATTATAGCAAGTTACTAGGGTTCCTATTATAGTAGCGCTAGGAGTGGCTAGCGTAGTAGATAGGGGTTAATTATTTTAAGGGGTAGTGCCTTATTATTACAAGTGGGGCATATAAGGTTTAGCTGTTAAAGGTCTATTATAGGGTTTCTAATTAGCGTCTAAATAGGACTAGTTTCTAGAGTGTTAGAAGGGGGTTAATCCTTTTCTAGATAATAGAGTAGTCTAGGTAGGAGTAGATAAGGTAGGGTATAGGCGGCGTTCTATATTAAAAGTAGTAAGATAATCTACTATAGTCTTGAAATTATTGTGCCAATTCTGTTAAAAAGTAAGGTTTAGCATCCTTAGGGAAGGTGTAATCTTTATCTAGAGGTAGTAATACTACTCTAATTAGGGTACTTCTCCTCTAATAGCAAGACTCTAGAATTATAACTTAAAAGCAGGGAACGTCTCTATATTAGTTATGTACAGGCGGTTAAATACAGTCTAACTCTTAGCTATCTTATTTCTAGTAATAAAGTAAGTTTAAAGGAGGGTAATTATTTCCTTAGCTTTTTAGAATTAAAGACTTAGTAAATTAGATAGGTAACGTACCTCTAAGTATTCTCTTGCTAGTCCTAAGCAGTGTCCCTAGACTAACGCCATCTAAGCTCTAGAAGAGGGGTAGTAATTAGCGTTAATCTCTAGCCTATCCTAAATAGATGCTTGCTATTATCTAAAAGTAGGATTAGTACTATTACTAAGTGTAGAGATATTTAGCGTCTTTTTAGATTATCTCTTAGCTTTTATAGTATACACTATAGGGTTTAATATAGAAGCTAAAGACTAGCTAGGTTAGGTAGTACCCTATATCTTCTTATAGAGGGAGGTGTTGTATAACTAATTAGTAAGTTACTTGTTGCAGGAGGGATATCAACCGGATCACGGAGCATCTTAATCTGATTAATCCCAATTAATACCCCTGTATGACCTACTATCTAATCAACTACTAGCTTACTGCCAAGTGCCTAACAAAAAGCAGGAGCTCTAGTAAGGAAGGTTTACTAATTATTCACCTTCTAGTAAGGGTAGCTAAAGCTCTATATATATAAGTCTAATTGTAGTAGATACAATCTAATAATCCATCTCCTAAATTATTCCTAACCTTAGTAATCCAAACTTCTATAGTTATAAGCCTAGTTCGCGCTTTACCTTATTAAAGATCGTCCTATCCATTTAAGCGTATTATTTAACTTGGACACTAAGCTAGCAAGCTTTACTCTTTCTTTATACTACTTCTTAAGCAAAAGCTTACTTATTACTCTTCTACTATAAGCGACTAAATCCTAAAGAGGGATATCCTACTTACTAGATTAACCAACTAGCCCACCTAGTATATTTAATTTAGATACTATACCCTAACTAAAGGGATCTAGGTAGAGGTAGACCCTAAGGCTCTAGATGCTAAAAACCACTTTAAGAATAAACTAATTAAGCCTAACATGCCAATAGATATCGCGCTATCTAATATAACAAGCGAGCAGTACAAACTCTAAATAGTATAGTACTAAGCCTGCTTATTAGATTAGGTATTAAAGTTATTAGTAATCTAGAACCTTTTTATATAGGTTAATAATATAGTAGATTAAGGGATCCTTACCCTAGCCTATATAGAGCTTGTTAATTAAGGAAGAGTAACCCTCTAAGCACTAATCTAAGTGCTCTGCAATAACCTAGCGCTAACTAATTTAAGTGCTATAACACTAGCGAGATTGCAGTATAAAGCTTATCTTGCTAAGGCAAAGATAAGTAGCTAAGACGCTAATTGCTAGCAGAAGGAGTGGACAATCCTTTACACGCGAGCTAAGGTATACAATGTTCCTAATATTAAAGGATAGCTTGTAGTATAGGATTATCTTAAAGCTCTATCTGCTAGGATCTTACTAGATTAGGGTTAAACTATGTTTTAAAGGATTATTAAAAAGTTAGTAATAGGAGAGCTAACTTATAACCTCCTACAGGTTACTAAGATCTATTTATTACTGCTCTAAGAGAATAACATAAGATTAAGCTCTAAGGGTCCTAGAGTATTTGCAATAATAGGAGCTCTACCTTCTAGTTAACCTAAGAAGGAGTCCTTATACCTATGCAGTAGATCCTACCTATAGAAACCTCCTAAATGCAAAAACGTTATTAAAGCTTAGACTAATATAGGTAACAAGCTTACTACTACTTAATAATTAGAGATTAAGAAAAAGATTAATAGGAATTAAAAATGTAAAGAGTTAAGAAAAGCTCTAATTAAGTCCTATCCTATTAATTAAGATTATAGTGGTGAGGCAAGCACAATTACATATCTAGGCAGTATCTAGGCAGCACTAATTAACCCTATATTAATAGCGGAGAAAACGAACAGGATCTATTTAACCATAGACTTTAAAGCTCACGCTCTATTAAAGAGCACTATCTTTAATAATAGGGGTGCAGTGCACCTAGTTAATAATATAAGCTACCTAGAAGAAAGCTTGTTTAGATTAGTTAAATATAAGATAGTTAAAGCAGGAACTTAAGCTTTTCTAATCTTAGGTAGAGGGACTAGAGTAATCCCTAATACTCTTAATAGACTAAGAGGTCCAAAAATAGAAGATTTGGTGCTTACTAACGTGGTGTTAGTAGAAGGTTTTTATGTGAATATTATATTAGAAGCTTAATTGCTTAAAGCAGGGGTTTAGTTCCTTAGGCTAGATGCTACCTTATAGTTTAGATTATTAGAAAAGAGCGTTATATTAGCTAAGTTACTACGTAAGTTTAACTTAACTTTCCTAGAATACAAGCCCTCTACTCCTTATCTAATAATCCAAAGTATAGTGCCTAAATAACCCTAGTGATCCTAGATAACTTACCTAAGACACAATAGTAAGGAGCTTTAGCACTAATAATTAGGCTATTTAGGACCTAAGGCGCTTAAAGCTCTAGTTAAGTTAGTAATAAATATTAGGATTAAAGGAACTCCTAGGAGCAAATACAAGCACTGCGCTATTACACATACCTAACAGGTTATATTAAGATAACTAAGGGAAAGATTACTACGTCTATACTACTAGGTATTATAGGATCTATTTAATATGCTAACAGGTATAGCTTATAAGCAATAGATCTTAGTATTAAAGTGCGACTACTTAGGAAAGCTTTATACCTATCTACTATAAGCTAAAAACCTTAATAAGATTATACAGGTGTTTAAAAATTTCAAGAGCTTAATACTTAACTAATATAAGCTTAGTATAGTTAAGATTATACAAGATAATAACGTTGCAACACTCCCTTAGTGCGGCAAATCTCGCTTTTAGATCTAGGTAGCTAATAATAGTATTAAAATTAAGAGCTTACCTGTATATACCTATAAACCTAATAGAGGAGTAGAAAGAGTAGGGCAGGAGATTATAACGAAATTAATTAAAATAAGGATTAGTGCTAACCTACTAATAACGCTCTAGCCTAAAATTATTAAAGTAGTAACTTAGCTCTATAATATAAGCCTGTCCTATGCTTATAATATAATATCACCTAATAAAGTGCTAGATTGTTAGTTTACTAGATACTTTAGGTAGTGGTAGCTAGAGCAGATAAGGGAGGTAACTACTAATCTCCGCCCTAATTAGAGCGGAATATACGCCTATAGCTATTAAGCTTACCCCCTTAACTAAGATTAAGTAGCTAGGCGTTATAAGAGGGTTTTTAAGGTGAACCCTTAGGGTTATATTAGATATCTAGTAGGATACAGAGCATCTAATATATATAGGATATAGATCCCCTTGCTTAATTAAATTATTATAACGCAGAACGTTACCTTTAATAAGGATCTTTTCTATAAAGAGAAAGATCTAGAGTAGCTTTAATAGTTAGAAGCTTAAAAGATTGTTAATATTTCTAGCAAAGATAAGATCTATAATATAGGAGAAGCATATAAAGAGCTTAATATCTTTAATTAGCTTTGTATTGCAGCAGAGTAATATAAGGAGTCTAGTAAGTAAGGAGGACTAAACCTAGCGTAGGAGCTAGGGGGTAGGGTAGAGCTAGAGGAGGTAGATAATTAGGCTAGCTAGCCTAGTAATTTATAACCCCCTAAGCAGACACCTCTAGCGTAGGTACTAAGCATGGCTAGCTTAGCATAAAGGATCTATACAAAGTCCCCTAAGCTAATAGGGCTCTAAACTCCTAAACTAACACTAGAACTAAACTTTAGTACAGGAAATAAAGGATCTATATAGGTTATAGATTAGGGTCTTACTACCTAAGATAGTAGTAATCTAACTTACTTTAACGCCACAATAGGTAGCTCCTAGGAAAGACCTAGAGGGGAGAGTGCTATTAGTGGGTTACTCTATAAGAGCATAGAGATAGGTAAGGGCACCCTATCTAGCTCTTATAGAGGTGGTAAGCAGAGCTCCTACCTACCTGCTTTAGGACTAGATTCTGTATCTCCTGCAGATCCCTTACAAGCGGCACCTAGAGCTCCTAGAAGAAGTAGAAAACTGCAAGTTAAAGGACTGCCACTAACGTATGTTAGTAAGCAAGCTTAGGGACAGGACCCTAATAAACTACTAGGAGGCTCTATAAGTGTAGGGATATATATAGTAATAGATTTATTAGATATAGATCTAATTAGAAATCCCTTATATAATCTTTTAGTATATCCTAAACTAAACGCTATAATCTACGCTGTAATTGCAGTAGTAATAGGGAGTAAATCCCCTAAAAACCCTAAAAGAAATACGCACTAGGACGCTCTACAAAAAGAGCTAAAATAATAGAAGGATCTCTATAACTACTAAATAGGATAGCAATTTAGAGACGCAGTATATAAAGAAATTAATACTCTGCTAAAAGCTAGTACCTAGGAGGAGATTAATAGGCTAACTAAAGGAGAGTATCTACTCCTACTTAAATAGGTGTTTATATACAAGCTTAATTAGGATAGTTACCTAATTAAGTGCAAAGCAAGGATAGTAGTAAGAGGAGATCTATAGCTTACTAACTTAATTTATTTAACCTACGCAGCTACCCTAGCAGCTTAAACCTTTAGGACTGTAATAGCTATTAGAGCCAAGTTTAACTTTAAGATATATTAATATAACGTTGTTAGAGCTTTCCTTAATGCCTTAAGGGATTAACACCCTATAGTTATCTGCAAGCTACCTAAAGGATATTAAATACCTAGGAAGTGCGTTAAGCTTAAACGAGCTCTATATAGACTAAAAGACTTACTATTATTATAGTATAATAAGCTCTTAACTACACTCTAAGAAAATAAGCTTATTACTTCTAAAGAGGAGCTATACCTATTCTTTAACAGAGATTGCAGTATCTTGTTAATATTCTATATAGACAATATTCTATTGCTCTATTACTAAAACTACGCAAGCTAAGCTTACAAAGTTATCTAAGCTCTAAAGCAAAGATATACTATAGAAGAAAAGGGACCTGTAAGCTAGTTTCTAGGGGTAAGAGTAATCTAGGATAGAAAGAGATAGATAATAATGCTTATTTATAATAAATACATTAATAAGATTGCAAAGAAATTTAATCTAGCAAAGATAGGAAAATTCCCTGCTATACTACTATTAAGTGAAGATATTAAAAAGAGCACGGGAGAAGCCACTAAAAAAGAGATTAAGGACTATTAGGAGCGCGTTAGATTAATCCTTTACACCTTAATTATAGTGCGCCCTAATATTGCCTATATAGCCTCCTAGCTCTCCTAATACCTTACTAACCTATCTAAACAACACTTTAATGCGGTTAATCAAGTAATCGTCTATCAATACTAAACTTAATACTAATTAATCTAATATAGGAATAGGGATCCTAATAAGCTTATAATATATAGTAATGCGTTATTTGCTAATAATATTAATACTTAGCAATTATTATATAGATACCTAATTACACTCTTTAGAGGACCTATTATTTAGAAGGCAGCTTAATAATTAACTATTACTACTTTAACTACTAAGGTAGAGCTTCTTACACTTAAGCAAGTAAGTAAAGAAGTAATAGTGTTAAAACGCTTTTTAACTAAAATACACCTTACTTTAGATACTACCTAGATAATTAATTGTAATAATTAATAAACTATTAGGTTAGTAGTAGGTAATAATAAAAGGATTACTACTAAGCTACGCTATGTAGATATTTAAAACATATAGCTTAGGTAAGAGCATGCAAAGGGATCTTTCTATATTACCTACCTACCTACTAGCAATATACTAGCTAATAGGCTTACTAAAAACCTAACTATATAATAATTTATAAGGTTTAGGGAGCACCTAAAGTTATATAATAGTAGAGTATATATTATATAGCATTAATTAAAGTAAGGTAGTATATAAGATCTATTAATATATAATATAAGAATAACTAACTATAGCCTACCTCTCTATTATTAACTAGGTAGCTTCCCTAAGGAGCTCTATTACACGCAAGAAGCGTGCCTTAGAGTCTATAGGGAGCTGCCTAGGTTACCCTAACCTAGGATCTATAGGGGGAACCTTAGAGGAGCTAGAGTCCTTATCTTCTAATAAGGAGCTCTAGGTGCCCTTAGCTGCAGAAGCAGCCTTGCGCGCAAGCTTAGCAGCAGCAGCAGCAGCTTTTACTAGCTCCTGCTGCTTAGCCTTACTCTCCTTAAGGAGTACTAAGACCCTCCGCTTCTTATCCTTAAGAAGGTCTTAGCTCTTACCTACCTACTTCCTTGCTAGGAAGGACAGCGTAGAATATTAGGCAAGCTTAGGGCTATTAGTTAGTTTATTAGTATAAGATCTTACTAAGTATTATAAAGGAAAAATTCTTGTATAGATTATATATATTAGGACATAGCTATACCTAGAGGAGCACTACTAGCACTAAGTCCCCCTACTAGAAGAGTTATAGCACTTGCTATTAGACTTGTTAAAGAGTGTAGAGCGTAGATAATTTAGACAAGTTTTAGCATAATAAATACTAGGCTCTCTATAGTAGGAGGATCTTAGGGTCTCCTTAGGAGCTAGAGAGGGAGTAGGAGCGGGGATAAGGGATAGGGTCTAGGGAGGAGCGGGAGCTAGAGTTAGAGCTAGAGTAGTAGGAGCTAGAGTAGGAGCGCCCTTCCTTAGCTTCGCAATCTCAGCTATAGTAGTAGTAGCTACGCGCTTAGCTACTACACACTCTATAATAGCCTTACGCTTAGTAGTAGCGCGCTCTTCTTTAGTAGTAGTAGCTTTAGTAACTATAGCTTTAGCTATATAGGAGGTAATAAGGGCAGCATAGGTAGAGTAAGTATAAGTAGTAGGTTTTAACTTTAACTAAGATATAAGATTAGTAGGGATATAGGTATAGTTTAGATCTTTAGGGTTGCATAATCTTATAACTTAAGCTATAGTAAAGATTATAGTTAGGTAGATAGAGTTATAGAGCTCTGTCTAGATAATATCTACGCGCGTAAGCGCAGGCTAAATAAGGAAGGCGCGCTAGTTAGTATCTAAAGGGTAAGCTAATTTAACCCTTTAGATATACAACGCTCTAATTAGCTATACTACCTACTAACTATAAGCGTAACTATAATAACAAAAGATCTACCTATACCTAGGGGGTGTGTTATAGGAGGGATATTAACTAGATTATAGAGCATCTTAATCTAATTAATCCTAATTAATACCCCTGTATAACCCACTATCTAATTAACTGCTAGCTTACTGCTAAGTGCCTAATAAAAAGCAGGAGCTCTAGTAAGGAAGGTTTACCAATTATTTACCTTCTAGTAAGGGTAGCTAAAGCTCTATATATATGAGTCCAATCGTAGTAGATACAATCTAATAATCTATCTCCTAAACTATTCCTAACCTTAGTAATCCAAACTTCCACATTACTTAACTTATTCCTCTAACCTCTCCTTTTTAGATAGGGTTAATATATATTTATCTTTAAGGGAGGTGTTACTTTAAGATTTTCTAGGAGCACAAGGTACCTTAAGAGATAGATAGGAAGCAGGTCCTTTAAGGAGGGCGTTGTTAATTAAGTCTTCCTTATCTAATTTCTTTCTATTAGTAAATAGGCTTTTAAAAGTGGCTAAACTAGATGCCCTTCTTTTGCCTTTATCTAATATTTTATAGTTAATAAGAATAATAAATCTTTTCTTTTTAGGGGGGTTTAGTTATAGGAGGATATTAGCTTTTACTCTAATTCCTCTAGGCTTTTAGTAGTCTCTAGGTCTCTACCTTAATGTAATCTAACGCGATTTTTCTAAAGGTAATCTAGCACTACCTATAGGTCTAGAAGTCTAAGCCTATAGGCTTTAGTTATTAGAAGTTCTAATAGCTATTCTAACTGTAGAGTTATAGGGTTAGATAACTACTAGAACTAAATTAGTAGCTTAAAATAACAATAAGTGCGATATTCTTAAATACTATTACTAGCTAGGATAATATTCTTCTTATAATATAATAACTTAGGTAGGTAGGGCATCTAAAAGGTATCCTATATAACTTAAAGGTATATAGGAGTGCGCGTCTATATAGAAAAGGATAAGATTCCTACACCTATAGGTCTTGTACGAAAGGACAAGAAGAACATGCCTATCCTAACTATAGGCGAGCTGTTCTCTATATACATTAGTAAGTCGGGCCTTTATTAGGCCTAACTTAGCATAGAACAATAGGCAGGCAATTCTGCCTTATTGTTACACCTTGCACCTGTGCTATAGGCTATTCTGCGAATTATCTTCTTAAGAGAAAGATATTCCTTATAGAGGATATCTAGCTTCTATCTTTGCTGTATCTCCTCTATAAAGCTCTTAATCCTGCTCTTTTATACGTCTATAAGACAGTACTAGAATATCTCCTACTATAGCATAGTAAGCCCTATTTTGTCTACTACGTCACGTCCCTCCTGCTAAGAGCAGATAAGTTATAAGTTTATTAGATTAGGACCTAAATTATCTATCTAGAATACGTGCGCTGCTAGGGTTATATAGGCTATTATTACTTGTTTAAACTACTTCTTTGCCTTATAATACTACCTCTTCTACCTAATAGTAATTGCCTGCTAATCTAGAAAGGCCTCTCTAGTCCTAACTACCTCTACATTTAATATTATCTAGGCCACAATATCTACCCCTACACCTAGGAGGCTCCTTGCAAAATTCTAATAACGTTGCTACTTATTTAAGAGGGTTACCTCTACCTTTACAGACTCCTAATCCTATTTGCTAGCAACAGTTTAGACTAATACAAGGTTTATCTTTTTAACTAGGGCCTTGTTTACTTGCTTTATACTTTTTTCTTTTATGCCACGTTTCCTTTTACGCCTACCTATATTTACTACCTTGCTCTCCTTAGGTACTATTACTAGAATAACTAACTAGCTGCAACCTTATATACCTTAACTATTGCTATCTCTTTCTTTAGCTTTAGTTACTAGGTTATTGTAGATATTATTAAATACCTTAATTAACTTCTAGTGGTTTATATTATAATATATCTAAACTAAGGCGCTATATAGATCTCTAGTAATTAAAGCCTTAGTAGAATTAAAATTATTAGCAACTTAGCTATATATAACTAGACTAGCACGTAATAGCATACTATCCACGCCTAGGATTATATTTACCTGCTTAATATTATTTAATAGGTTAACTAGTATAAATAGTAGTTTGCTTATTATAAAGAGAGTATAGTGTTATATACTAAGTAGAAGGTTATAGTGTGTAAGGAAAAAGAAAGGTTTAAACTTGCAAGGTACAAGTGTTCTGCTACTACCCTAACACTAAAACAGTTAGATTAGCTAAGTTAGACGTTTTATAGCAATTTAGGGTCTAATTCTTAGTTAAAATAAGTAGTGTCCTATCTTTACCCTCCTTTTTAAAATCTTTTCACCTTACTTGTATACTACTACCTATTAGCTTCTATCTCTTCCTCTATTATAAGTATTACTAATTATCTTACTATTTATCCTAAACTAGGATTTAGGATTGTAGTATACAAATATTATTATTATTGCCTTATCCTATCTTATATCTTTTAGCACTTTTCTAGCAAGTATACTAATTACATAGATTGCCTTAAGCGTAAAATACTTTAGGAATTTGTTAATAGCTAGATAGACAATCTTTATAAAGATATTACTAATATCCTACTACCTCCTTAGCTATATACTATTATTAAGTCCCTCTAACTTTATTATAATTCCCTTAAATACAATAATTATAGCTATATTATAATAGAGTAGAGTGTAGAGGGAAATATAAAAACCTATCTACGCTCCTATAGTATCTTTGCATCTAATATTAGGACTCTAGCTAGGAAAATATAGGCTACCTACTAGACTATTATTACTACCTAACAAATATTCTAGAGATATAGCCTGCCTACCTAAGCCACTAAGTATTTTAAGGTGTATAACCTAGTCACCCCTACTATAATCCTAACCCTAGAGCCTACGCTCTATACACTAATTAACCTAGCTCTGCTTGCTATAGACTCTAGACCTATAACCCTGCCTACTAAACTAATATAATATAATAGAATTAACAACTTAAAGGCATAGCTAGAGGCTACACAAACTTAGGTAGATATAGAAGAGGCAATAGCTACTACTATTATCCTACTAGCCCTACTACGCTAGACTAACCTATACCTTAAGCACACAAAATTTTAGCTCTACCTAGGGGGGCTAGACTAGGCAGAAATTTAGGAATATATTATCCCTACTACTACCCTAGCCCTTAATTACCTTAAAAAGTCTGTTTAGAGCACTACGCTTGTGTACTAGTATATAATAGTATCTACACTACGTTAGGCATGTATCTAGGTTATACAAGAGTATCTCTAATATATTCCTATAGCACCCCTTATCCTATACTTAGCTTTTAATAATAAGTATAGCAATATACTTATCTATATATTTATATTCTTTTACTAGGTTCTCTCTTAATAGCTTCCCTCCCTAATAACCCTTTCCCTTACTAAAAGATAAGTAGTAGCTTAGACTACTATTTAGATATACTTAGATAGCCTAAATAATAAATACCCTACTATTAATACCTACTATAAGTAACGAGCATTTACACAATTTAAAGAGCTCTATTACAACTTCTAGATATCTCTTACTAAGTAAACTAGCGTATATAGCGACTTTAACCTTGCCCTTGTTATACCCTTAGCTTTTATAGCTGTGGATATCTAGCAAGACTAATTTTAAGAGGTATATAACTTTACTACAGACTACTTAGCTATTAAGAAATATACACGTATAGCAGGGTGCTACAAATTCTATAGAGTAGATAATAATAAGGATACTTCTACCTATATAAAGGTAGATAGCCTACTTAGTAGCAAGGAGCCCCCTATAAGTTAAGTAGAAGCTACCTTTCTTATCTAATAACAAGATACTATAAAGCTAGAATATACCTAGGATAAGGAGAACGCCTAGGCAAAAAACACTAACTTTAAAGCTTAGGTTCACTATTACCTTACTAGTAAATTTTTAACCTCTATTAGCTAGGTTATTACTACTATATATTATATTACTAAATTTAGATATAGATAAATAGTAGACTCCTTTACTTAATAGAATAGCTTAACTATAACTATTTAATATATTACTACCTTATTTAAGTAATACTATAGTATAGTATAGGCTATATATAACTAGGCTATAGATACTCTACTAGATATTACCTTTATAGTAGAGGAATCCTTACTACTAGTAATTCTATAGGAGGACCTGTCTTATAATCCCTCTAATAATTAACCTAGCTACACCCTATTTTTAGTAAAAAGTTTAGCTCTTACTTGCCACTCTAGTTTTACTAGCTAATAAATACTCTAAGTAATACAGGCTATCTATCCCTCTAAGGTTCTTATTATAGACCTGTAAGATTTTAACTAAGTAAAGCAATATTACACCTAGGTATAAGAGTTCCTAGATCTTCTTTTCCTACTTGTGTATTTTACTAGTAGATAGCCTAGATGTTTAACTAAGGTTCTTAGTATTTAAACCTAGAATACTATTAGTAATAGGAGCTAAAACCTATTTATATTTAATAGATTAGTAGCTCTAGTTCCTTAATACTATAAGGGATATAACAGGGATAAGTCTTTAAAGGTAGTGTATTACTTCCTCCCTTAGAAGATTAGATTATTACTTATATAGTATCTTTAGCTTATAAAGCTATTTTGTATTACTATTACTATAAACTAGGCTAAAGGAGACAAGACACCTGCATAGTACTAGGCAAGAAGCGCCTTTCTTTAGCCTAATAAGAAAGGTAAACACTACTAGTCCTCTACTAGGTTTAGATCTAGAATAAAAGACGCTACCTTATTACACCTTAGATAAGAGATTAGCCCTAGTATTATATAGTATCTACTTATTATATTTAGGCGTAATTAAGACTAGACTAAGTAAGGAAAGCTAGTTGCGCTCTTACTAGAAGAAGTTAGGGAGGCCTTAGATAGCTAAGAAGATAAGGTTGTAGAGCGTTAAGCAGCGTATAAACCTAACACTAGCCTCTAAATTTATAGCTAAATAATAGCCCTATAGTTTTAATTAGTAGATAGGGATACCTAGGTATTCTTCTCTATATTAGCTAAATAGCATAGTGCGCTTGCCTTTAAGCTACTAAGAGCAAGTAAGTAGTATATAGAGGATAATTAAGTATAGCAGTTTATAAAAAGGATAGATATTAACCTTAAGCAAGTCCTAAGAGCTAATATATCTTAGTTAGTAACCTTCTATAGTTAGTAAAGGGTTATACTTAAAAGTATTATAGCAGGTAAGCTAGCAGTATCCTATATTACTAGCATAGGCAGCAGGAAGAGTCTTGTATTCCTACTACCCGCACTTTATAAGGGTTATAGCTAAGCTATTATTATTACACTATTAGTAGCCCTATACTCTAATTAAATGCAACAATACTATATATTAGGGGTTACTACTTTAGTCTTTAGTAGCAAGAGCTTTACTAACACTACTTAAATTATCTTTGCTATACTAGAACACCTTAGTAATAAGAAGTTTGTAGACTTAGTTAACTAATTACGTAATACTAGTAGCCTAGATAGGATAGTAATTAATAAATATTACTATATCCTGCTACTAGACTATAAATATTAGCCTAGTTTACTAGACATGCACGATATTGCTATCTATAGTGTTAGAATTACTCTACTATTAGCAATAATACTAAAACAGCGAGAAAAGGAAGCTTTTTAACTACTAGGAATTAAGCGTAGTATCTAGTCCTTCTAGGAACCTACTAGCTAGTCTAATATCTAGTATAAGGTAGAAAGGTTTTTATATAAGGAACTAGTTATAATAGAATATATAGCAAAGTATATAGAATAATTAGGGCTAGAGGCTAATAAGGTAAATATCTATATTACTATAGCCCGCAATACCTAAGACCTTAGTAAGGTATTAGGATCTGCATATTACTATAGAAAACTAGAGGAGGCTAAACGTAATAAGATTTAATAAACCTTTTTAATATAAACTAATAGAGTCTTAATTACAATAATAGTATTTAACGTAGGACTTAATATAGCTAATATTAATATTATAATTAGATTTAGGATACCTAACTATCCTATTACCTACTATTAAGAAGTAGGGCAAGCAGGACGTAATAGGAGAAAATGCATTATAAGAATTATTCTTAGGAAGAATATCCTATCTTTTACGCATAAGCTACAAGGTATAGAAAAAATTATAATAGAAGAGTATATTTACTAAGCAGAAAAGGATATAAGATATATAAGGATTCTACTTAATAATTACTTTAATAGACTATAAACCTAAATATATTACTAGGAGAACAAGGCTTAGTATAGTGCCTGCTAGAGGCTATATAGATATTAGATAGAAAGTTAAAATACTATAGCGCAAATATATTCTACTATTATAGCCACACTAATAAGGGAAGTAACCTGTAACACATAATAATAGAAGCAATCCTCCTAGGCTATAGCTATAGTATTAGACTCTAATCTTTTATTATCCCTACTAGGCTTATAATTCATAACTACTATATTAGCCTAATAATAAGTAGAAAGCTCTAAGGTAGTAGTAGGCTATCGCGTTCCTATTACGCCATTTATAGCGCTTAATATAATAGAACCTAGCAGTATTAAGTATAGGTCTCTGGCGTTATAGCCTACTCTACTATAATTATTACCTTTAGGTTTAAGAGGATATAAGAGAACTACAAGCAAGTAGGCCTAGTTATCTCCTATTACCCTAGAGACTACAGACTTAATAACAATAGCAACAATTAAGAAGTTAAGAGTTAATTAGATATTAAAGTAGAACTAGTAAAGTGTTATAGTATAGAATAAAGAAGGCGCTAGGATTAAATAAGAGGAGCTTAAGGAAACTAGATAGTAGTAGATAGATAATTGCGTAAAGTGCTTTGTAGATAGAGAAGATTTTAACTATCTATAAAGCAAGTGCACACTATATCTTAGTAACCTAGTAGGAGAGTACTAAAGGTAGTAGATAAAGGGCAAGCTTCCTATAGGGTCCTACTTTTATTACGCTTTGCTATTTGCTATATATATAAAGTAGTTAAATCTAGAGATAGGGAAAATACTAACTTAGCCTAAGCGTAATAAACCCTACACGTATCTATAAGTATTCCTTAATATATAGGCTTATCTATAGGAGTTCTCTAGTAAGATAAAATTATAATAGTTAGACTAGATTAGGGAGCAGAGTAATAGACTTCTTAATAGGGAAGAGGAAGCTAACTTTATAGCGTACTTTTAATAATCTATAAGCGTAGGCTTTATATAACCTATCTTATATATTATTATAGACGTAAATTAGATTATATAGATATACCTATTAACTACAAAGGTAGGTAGGGAAGCAACCACGTTAGAATGTAGGTAAAAGGTATAGGGGGGCTATTTCCACAAGGGTAACTAGTTACCCTTGTGCAATTGCCCCCTTAGCTAAGGATAGTGTCTTTGCAAGTAATATCTATAGGCGTTAATATCTAAACTCTATAACCTATATTTTTTGTAACCTAAAGTCTTAATTTAAGTATTAAGAGTTATTTATGTTATTAAGGTCTAACTATTACGTGAAAGCTAATTAGTATCTAGATTACTAATAGGTAGTTAATTTATTAAGTCTATATTCTTTACCCTAGAGTATAGGAGCGTTAGTTAATAGAAATTAAAGGGGGGAGGAGGGGGGGGGCAGTGTTTTCGCGTAGGCAATAACGTCACCTAACGCTAGCGCTAGTAAACAGCGCTAGTTGCAATCTTAGCAAAAATATTTAATCTAAATCTTTTTTAAAAACCTTCTCCTCTACTACAATAACAACCTAACCACGCTAACCACCTACTACCACCCATCTACTACTACCTACCTACCTACCTACCTACCTACCACACCCACTACTACAAACATAATATTAGCAATTAGTACAAGCAATAGGTAAGTCTATTTGCCCGTTAATTGCGCGCGCAAAGCTAACAGTTTAGTAGTGTTTATAGCTAGCAGCAAACTTAGCTAAGCTACTACTTATACCCTATTACTGCCCTACCTATTACTACTAATCCTTAATACTAGTAGTTAGATACTAATACTAGTAACAGGCAAGTCTATTAGCGCGTTAATTACGCGCGTAAAGCTAATCAGTTAGTAGTCCTTTAAGCTAGTAGTAGACTTAACCTAGCTGCTACCTACTACCTACCTACTACCCTAATATTAGATATTTATTACCCTTAGTAAAAGCCCCCCCCCCTAGTAATTCCCTTATATAGGACCTATTAGATATAAGTAACCTACTTACTTATAACTTATATTAAGCCTGCACTACTACCCTTAAGCAGGAATTAGGAAGAACGCCTTAGTTTTAGGGCAACAACTAAAACTTAAACTAGCTAGCACAAATTAATTAATAATAACACTTTTTATAAGGGTAGCAAAAATACTTATAAGGATAGGTCTTTTCCTAAGGGCAACACTACAGGCTCTAGTAGGGGCCTTTCTATAAGGGCAATAGTTACCCTTATAAAAATAACCCCCTTGCCTATAGGGACCTAGTTACCCTTATAAAAACAACCCCCTTCCCTATACCTAGTTACCCTTATAAAAACAGCCCTATTCTCTATACCTAGTTACCCTTATAAAAATAGCCCTATACTATTATACTATACACGTTACTAATAATACTTATAGATTAGCTTAACTATAACTACTACACTACCTAATAATATTAATATTTAAATAGACCCTCTAAGTAATATAGAAGATAAGACCTTTAAGAATAATAACGCCTTAGCTACTTAGGTACAAGAGCACAATGCTACCCTTATTACGCAAGTATAACCTTGTAAAGATTAATATATAGAAATTCCTAATATTAATACTATCTTCCCTAAACTTAAAACTGCATATATTACTTGCGTCTACTCTACTAAAGATATTAGTTAAAGTTTTAGCTATTTAAAGCCTAAGGACTTCTACTACTTTATTAAAACCACGCGTGTTATAATAGATATTCTTAACTTTAATAAGACCTATTATAAATTCTATAAGAGGTATAAGCTAGAGAAGTAACTACGCCCTAAACTACTATACATCCTTACGGCTATTACTTGTCTTAATACTACTAGTAGAGACCTCTTTAACATGTCTTTGTAGGATATACGTAGTAATCTACTATCTAATATTAATAATATCTATATAATTATATATAACTACTTTGCTAATATTTAGTTCTAGGCTAGCAACGCTCCTTTTAGTAGCTATCTAATCCCTCTAGCCTTATATATAGACTGCGTTAATGTCCTGCTTAAACTATATAACTAAAAGAAGACTAGGCTATTTGCTATTAATACTAAACGTAAGTTAAAGCATGTTACTAGGTAGAGTAGGACTATTAAAGCTACCTAATAGTTAGCTAAAGATACTAATACTACTAGTACGCCCTTATTGCCTTTATAAAAACAGTCTAGCTATAATAAGGCTTGCCTTGCGGCTATAGTAAAGTGTAATTATAAAACCTAACGTCTTTAATATAAGTATGCTAAACTTAAGAAGACGTAACTAGAGACGTTATTAGCTATAGAAGTGTAGGATATAGAGGGTAAGTATATAGATTTAAAAGGAAGAGATAATATTAACCCTATAGAAAAGAAGAGGCTCTTAATAGAGTTAAAACTACAATATAATACTACTACTAGTAGCCTTGCTAATATAAAATAGTTAAGTCCTTATAGCAATTTAGATCTAGATATAATTAAGCTTGTTTACCCTTCTAATACTAGTCTTACTAATAGGATAGCTAAGTCTAAAGGTTTAACTTAAATTAACTATATAGCCTCTAAGTATATAAAGGACAATAGTAACCTGCGTGTGTTATAGTTCTTCTAAGGATTACTAATTAGAGTTACTAAGTACTATATACACAAACTTTTAGATTTTAAATTAATATACTTTTCCTATAATACCTAAGGATATTGGTTTGCGAACTTTTGCTGTTAAAGTACGAAAAAATTGGCTTGTGCGTTAGGACGCTAGACAGCAAAAGCTAGCTTGGCAAGGAACATTAAAACTTTTGCACGAACTTTGCCGCTAAAACTAGCAAAAGGACGCTAGATAGCAAAAGTACACTAGATAGCAAAAGCTAGCTTAGCAAGGAATATTAAAACTTTTACACGAACTTTGCTGCTAAAACTAGCAAAAGGACACTAGATAGTAAAAGTACGCTAGATAGCAAAAGCTAGCTTAGCAAGGAATACTAAAACCTAGACGCAAACTTGGTTATTAAAACTAGGGAAAGCTGTATAGTAGCTATTAATACTACAGTTTCCTACACTTATAGTAATTTAGCAACGTCTATTTAATCCCTTAAGTAGCTAGAAATTATAGAAAAGGCGCAAAATTGTAGATATATAAACACTATAATAGTGTTAATAGGGGATAATAGCAGTATAGTAAGTACTAGCAACTGTAATAGGTAAAGCTAGTAATTATAGGGATCCTTAGGAATTTTCTACCTACACTGCGCCTAAAATGCTGGGCATAAGAGGACTAATAACCTACTAGGCATTTCTACGCTCTAAGGTAACCTAGAATAGACTAGTTAGCTATAGGGTATTTGCTACTTACGCTATTATATTAGGTGAACTAGGGACTTTCTAGCTAAGTAATTTCCTACTATTAGCTAGCTAAGCTTACTTTACTATAAAATTAAGTATTAGTTATATAGAATAGCACAGTTTACTAATAGGTGCTTTGCTATATCCCTACGTTATATTAATAGCTAGGAGGCTACTAACTAAGAGTTAGGAACGTCTATATTATCTAATACTACCTTAAAGTTTCTCTACGTGTCTGCTATAGGCAGAAGCAAATCTAGCAAGTTGTACTCTCTAAGTTCTCTACTATTTACTATTTCTAACAATAGCTCCCCTAGTAGCTGTTCTTCTTGCAGATAGCTTAGTAATAATAGTTTAATTACCTTAGCTATGTCTTTAACCCTCTTGTTATATTGCGCAATTATTTTAATCTATTCTTGTAAGACCTATAGGGGTCTTCTTTCTACAAAAGAGTTTAGTACGCCACCTCTTAGTAGAAGGGCAAAAATCCTAACCCTAAACCTATCCTTTAACATTTTCTATTGTTTGCTATATTCTAGGTACTAGGACTAGGATTAATAGCTTGTTAGATTATCCTATACTAATATAGTGTTGCTATTCTTGTCCTAATAGACCTTACTAAATAACTACTCTCTTGCTACTATAGTAAGGCCCCTCCCTTGCTAACCTATTAACTTTACTCTCTACTATAAGAGGCCTTCTAAACGTTTATACTCCTTATATAGTGCTACTATTACCTACTAGTACTATATATCTCCTAAGATATTAGCTATTTTACTCTACTTTACTATAGCTAATAGCTAATAAAAGCTTGCAACCTTAATTCCTGTAAGTGTAAGGCTTGTTCCCTGCCCTGCGCTACGTGTTTAGGTAAGCTAGGTTGCTAGCATACTTTTATTGCCTGTGGCATATTCTATTATACTAGTATCTATTAGCCCTAGCACCTACACCCCTATATTTGTAAAGAGCCTCTTGCCCTCTTAATAAAGTTCTTGCTAGGTATCTAAGATAACGCGCTAATCCTGTAAATAGTTAACTATAGCTACTATACTTACCTAGTATATTATTTTAGCGACTTCCTTTATACTAATACTACGTAATAACTTTATAAACGCTTAGTATTATTACTTAGTAGAATTATATATAATATATTCTTGCTTAGCTTTAATAAAGTCCTATATATTTATAATAGCCTCTAATATAGCAATATTAAACTTCTCCTTAAGTTGCTTATTAACTTAGTAAGTTATAGGTTCTTTGCGGGTATAGGTGCGTTTTGCGGCGTTTTTATTAAAGGAATCTAGCACTACGCTAATAGCTTCCTTATAGATATTATTAATAAGTTATAAAAGCTAGTCCTTGCTAATATATTAATATATCTATTTTAGTGCAGTATCTAGGTTATATATAATAAATGCTTAGATAGGCTCTACTATATATGTAATAAAGCAGAACTTTAGTTTATCCTAGTCTACCTTATTAAACACACTATAGACTAGGTAAGAAAGGTTAGTATTGCCCTTAATCTCTACTAGAGATAATCCTAGAGTCCCTTAGGTTATAGTATAGGTAGTAGTATCTAGGAAAAGTGCTATAAAGCTGTCTTGTATATAGGTTAAGTAGTTAGGAGCAGCTAGTAGGGTTGCTAGCGTAACGCGCGGCTAAATTATTACACTAAGGTTAGTTAGTGCTAATAATTTACTAATATAGGTATATAGAAATCTACCTAGCAAGGGGAATCCTTACACTATACACTCCTTATTCTAGCTACAGTTTTGTAATATTATCTTCCTTAATACTACCTATTATATCTCTATTATTTCTATATTCTAAAATATCCTCTACTATATTCTTGCTCTCCTACTATCTTAACCTAAATAAAGTCTATAGGATCCTTATCTACGCTTTATATAGAACTATTATCCTACCTAGCTATATTAAAAAATACTTTAATAAATATTATAGTTAAGATATTACACCTAAGAACTATATCTAGCTTTAAGTAGAAGTAGATAAGCTATATAAGACTACCTAACTTAAGTTAGCCTATACTAACTTCTAGTTCTCTAAACTAGATAGTAGCCCTCTTAATAAAATTGCCTTTCTTAAATTACACGTATGTATAATCTACAAATCTTACAGGTATATCTATACTAAGAAAAGTGCCTATAAGACTATAAGGGAGTATATACGTAAAGCATATAATCTACCTAAAGCTAAGTATTTTAATACTCTAGAGGATATTACTAACCTTATATAGTTAGGTTTTAGCTAGTAATACTTTACTAGGACTTTAGGTAAGGCTAGTAGCCTAAATATAAACTACTTTTTTAAAGTAATCCCTTCCTAGATAACTAGCACCCTAGCTCCCTCTATACCTGCTAATAAGCAAATATAACTATTACCTACCACGCACTAGCTATAAGACACCCTAGAGGAAGATACTGCCTATATATCTAGAAATACATCTCTAGGCCTATTAGAGCGGCTCTAAGCGTAACTAGAAAGCGCAACCTATTAGGCCTAGAAGGAGTAGAAGGATTATATTAACACTATACCTTAAGGGGATGCTATATAGACTAACCTATAGCTTACCTACACCTAGTTCCTAGAGGTTTTGCCTATAACTTAGGATAAAGGTCTCTAATATATATAAACCCTAATAGCACTATAAGACCCTACCCTATACTATCTCTACTCTACTATTAAAAGTATAGTGCGTATATAGCAAAATTTAATAGCAAAAACTTCTTAATATACCTAGATCTAGGTAATATAAGAGGATATATATAATATCCTATTATATCCTCTTAAGACCTATTAAGCCCTCTCCCTTTAGGATGCACTACTATTATAAAAGATCTTTATCTTCTTCTACTAGGTGTATGTGTAGAAACTAGAGGCACCTACCTAACTATAACTATCTTTACCCTAATAAGATACTTAGAATTAAGTTATATATTACTTAGATTAGGACACCTATCCCTTAGAGGTGAACGTATTCTATAACTAGACCTACCTAGAGCTACTTAAATAGCTTTGCTATACCTTCTTTCTCTCCCTTATTAAGCAGACTAGCATAGAGGACAACTTTAAGCTTGCCCTTATAGTAGCTATAGCTTTTATAATAATCTCTCTACAAGCTAAGCGTTTCTAGGAAGGATATAACTTTATAACTAATATTACTACTCTAAAGAAGATAATTTGCCTAGCTAGTATCTAAAAGTTTAGAGAGTAGTTTGCTAGTAACCTAAAAGTATTATAAGCTACTAGTATAGATAGCGCTGTTAGCTACAAAGAAGCTATGCTATTATTCTAGGAACAACTATAAGCATATAAGGACTAAAAGTTACCTTTATAGGACCTATAAGAGGTAGTATACTAATCTCTTGCAGATATATTTAAGATATAGGTATATAACTACCTAATAATAGAGTACCCTACTCTAATAAACTAGTTAATTAACACAGCCTAGTACCTTAGCTACTTTTGCTATAGTAAGAACCTAGATACCTTTATCTACTAGAGTAGTAACACTATAACTATACGTGGCACGCGCACTATACTCTCTAAGTTTATATCTATAGTCTATAATAAGTATAAAAGGGCATCTGCTTTACTATATAAGCTTACTTTTATAGTATAGCGTAGCACACTACCTAATATTCCTTAGGATAATCTTATTAAAGACCTAAACACTAAGGCCCTAGGATTTAGTATCTTCTTACTAGATAACCTACTTCTTACTAAGTAGTTAAAGTTTATCTTAGAGCAGCTCCTTTCTATATATAAGTAGGGACTCCCTATACTACTACAAGACCTATAGAGTTTACGCTAGGTGCTTAAGTATTATAAGAAAGTGCAAGAATTTCTTTAATATCTAGCTAGACTTTTCTACTATAATAGTAGTTAACTAGCTAGAGGTATAGAACTGCTTAGTATCTACTATAAGAATCCTAGCAATAGCATGCTACGCAATATCTTCTTGTACTAAGGACTTATTACTATAGTTCTATAGTACTATAAGGGGTATAATAGAGATAAATTACTTAAGGTAGTTTACTACTTTTTACCTTAAAGTATTAGTAGTCTCTTTATATAGTACTTGTAGCTTATACGCCCTTTCTACACACTAATTTAATATAACGCCCACCTAAGTATCTAAGAAAGCTATTTAGCGCGTGCTACTAGCTCCCTACTCTAGTCTAAAGCTAGTAGCACCTAACACACTTCTTCTAAATAGCTAAGGCAGAGTATTAAATAGGTAACTAAACAATAGATAGGCTAGAAGATTAATCTTAGTATAATATAACACTTACTAATTACTATAGGATAAAGGATTAGTAGCGCTAATTAAATGCTAGGTAAATTATCTAAAGAGGAAGTAGATAAAATAGTAGATATAGTAGAAGATAAAGAATATAAGTTATAAGCAGGACATACTATACTAATAGCACGTATAATTTACGCCCTAGATATCTAGTATATATTTACTAGGCAGTTTAATTAGGCCTATAGATAGTACTAGGTATTAAAAGAGTGGCACTCTGCCCTTAGATTTTAACTAGTAACTAAGCTAGATAAGTCCTTAGACTTACTAAAGCCTAAACCTAAAATAAAGGATATAGTAGACTATATCTAATGCAACTATAAATAGCTAATATAGGAAAACTTTAGGAAGCAAGTAGTCTTCTAGCCCCTACAAGAGAAGGTGATTAGAGCTATTATAAGTGGGGAAACTGTGGTTACCTTTATTGCTAGGACTAGCAGTAGCAAAAGCTTAACCTTTCTCCTTCTAGCATGTTTTCCTAGCTATAGTTAAACTATTATTATTATACCCCTAGCTACCCTTTAATATAATATTATAGAGTAATATAACTAGTATAGTATTAGGGTTAGTATATAGGTAGATAGATATTGCGATTAAAGCGTATTAATTATCCTAGCTACGCCTAAATATATTGCTTAACCTAGCTTTATAGAGATAGTATAGCGCCTTAGTAGCACTAGTAGCCTAGAGTAGATTATTATTAATAAGTTCTACTATATACTGCTTCCTAACCACACATACTAACCCTACCTGCTAGATTTAAGAAAGGTAACTTAGTTTAGGGTAAGGCTTACCCTCCTCTTAGCTACTATACTAGCCTAGTAGCAAGTAGATGCCTTTTAACTACTAGGCGTGCTAACTAATATAATCCCCTTTTATATCTCTACTTTATAACCTAATCTTGCCTAGCAGGTATAAACTATTAACCTGTCTAGCAAAGAAAATATACCTAATATAGCTAAGTATATTAGGGCTTAGCACTAGTAATATAGCAAGCTGTTAGTTTATTATAATATAACTATGCTTATAGAAGCACTAAGTAGCTAAATCTAATATAGCAAGTTTTATAGCAAAATGCCCCTAGGGGAGTAGTAAGCTAGCTAAGATACATTCTCTATAGCGCCTAATAGGATCCTTATTATAACTACTACTTTCCTAGTTAGAGTCTATATACTAAATATTTGTGTGGTCCTTTAGTTTAGGCTACTAGACTACTTAATTAGCTTTATTTAGGAAGGTAGGAGGGGTAGGTAAGATAGGTAACTATATATTATACGTATAATCCTCTCTACACAACTACCTAGTCTATATTACTATAAGGTAGATATAATAGCTAAGGCTATAGTAGATATATTTATCTAATAAGATATACCTTAACCCTCCTACTAGCGCTAAGTACTTAGAGAATACTTTAATAATAATATAATACGCTAGATATACTAGGTAGATAAATAGGTATATAATATATATAAGAAACGCATACTACGCAAACCTAACTCTATAGATAGTAGTATAGCTAGTAGTTCTATAGAAAAGCTAATTTAGATATTACAAAACTTATTCTAGTTAGAGTTACTATCTATACCTGCATAAGCAGCACAACGCTACACTACATCCTCTTTAATTAACCTTACTATCTCCCCCCTACGTAGCACCTATAGGGTCCTATTAGTCCGCTAGGGAACTGCTAAGAATAGTTCCCTAGAGCCCTAGTCCTTAATATAGCAACCACAAGAGTCTAGACCTTACGCGCTATCTTAACTACTACCTAAAAGTATCTAAACCCCTATAAAGTAGGTATATAAAGAAAGTAAGTTTTACCTATATAGGTTATTTAGACTATAGCTAACCACACACTAGTTGCTAGCCTATAGGATCCTAAAGGGAGTGCAAGTTAAACCTTTAGAGCTATATAATAAGCACAAGAATTAGATTTTAATATAAACGCCCTAATAGAAGTCTAGGCTAAGCGTACTTAATTATTCTATAAGGAACTACTAGAGATATAGCGCTACTAGATTATATATTATGTAGTTTATTTTATAGATAGAAAGAGCTATAATTACCTACTTGCTAAATGCTCTATCTTACTTAGCTTACTTGCTATCTAATATTAGTAAAGGATAAACAACTTCTAGGGCAAAGGTATGTGTTAGAAATACATAATACTAATAAATAGTTACCTAAGATAGAGTAATAATAGTAGTAATAGCGAGTGCGTTAATAGACAGGCGATTATAGACGCTTAGATCTATCTTTAGGAATAATAGCTAAAAGTATAAATAGGTTAGCTAGAAAGAATCTAGAAGGTTAACCTAAACTTCGTGCCTATAAATAATAGCAACTTTTATAGCTATTTTTAAGAAATAGTGCACTATAGAGATAACTATAAAGTTAACTAGCTATATTTAGATATAAACTAGATTACGTAAATATATTTCCTATATAGTAACTAGTAGAGGGAAATTATACTAGAGAAAAAAGATCCCTTAGTTAAACTAAAAGAAGATATAGAGGAGTAAGTATTTAAACCTATATAGAGAAAGAAAAGCTAGACCTTACACTAGCCTAGCGGATTCTAGGTTAGAGAATATAGGACGCCCACAATAATATTGTAGCCTTACTACTAGCGTTAATAGTATAATAACTAGGCCTATTCTAGATTTATATAGCTATACTACCTAGCGTAAAAAGAAGGTTATATAACTAGATAGTAGTAGGTTTTAATAGGACTAGGCTATTACTAGTGTAGCAAATAGTACCTATTAGGTAGCGTAGTTAAATAACTACTACTACTACGTATAGACACATTACAATAGATATCTATTAGCTACCTGCCTCCCTCCCTTCTATCCTCTAATCCACTAATTACTTTTAACTTACAGATTTAATAAGCAAGATTAACCCAGAGCCCCCTAAGGCAACAGACTTTTAATTATAATTACCTAGCAATCCTACTACTAATAATCCTAGAAACTCCCTTCTTCTTATAGAAGCTAACCTAAGTATAGCTAAGGTATATATCTAGTATTATATTAACTAGCATAATAGTATTATAATATAGCATAATAACTATTAGTTTTAATTAGAATTAACTATATTTATAGCACCTATATTTACTAGTAGTGCCCTAGCTAATTTCTATTGCCTACCACACTATCTAACTAAGTATTAGGCATTATAGTAACCTAGTTAAATCTAGGAGGATATTAGTCTAGAATATCCCGCCTTACTAATAGGGCTTAGCGCACCTGCGTATAGTAATTATATTAGATAATAATATAGAGTTCTTAAGTAATAATAAGTCCTAAAGTCCTAATCTACTTCCTATAATAACCTTAAATCCACTCTTATATAAGAGCGTAGCTATTACTAAAGGTAACTATAGGCTATATAACTCTACTAAGGTACTTACCCCCTACTTTAGCCTAGATAATACTGCTACTTTAAGGTGTCTTCTTAATAACTAGCTAGGCGATAACTTCTAGCGGACATATAGCGTGGTTTAAGGTATTGCTAAAGGTAAGTAGGTAACCTTCCCTAAGGTCTAGTAGGTGCTTAGCTAGGCACGCTCTACTCTAGGATCCTTATTAGTTATCCTAGGCTTTTGCAGGATACTAAGTTAGCTACTAGAGGAGTAGATTACCTATTTTATCTACTATACACGTCTAGCTCTTTTTAAGGAGTATAGTTTAGTTAGTTATATAACTAATACTATACCTATTTATCTCTATAATAATAGGGCCTATATAGCGTACTTATTAATATTAAAGTAGCGCTAGGATTATAACTATACTATAAAGAAGAAGGTAACTAGGAATTAGGCTATAGATTAAGGTAAGTTAGCTATAAGTGCAATATTAGATAATAGTAAAGACAAGCTAGCTGCTAGCCCTGCTATATTAAGCGTGCACACTACCTAGTTAGAAGAGTTAGAGGATAAGTCCTTAGATAAAATCTTAGATAAATCCTTAAATAACACTAATAAAACTTCTAGTAGTAAGGTAGATAATTAAGAAGCTATAGCAGAGAGCGCCCTTATAGGTCCTTTACTTAACAGCTATATACTAGGTAGTAATAAGGACTTAGACAGGCCTAAGGGCAAGGCATATTTAAGCAAAGACTTTATTCCCCTATCTAATATAGATATAATAGCACAGTTAACATTTGTAGATAGATTTATTATAGCAATTAACTAGCTTACTATTTAACGCCTACTACGCCTAGCCTATAAGTTATAAGGTATAGAGGGTAATAATATATTACTTAATCTATTGCATAAACATTTCTACTAACTTTGTAGTATAGAAGGTAACCTAGCTCGCCTGCTAGGGTCTAACTACCTCTTTAATATTAACTGCACCTAGCTAGTAGACTTTTAAGATAACTAATAGATTAATAAGAAGAACTATAGTAGCTTACTAATTACTAACTACGTTACTATATTAACTAAGTTAGACCTATCTGCTGCATAGTAGCTTATAGATAAAGTAGAGGCGGTAGCACGTTGTAGTAACGTGTTTGCCTTAAAGTATCTTAAGATACTGCGTCCTACTAGCACTACCCTACATAATAACCTTAACTAAGTAATTAGAGAAATATTTCCTATATAGCTAGAATTTGCTAAATCACAATTTAAGCTATTAGAGAAGTGTTTAGAGTACTACAAGAAATCTGCACATCTCTATAGCGTTATAGGTGCAGCTATTATTATAGAAGATATAACTATTAAGATTTCTAAAGCAAACGCTAATAAGAACTTAGTAGTTTTAGATCTAAAAGAAGTTACTAGAGACATGCCTACTTGCAGTCGCTAGCATCTAAGTAGTAGTAATACTAAGGGAGGCAAGTTAGTCGCTATTAATACAGATAATGTAGAGTAGCAAGAGCGTTAGAAGCTGCTTTTAGGCGTATTTGTTTCTCCCCCTATTTAATAGAGTAAGTATAGGAATACCCTATCTAAGCTATATATTAAGAGGCGTTTAGTTCTACTAATACTAGGCTAAAATAGAGAGATACTACTATAGAGCTAAAGCGTAGCTATTACAAAGAGTGTTAAAATAGCATTACAGCAAATAAGGAATAATAGGGGACTAGTTAGTATCTGCCTTAGAGATAGTACTAGACTTAGCAAGTCTAATATTATAGTTAGCACTATACTAGGCGTAAGTATATATTATATTCCTATCCCTATCCCCCTATAACACCCTATAATTTTCTAGCCTACTATGTCCCTTACCCTTTAACCCTCTAGCTATTTCTAGTAGCTCTATTAGTACCTAGATTTTACTAGGTAGCTATAAGGCTTAGGCTAAATCTATTAGCTTTATATACTAGAAAGTCCTGCTATGTTATAGGTAGTAGTTTTAACACTTACTAACTTGCTATAGGTTAATAATAAGCGTGCCTTTAACTTAAACGCTTTACGTTAAGCTAAGCGTTTTAACTAGATTAGGATGTACGCCTGTAATATACCTGTAAGAGTCTATTTATAGATTACTAATTTGCACTTAGTTACCTAGGCTACTAAGGATATTTATTAATTCTCTAATACCCTAATTATCTATATATACTAGAACAAGCGCGATAAGGCCTTTAAATTACCTACTAGTATTTAGTAGTTAATAGAGCGCCTAGAAAAAGATAACGTGCTGTTAACTAACAACAATCCACTTAAGGCGCACGTTGTTATTATAATAAGTAAGGGAATATTAGCCTCTAGATATAGCCCTTATACTATAGTAGATTTTAGATATACTAAGTATTAGTCGCGGTCCTTATATAATAAATCTCTTCTAAGGACGCTATCTACCCCTCCTTTATAGTTTCTATATTCCCTTTAAGGTTAAGTTAGTATTACTATAATTAACAAAGCTTATAATATTAGTAGTAAGGGCGTAGATGCTTAGGTAGCTATCTATTAGCTATAGGCATCTTTTTACTATCTTTTAATAGCCACACCTATTATTTAGGCAGGTGATAAGCTTATAGCGCTATTAATAGTTCTGCAAGATCTAGCTCTAGATACTAAAGCTAAGCGGCTTATTATAGGTAGAAAGCTTACTAATATCTATAGCCCTAGATTCTCGCTAGACAACCTGTACGTAAAGTACTAGGCCACCTATAGTGCCTTTGTTAAGTTTTTTAACTATAACGCCACTAGTGTTAAATAAGGATCTATATTAGCGCTTGTTTTTTAATTAGTTATACTTTATAGGATATACTAGAGCTAATATATTACTTACCTATCTAGTAACACTTATTTTATAGCTAATTTAATGCTACTAAGTCTACCTATTTGTGTGCATATTACTAATAATAACGCAGTTTATAATATTTAGATTAATAAGAGTGGCCCTGCTATATAGAAGCTCTATTACTGTAACCACTTAGATATAACTAACACTAATAAGCTCCTTATTAATAGTAAATTCTAATACATCCTTAACCTTAGCTCCTTCTACGTGTTGCTTTTCTTTACTACTAACATACATAATATTAGGGAAAATAATACTATACTAGAGTACTAGCGCCTCTATAATAACGCCTATTATACTAACTACCTCTTTAAGGTTCTTTAGAATGTGTTTTAAGAGGGGGTTATTACTAAGGGCTACTTATATTTATTCCTGTATATAAAGCCTAGTAATAATAGTAACTAGCCTACTACCTATATACTATCCTAGTCTAAGATAGGTAAGATTATTTAGACGTTTATTTTAAGGTCTAAGTAGATTAAGCTAGTTCTAGCGCTTATTATAGACTAGGTAGGCTAGCAGGGCTATAAAGTCCTTATTTAGGCTTTAAACCCTACTAAGCAAGAACTGCTTAACGCTATCCTAAACCTGTGCAGGGTCTAATTAGTCGCTCTCCTAGCTTAATATAGCGCTGCTAATAAGGCATCTATACTTAACTATTTTAAGTAGCTACTTTCTATATCTTCTAGACAGGCTACTATAGCTATAGAGGCAGACTCTAAGATTAAAGTCTTAATTATAAGTATAAAGGCAGGTACTAGCACTAATTACTAGAAGCACTACTCCTATATAATTTTTACTAGGCCCGCACCCTTTAACGCTACCTACTACTAATACTATAGTTATATTATTTATGTTAGATAGTCTTATATATATATTATTATTAAAGTCTTTAATAATAACTCCTTTAATATACACACCTTTATATAGGCTATTAAGTATATACTACCTATGCTATATACTTACCTAAATACTAAAGTTCTATCTTAGATCTTTTCTAGTTCTTAAGATAATAATAAAGTTAGCTAGGATATAGTAGTCTTAGCTAATAGTTTAGATAGCTTTATCTAACTTAAAAATAGTAACCTAGCAAAGGAATCTAGCCTATAGGAAGATAACTTATTAACTACTATATAACTAGGCCTAAATAAAGTGCTAACTATAATCTATACTTAGCTTAATATATAGAGTTACTAGGCTACCTAAGATACTAATAATATAGTCTAGCTATCTTAGACTAGTTATATTACTAAGGCGCAGTCTTCTATCCCTAACACCCCTTAGAAACTACTAGGTGTTTAAGGCTAGCGTGCCTACTAGTATTATACACTAGAAGGTATAATAGAGGAGGTAGACTCCCTAAGGATATTGGTTTGCGAACTTTTGCTGTCAAAGTACCAAAAAATTGGCTTGTGCGTTAGGACGCTAGACAGCAAAAGCTAGCTTAGCGAGGAACATTAAAACTTTTAAACAAACTTTGCCGCTAAAACTAGTAAAAGGACGCTAGATAGCAAAAGTACGCTAGATAGCAAAAGGTAGCTTAGCAAGGAATATTAAAACTTTTAAACAAACTTTGCTACTAAAACTAGCAAAAGGACGCTAGATAGCAAAAGTACGCTAGATAGCAAAAGCTAGCTTAGCAAGGAATGCTAAAACCTAGACGCAAACTTAGTTGTTAAAACTAGGGAAAGCTATATAGCAGCTATTAACACTATAGTTTCCTATACTTATAGCAATTTAGCAACGTCTATTTAATCCCTTAAGTAGCTAGAAATTATAGAAGAGGCGCGAAATTGTAGATATGCAAACACTATAATAGTTTTAATAGGGGACAATAGCAGTATAGTAAGTGCTAGTAACTGCGACAGGTAAAGCTAGTAATTATAGGGATCCTTAGGAATTTTCTACCTACACCGCGCCTAAAATACCAGGTATAAGAGGACTAATAACCTACTAGGCATTTCTACGCTCTAAGGTAACCTAGAATAGACTAGTTAGCTATAGGGCATTTGCTACTTGCGCTGTTATATTAGGTGAACTAGGGACTTTCTAGCTAAGTAATTTCCTACTATTAGAATTAAGTATTAGTTACATAGAATAGCACAGTTCACTAATAGGTGCTTTGCTATGTCCCTACGTTATATTAATAGCTAGGAGGCTACTAACTAAGAGTTAGGAACGTCTATATTATCTAATACTACCTTAAAGTTTCTCTACGTGTCTACTGTAGGCAGAAGCAAATCTAGCAAGTTATACTCTCTAAGTTCTCTACTATCCACTATTTCTAATAATAGCTCCCCTAGTAGCTATTCTTCTCGCAGATAGCTTAGCAATAACAGTTTAATTGCCTTAGCTATATCTTTAACCCTCTTGTTACATTACGCAATTATTTTAATCTATTCTTATAAGACCTATAGGGGTCTTCTTTCTATAAAAGAGTTTAGTACGCTACCTCTTAGTAGAAGGGCAAAAATCCTAACCCTAAACCTATCCTTTAACATTTTCTATTGTTTGCTATATTCTAGGTACTAGGACTAGGCTTAATAGCTTGTTAGATTGTCCTGTACTAATATAGTATTGCTATTCTTGTCCTAATAAACCTTACTAAACAACTACTCTCTTGCTACTATAGCAAGGCCCCTCCCTTACTAACCTATTAACTTTACTCTCTACTATAAGAGGCCTTCTAAATATTTATACTCCTTATATAGTGCTGCTATTACCTACTAGTGCTATATATCTCCTAAGATATTAGCTATTTTACTCTACTTTGCTATAGCTAATAGCTAACAAAAGCTTGTAACCTTAATTCCTATAAGTGCAAGGCTTGTTCCCTGCCCTACGCCACGTATCTAGGTAAGCTAGGTTGCTAGTATACTTTTGTTGCCTATGGCACATTCTATCATGCTAGCGTCTATTAGCCCTAGCACCTACACCCCTATATTTGTAAAGAGCCTCTTGCCCTCTTAATAAAGTTCTCGCTAAGTATCTAAGACAACGCGCTAATCCTATAAATAGTTAACTATAGCTACTATACTTACCTAGTGTATTATTTTACTAACTTCCTTTACACTAATACTACGTAATAACTTTGCAAACGCTTAGTATTATTACTTAGTAGAATTATATACAATATATTCTTGCTTAGCTTTAATAAAGTCCTATATATTTATAATAGCCTCTAATATAGCAATATTAAACTTCTCCTTAAGTTACTTATTAACTTAGCGAGTTATAGGTTCTTTGTAGGTATAGGTACGTTTTATGGCGTTTTTATTAAAGGAATCTAGCACTATACTAATAGCTTCCTTATAGATATTATTAATAAGTTATAAAAGCTAGTCCTTACTAATATATTAATATATCTATTTTAGTATAGCGTCTAGGTTATATATAATAAATGCTTAGATAGGCTCTACTATATGTATAATAAAGTAGAATTTTAGTTTGTCCTAGTCTACCTTATTAAACACACTGTGGACTAGGTAAGAAAGGTTAGTGTCGCCCTTAATCTCTACTAGAGACAATCCTAGAGTCCCTTAGGTTATAGTATAGGTAGTAGTGTCTAGGAAAAGTGCTATAAAGCTATCTTACATATAGGTTAAGTAGTTAGGAGTAGCTAGTAGGGTTACTAGCGCAACGCGCGGCTAAATTATTACACTAAGGTTAGTTAGTACTAACAATTTACTAACGCAGGTATATAGAAATCTACCTAGTAAGGGGAATCCTTATACTATATACTTCTTATTCTAGCTATAGTTTTATAATATTATCTCCCTTAATACTACCTATTATATCTCTATTATTTCTATATTCTAAAATATCCTCTACTATATCCTTGCTCTCCCGCTATCTTAACCTAAACAAAGTCTATAGGATCCTTATCTACGCTTTGCATAGAACTATTATCCTACCTAGCTATATTAAAAAATACTTTAACAAATATTATAGTTAAGATATTGCACCTAAGGACTATATCTAGCTTTAAGTAGAAGTAGACAAGCTATACAAGACTACCTAACTTAAGTTAGCCTATGCTAACTTCTAGTTCTCTAAACTAGATAGCAACCCTCTTAATAAAATTGCCTTTCTTAAATTACACGCATGTATAATCTATAAATCTTATAGGTATATCTATACTAAGAAAAGTGCCTATAAGACTATAAGGGAGTATATACGCAAAGCACACGATCTACCTAAAGCTAAGTATTCTAATACTCTAGAGGATATTACTAACCTTATATAGTTAGGTTTTAGCTAGCAATACTTTACTAGGACTTTAGGTAAGGCTAGTGGCCTAAATACAAACTGCTTTTTTAAAGTAATCCCTTCCTAGATAACTAGCACCCTAGCTCCCTCTATACCTACTAATAAGTAAATATAACTATTACCTACTACGCACTAGCTATAAGACACCCTAGAGGAAGACACTGTCTATATATCTAGAAATGTATCTCTAGGCCTGTTAGAGCGGCTCTAAGCGCAACTAGAAAGCGCAACCTATTAGGCCTAGAAGGAGTAGAAGGATTATATTAACACTATACCTTAAGGGGATGCTATATAGACTAACCTATAGCTTACCTACACCTAGTTCCTAGAGGTTTTGCCTATAACTTAGGATAAAGGTCTCTAATATATATAAACCCTAATAGCACTATAAGACCCTACCCTATACTATCTCTACTCTACTATTAAAAGTATAGTGCGTATATAGCAAAATTTAATAGTAAAAACTTCTTAATATACCTAGATTTAGGTAATGCAAGAGGATGTGTATAACATCCTATTATATCCTCTTAAGACCTATTAAGCCCTCTCTCTTTAGTATGCACTTTTATTATAAAAGATCTTTATCTTCTTCTACTAGGTGTATATATAGAAACTAGAGGCACCTACTTAACTATAACTATCCCTACCCTAATAAGATACTTAGAATCAAGTTGTGCATTACTTAGATTAGGACACCTATCCCTTAGAGGTGAACGTATTCTATAACTAGACCTACCTAGAGCTACTTAAATAGCTTTACTATACCTTCTTTCTCTCCCTTATTAAGTAGACTAGCATAGAGGACAACTTTAAGCTTACCCTTATAGTAGCTATAGCTTTTATAACAATCTCTCTATAAGCTAAGCGTTTCTAGAAAGGATATAACTTTGCAACTAATATTACTACTCTAAAGAAGATAATTTGCCTAGCTAGCATCTAAAAGTTTAGAGAGCAGTTTGCTAGTAACCTAAAAGTATTACAAGCTACTAGTATAGATAGCGCTGTTAGCCACAAAGAAGCTATGCTATTATTCTAGGAATAACTATAAGTATATAAGGACTAAAAGTTACCTTTATAGGACCTATAAGAGGTAGTATACTAATCTCTTATAGATATGTTTAAGATATAGGTATACAACTACCTAATAATAGAGTACCCTACTCTAATAAACTAGTTAATTAATATAGCCTAGTACCTTAGCCGCTTTTACTATAGTAAGAACCTAGATACCTTTATCTACTAGAGTAGCAATACTGTAACTATACATGGCACGCGCACTATACTCTCTAAGTTTATATCTATAGTCTATAATAAGTATAAAAGGGCATGTACTTTACTATATAAGCTTGCTTTTATAGCATAGCGCAGTATACTACCTAATATTCCTTAGGATAATCTTATTAAAGACCTAAATACTAAGGCCCTAGGATTTAGTATCTTCTTACTAGACAACCTACTTCTTGCTAAGTAGTTAAAGTTTATCTTAGAGCAGCTCCTTTCTATATATAAGTAGGGACTCCCTGTACTACTATAAGACCTATAGAGTTCACGCTAGGTGCTTAAGTATTATAAGAAAGTGCAAGAATTTCTTTAATATCTAGCTAGACTTTTCTACTATAGCAGTAGTTAACTAGCTAGAGGCACAGAACTACTTAGTATCTACTACAAGAATCCTAGTAATAGCATGCTACGCAATATCTTCTTGGGTTAGGGTTAGGGTTAGGGTTAGGGTTAGGGTTAGGGTTAGGGTTAGGGTTAGGGTTAGGGTTAGGGTTAGGGTTAGGGTTAGGGTTAGGGTTAGGGTTAGGGTTAGGGTTAGGGTTAGGGTTAGGGTTAGGGTTAGGGTTAGGGTT